>NC_138727.1:27418343-28018343 GCF_965113295.1 Leuciscus leuciscus | reverse complement strand
AATAAAGCATTTATAACTGCATTTATATACTGCTTATTAGTGTATATTAATGCTTTATAAATGAATTAACTCTTTACTAATGCTTAACTAATGATTAATAGCGTGCAGTTATTATAAAGTGTTACTGAAGCAGTTAAACAGCAGCTCTACAGTCTCAGAGCCTCTCAAGGACAGCAGCCATTCAGACAATAGAGAAGTGTGAACGACGTGTGTTAATGGACCACTGCAATTCCTGCTCCAGCCTACAGGAGCGCTGCTGAGTATGGACTTAAACACACACACACATGTAAGTCCCCACTTGGTCAAAAATGTACAAAATTAACCAGAGCGTGTTTTGGCTGATTTTAACATGTTTTAAAGCATGACCAACAGGGGACTTGAAAAATGTCCCCACTTGGCTCGACGGTCCCCTGTTAGTGAGTGTGTAACGACACCAAGGTCCCCAGTTAGATAGATAGACGAGTACACACACACACACACACACACACACACACACACACACACACACACACACACACACACACACACATTCCAGAATTGCAATCTTGACATCGCAGCCTGTTCATTATAGCCCTAATACAATATAATAATAAAAATAGTCAACATAACATATACGAATTACACTGCTCTGTTTAAATAGTCAGTAGTACAATTTGTACCATTCATAGTAAGCAGAGCTCCACTGTGATGTTTCCAAGCACATTTTTGCGCGTGTGAAGAGGATGATTTTTTCCATCGATATTGGAACACGAGTGAAGTACAAAGCCTATAATAAAGAATAGTTTAGCATCCAAATACATCGCAAATATTGAAACATTTTGATTCTAATGAGAGGGTTACGTGAGACCAACACGGCTTACTTTCGTTTTTATTTTTACATTAAATTTAAAGGATTTGTTGTGGAATATTTTGAGTGTATCATAAAATCAGAATAAGGTAAGACAAGTAAAATTTCCCGTCTTTATTATATATATATATATATATATATATATATATATATATATGTGTATATATATATATATATATATATATATATATAAATATAGCTGCGAGCAGCGATGGAGGGCCCAAGCCGGTGACACCGCCACCCCGGTGCCTTTAGTGTAACTAAAGGCACCAGGGTGGCGGTGCCACCGGCTTGGGCCCGCAATCGCTGCTCGCAGCTATATTTATTATTATTATTATTATTATTTTTCTGTCAACCTTTCGGGCATTTTTGGGGCCTTTAACATGCTCGAAAACTCTTGAAATTTTGCACACAGGTCAGAACCTGCGGCCATCAGGGCCGGGCTGAAGCTGGTACCCGGGCGTGGCAGGGGGGCTCAACAGCGCCCCCTTGAACGGGGTCCAAAAACTTGGTCCATAAATCAGACACGCTTGCATGTAATAATATGAAACTCGGTACATATATAGATCTCATCGGGCCGAACAACTTTCGTACTTTTACTTTTTACGCCAGCCCAACAGGAAGTCGGCTATTATGGGTTGTTTGGAAACGCATGCTGTGGAATTTAATGTACTCCTCCTAGGGAATTCATCCATTCGCCTCCAAACTCAGTCAGCATGAAGTCAAGACATTGAGGATGCTAAATTGCGGACAGATTTTTGATATCTCGAACGGTTTGGCCGTGGCGAGGACACGAATTGATGGCGAATAATGGAAACAGGAAGTGTGTTATAACTTCTGCACACATTAACTGATCTTGATTAAACTTCAGCAGTGTGTTCGTTGTAAGAGGCCGATCACATGGATATGACTATTGTGAGTCAAAGTTATAGCGCCACCAACTGGCAGCAGGAAGTGTGTCCCTTTCAAAATGCTTTGAAATCACCCTCTTATTTTTACCCGATTTGCTTCAAAGTTTATGTGTATAATGTAAACACACGGCAGATGTAGACCTGTGAAAGGATTTTTGATATCTTTAATACTGTTGCCATGGCAACGCTTCAAACTTTAATATTCTTTTTTGATGCTTTTGAGACTCTTAACATACTTGAAATTGGATGAAACTCGACAGACAAATCACATTTATTAGCCCGTAGACATGTGCAAAGTTTCAGAAATGGGCGTGGTGAGGGGCTCAGTAGCGCCACCTTTAGTCATAAGTGGGGGGGTTAGTTTTATCAACAGCAACAAAACTTGGTATGTGTATTGTTCTCATCAAGACGGACAACTTTCTAATTTACATTAACGATCTCCGACCAACAGGAAGAGAGATATTTTGGTTTGAATGTGGATTTTCTGAAGAATTTTCTCTCCCTCTCTCTGTGTCTCTGTGTGTGTGAGGGGAGGGGGGATTTGACTATTGCTTTTATATTGTTAATCAAGGTTTCAGGGGCTTTTGGGGTCCTTAACGTGTTCAAAAACTCTTGAAACTTTACATACAAGTCGGAACCCCCTGCCATCAGGGACGGGTTGAAGCTGATACCCGGGCGTGGCAGGGGGGCTCAACAGCACCCCCTGGAATGGGGTCCGAAAACTTGGTCCATAGATCAAACTAGCTTGCATGAATTAATATGAAACTCAGCACACATATAGATCTCATCGGGCCGAACAACTTTCGTGCTCTAAGTTTTGCGCCAGCCCAACAGGAAGTCGGCTATTATGGGTTGTTTGGAAAACGCCTGCTGTGGAATGTGAAATACTCCTCCTAGAGAATTCGTCCAATCCCCACAAAACTCGGTCAGCATGAAGTCAAGACATTGAGGATGCTAAATTGCGGACTGATTTTTGATATCTCGAACGGTTTGGCCGTGGTGAGGAAACGAATTTATGGCGAGAAAAGAGAAACACGAAGTGTTATAACTTCTGCACACATTAACTGATCTTGATGAAACTTCAGCAGTGTGTTCGTGGTAAGAGGCCGATCAGATGGATGTAACTATTGTGAGTCAAAGTTATAGCGCCACCAATTGGTAGCAGGAAGTGTGTCACTTTCAAAATGCTTTTGACAAAAGTGGGGGGGTTAGTTTTACCCACAGTTATAAAAATCAGTACGTATATTGGTCTCATCAAGCCGGACAACTTTCTAATTTACAGTCATTAGCTCAGACCAACAGGAAGTCAGATATTTTGGTTTGAATGTGGATTTCTTTGCAAAATCAGCCTCTGAATTTTTACCCAGTCCTCTTAAGTGGTTTATTTTATTCCCACAACACTTTTTCAACATGATGAAAATACATTAAAGATGCTAAATTGTAAACGCATAATAAATATCTCAAACGGTTTTGCTATGGCGAGGGATTAAAGTAATGTCAAAAAAGGAAACACTAAAAACCTCCTATCTTCTAAAAATGTAATTATAGACCATGTATTTCTATATAAAATTATACAAATATCAGAACTAAACCCATTTTATTCTTTTTTTTTTCTATTTAATAATTGTTTAAGTTTAAAAACATCCAGAATGTTTTTTTAGTCCAAATTTTCTTTTTAAAATATGTCATTCATAGTGCTATACTGCCCTCTTGTGTTCAAAGTCAGGTAGGCCTATTGTATCTATATAAAATATACTAGGTACCGGTATGTGACGGTGAGGAACATATTTTACCACCGGTTAATCAACGTGTGACACCGCTGGGGGCTTTTGAATTGCTAACTTAAAAATGAAAGTAAAATATGTTTGTCCGCACTGACATGGATAATGGTGCAGAGCGAGCGTTTTCAATGAATTCCTATGGAAGTAGGAATGAACTAAAAAACGTTCGCTCTTCTCTGCCTGTTCCTCGCCGTGGACGCACACCATATATACAGTATATATATATATATATATATATTTATTTATTTATTTATTGTTACATATATATAATGTATATATTTTTTGTTACATTTATATATATATATATATATATATATATATATATATAAATATAGCTGCGAGCAGCGATGGAGGGCCCAAGCCGGTGACACCGCCACCCCGGTGGCTTTAGTGTAACTAAAGGCACCAGGGTGGCGGTGCCACCGGCTTGGGCCCGCAATCGCTGCTCGCAGCTATATTTATTATAATTATTATTATTTTTCTTACGACTATTCAGGCACTTTTGGGGCCCTTAACATGCTCAAAAACTCTTGAAACTTTGCACACGGGTCAGAACCCGCGGCCATCAGGGCCGGGCTGAAGCTGGTACCCGGGCGTGGCAGGGGGGCTCGACAGCGCCCCCTGGAATGGGATCCGAACACTTGTCCATAAATCAAACACACTTGCATGTAATAATATGAAACTCAGTACACATATAGATCTCATTGGGCCGAACAACTTTCGTGCTCTAAGTTTTACGCCAGCCCAACAGGAAGTCGGCTATTAAGGGTTGTTTGGAAACGCATGGTCTGTTATTTGAAACACTTCTCCTAGGGAATTCACCCGATCACCACCAAACTCGGTGTGCATGAAGTCAAGGCATTGAGGATGCTAAATTGCGGACGGATTTTTGATATCTCGAACGGTTTGGCCGTGGCGAGGAAACAAATTTATGGCGAATAATGCAAACAGGAAGTGTGTTATAACTTCTGCACACATTATCTGATCTTGATGAAACTTCAGCAGTGTGTTCGTGGTAAGAGGCCGATCAGATGGATGTAACTATTGTGAGTCAAAGTTATAGCGCCACCAACTGGCAGCAGGAAGTGTGTCACTTTCAAAATGCTTTTGACAAAAGTGGGGGGGTTAGTTTTACCCACAGTTATAAAAATCAGTACGTATATTGGTCTCATCAAGCCGGACAACTTTCTAATTTACAGTCATTAGCTCAGACCAACAGGAAGTCAGATATTTTGGTTTGAATGTGGATTTATTTGCAAAATCAGCCTCTGAATTTTTACCCAGTCCTCTTAAGTGGTTTATTTTATTCCCACAAAACTTTTTCAACATGATGAAAATACATTAAAGATGCTAAATTGTAAACGCATAATAAATATCTCAAACGGTTTTGCTATGGCGAGGGATTAAAGTAATGTCAAAAAAGGAAACACTAAAAACCTCCTATCTTCTAAAAATGTAATTATACACCATGTATTTCTATATAAAATTATACAAATATCAGAACTAAACCCATTTTATTCTTTTTTTTTCTATTTAATAATTGTTTAAGTTTAAAAACATCAAGAATGTTTTTTTAGTCCAAAAAATAAATTATGTAATTCATAGTGCTATACTGCCCTCTTGTGTTCAAAATCAGGTAGGCCTATTGTATCTATATGAAAATATTAGAGGTGGGCATAGATTAATTTTTTTAATCTAGATTAATCTAGATTAATTTTGAAATTAATCTAGATTAATCTAGATTAAAATGGCTCATTTGAATTCTGCCGAAGGCATTCAGAATATGTGTGCTACCCAAATAATGACTATAAAAGTAAGTCTTTGAGAACGGGTTTCTCAAGCCAGGTGGCGCATTAGACCAGGGGCTCATCTCCTGTTTCCAAAATGCATCACAAACTACTTGAGAAAGCTGTTCTACTCATAGACTGTAAAAGGTTACTACTGTACTGTTACCGTCCATAGGCAACATTAGGTAGGCCTATGTTATTATCAACTACTATAGGCTATCAATTAGGGATGGGCGATATGGCCTAACATCTATATTGTGATATACATTGCAGCCTCTTGCGATAACGATATACAGTATATTATAATAAAACCATTTCAGAACAGATTACACAGACCCATGCTAAACAACTGCTAAATGTATTTTTTTTAAAGGGTGTATGTAGTTTTGAGAACATATATTGTGCAAAACTGTAAGTATACAACATAATTTTGCAGATAAATAAAATTTAAGTACACTAGCTGCAGAGACTTAAGTAGGTCTAATGTTTATTATGGCTTGGAGCTTATGAAACCCCAAATTTAAAATTAGAATATTGTCTAACTGATGTCTTTTCAGTTAAAAAGAAACACAACAACGATTCTTAAAATCGAGATTATGTGCTGCCTACACCACTAAGATATATTGGAATGGGAATAATACGCGCGCGCTGGTATTCAGTGATATCATGTTTCGTTTTGAATTTGAGGTGGTCGAACGGATTAGTCGTGTGTTAACTTACCGAACTGTTACCCCACACACTCTGTATATAGTTTGCTGCTGCTCGTCTGACGGCTTAAACCCGAACCAAGTCCAAATAATGGATGTTGCACCGATCTTTTTCACCAGCTTTCACTTTCAGCCGTGTTTACTTAAGATGACGACGAATATGCGTTGCAGCCGGGTTTACCTCGCGGCCGCGGGTAGATTGCGTCATCATAGCTTGTGTAGTATAGAGCCATCTCCCAACCCAACTTGGAGAATAGATTAACGGCGATATTTTTTTTATCGCGCGATAAGAGTCTCGCGTTAACGCAGCACGTTAACGCCGATAACGGCCCACCACTAGAAAATATACTAGGTTTGTGACGGTGAGAATATTTCCCCACCGGTTAATCAACGTGTGACACCGCTGGGGGCTTTTGAATCGCTAACTTAAAAACGAAAGTAAAATATGATCGTCCGCAAAGACATTGATAATGGTGCGGAGCAGAGCGTGCGTTTTCAATGAATTCCTATGGAAGTAGGAATGAATATATATATAAATATATATATTGTTACATTTATATATGTATATATATATATATATATATATGTATATATATATATATATATATATATATATATATATATATATATATATATATATATATACACACATATATAAATATATATATATATATATATATTGTCACGGTAAAACTTAAGAAAACGAGGAAAAAACTCAAGTGCAGAGGAATGGTTTAATAAACAAAAGAACAAAGTAAAACAAACACCCACGAGGGGGAAAACACAACTAAATACAAAACAACAACTTCAAAAACAAACATACCAGAAGGGTCACGGGAGAACAGGAGACGTGTACAAGACAACGATCCGACACAGACAGCAAACACAAAGGAACTTATAAAAGGGACAAATCAGGCAGGTGATGAGGAACAACAGGTGGGGCAAATGAAACCAATAATGAGATAACAAGGAGGGTGGGGTCAAACAGTGACAGGAACACAAACACCACATGTGCTACACGAGACAGGACAGGCATGTGACATTACCCCCTCCTTAAGGAGCGGCTACCAGACGCTCCACTAGGGACGGGAGGGACAGACCAGGGCGGGACGGGAGGGACAGACCAGGGCGGAGGGACAGACCAGGGCGGGACGGGAGGGACAGACCAGGGCGAAACAGGAGGAACAGGAAAGACAGACCAGGGTGGGGCAGGGAAAATGGACAGTTCGGGAGGCCAGGGCGGAGCTGAGAGTCCATCGGGCGGCCAGGGCGGAGACTTTCCCTCGGGCGGCCAGGGCGGAGACCTTCCCTCGGGCGGCCAGGGCGGAGACCCTCCCTCGGGCGGCCAGGGCGGAGACCCTCCCTCGGGCGGCCAGGGCGGAGACCCTCCCTCGGGCGGCCAGGGCGGAGACCCTCCCTCGGGCGGCCACGGCGGAGACCCTCCCTCGGGCGGCCACGGCGGAGACCCTCCCTCGGGCGGCCACGGCGGAGACGACCCCTCGGACGGTGGAACTGGCACCACCGGCTCAGGCACTGGAACTGGCATCACCGGCTCAGGCACTGGAACTGGCATCACCGGAACTGGCACTACCGGAACTGGCACTACCGGCTCTGGAACAGGAACTAGCACCACCGACTCAGGAACAGGCACCATCGACTCAGGCACTGGAACTGGCACCAACGGCTCTGGAACTGGAACTGGCACCAACGGCTCTGGAACAGGAACTGGCACCACCGATTCAGGAACAGGCACCATCGGCTCAGGCACTGGAACAGACTCCACCGGCTCAGGAACTGGAACAGACTCCACCGGCTCAGGAACTGGAACAGACTCCACCGGCTCAGGAACTGGAACAGACTCCACCGGCTCAGGAACTGGAACAGACTCCACCGGCTCAGGAACAGACACTGGCTCCGGCTCAGGAACAGACACTGGCTCCGGCTCAGGAACAGACACAGGCACAGGAACAGACACAGGCACAGACACCACCGGCTCAGGTTCAGGAACAGACACAGGCTCGACGGCGGCCATCTTGTCAGGGAACACAGGCTCGGCAGATGTGACGTGAACACTCTCGGCGGCGGCCATCTTGTCTGAAGACACAGGCTCGGCAGACGTGACGTGAACACTCTCGGCGGCGGCCATCTTGTCTGAAGACACAGGCTCGGCAGACGTGACGTGAACACTCTCGGCGGCGGCCATCTTGTCTGAAGACACAGGCTCGGCAGACGTGACGTGAACACTCTCGGCGGCGGCCATCTTGTCTGAAGACACAGGCTCGGCAGACGTGACATGAACACTCTCGGCGGCGGCCATCTTGTCTGAAGACACAGGCTCGGCAGAAGTGACGTGAACACTCTCGGCGGCGGCCATCTTGTCTGAAGACACAGGCTCGGCAGACGTGACGTGAACAGTCTCTGTAACGGCCATCTTGTCCGAAGACACAGGCCCGTCAGACGTGACGTGAACCGCCTCTGGCTGGGCAGACGTGACGGATCGCTGAGGTGGTGCAGGCAGTGCGAGCAGGATCACCGGAACAGGGACCACCGGAACAGGGACCGCCAGAACTGGGACCGCCGGAACTGGGACCGCCGGAACTGGGACCGCCGGAACTGGGACCGCCGGACTCGGGACCACCGGAACTGAGGTCACCGGAACAGTCACGGAGGGAGTCTTCCTCTTCCTCCTCCGTTTTGAGACCACTGGAAGTGGGGCCACTGGAACTGGGACCACTGGAACTGGGACCACCGGAACTGGGACCCTCTTCCTGGCCTCTCGCTCCTGAAAGCGAGCGAGACCCTCCACCATAGCCACAAAAGTACTGCTGTCAAATGCCCTTCTAAGCACCCAATCCATGGGCTCATCAAGGGCGTAAAAGAAAAGGTCCTTGAGGGGCTCTTCATTAAGTCCCAGTCCCTCTGCTGTACTAAGGAATTCGACCGCGAACTTCCTTAGGTCAGCTCCCTGCTGGCGGAGCGCAAACAGCGCCTGAACACGAAGAATGCGTTCATACTGTGGGCATGAGACAGGGGGAACAAGTGGATGCTGGGAATTCCTCTGCTGAGTCTTTGACATGGTCGGATCGTTCTGTCACGGTAAAACTTAAGAAAACGAGGAAAAAACTCAAGTGCAGAGGAATGGTTTAATAAACAAAAGAACAAAGTAAAACAAACACCCACGAGGGGGAAAACACAACTAAATACAAAACAACAACTTCAAAAACAAACATACCAGAAGGGTCACGGGAGAACAGGAGACGTGTACAAGACAACGATCCGACACAGACAGCAAACACAAAGGAACTTATAAAAGGGACAAATCAGGCAGGTGATGAGGAACAACAGGTGGGGCAAATGAAACCAATAATGAGATAACAAGGAGGGTGGGGTCAAACAGTGACAGGAACACAAACACCACATGTGCTACACGAGACAGGACAGGCATGTGACATATATATATATATATATATATATATATATATATATGTGTGTGTATATATATATATATATATAAATATAGCTGCGAGCAGCGATGGAGGGCCCAAGCCGGTGACACCGCCACGCCGGTGCCTTTAGTGTATCGTATTTTCCGCACTATAAGGCGCACTTAAAAGCCTTTAATTTTTTTTTAAAACGACAGTGCGCCTTATAATCCGGAGCGCCTTATATATGGATCTGGCGCCTTATATTAATGTCTGTAAAACAACCGCTGACTTAAACCTTGTTTATACTTTCGCCTTGCACTGGAGCGCGAGCCTCCGCTGACTGCGCGCCCACCTCCCCAAACAGACGAGGCATTTATACTTGACGCAACTGTTTTGTTTTAGACTGAACACCAGACCATACAACTGATTTAGACGCGCAAACTGGGTGCCGGTGTGATGAGATGTACTAATATCCGTCTGCTCGGGCAGATTCGGCTCAAAGTCGTGCATCTTCGGATGCGGAGGCGCGCGCGCTGTCACAATGACGTCATTTTGCCGCGCGCGCGCCTCCGCATCCGAAGATGCACGACTTTGAGCCGAATCTGCCCGAGCAGACGGATATTAGTTTTTTATTACCTTCGCGCTCATGCGGACGCGTCGAGTATAAACAAGGTTTTACAGCTCAGCCACTTGTTTTTTCATATTTTTTTGCAAGTGGTAGATCTTGGTTTACATTTGGACTTTGGATGTGATCTTAGGCTTGAAAAGGTTGGTGACCACTGCATAACGCAAACCCAGTCAAACGTTTGACTGCAGTATCTTCTATTCTATGCGCCTTATAATCCGGTGCGCCCTATATATGAAATCAGTTCTAAAATAGGCCATTCATTGAAGGTGCGCCTTATAATCCGGTGCGCCTTATAGTGCGGAAAATACGGTAACTAAAGGCACCAGGGTGGTGGTGCCACCGGCTTGGGCCCGCAATCGCTGCTCGCAGCTATATTTATTATTATTATTTTTATTTTTCTGTCAACCTTTCGGGCACTTTTGAGACCCTTAACGTGCTCGAAAACTCTTGAAACTTTGCACACAGGTCAGAACCCGCGGCCATCAGGGCCGGGCTGAAGCTGGTACCCGGGCGTGGCAGGGGGGCTCAACAGCGCCCCCTTGAACGGGGTCCGAAAACTTGTCCATAAATCAGACACGCTTGCATGTAATAATATGAAACTCGGTACATATATAGATCTCATCGGGCTGAACAACTTTCGTACTTTTACTTTTTACGCCAGCCCAACAGGAAGTCGGCTATTATGGGTTGTTTGGAAACGCATGCTGTGGAATTTGATCTACTCCTCCTACAGAATTCATCCATTCGCCTCCAAACTCGGCCAGCACGAAGTCAAGACATTGAGGATGCTAAATTGAGGACGGATTTTTGATATCTCGAACGGTTTGGCCGTGGCGAGGAAGCGAATTTATGGCGAATAAGGCACACAGGAAGTGTATTATAACTTCGGCATACATTAACTGATCTTGCTGAAACCTACGCAGTGTGTTCGTTGTCAGAGGCCGATCACATTGAAATGAATATTGTGAGTCAAAGTTATAGCGCCACCAACTGGCAGCAGGAAGTGTGTCACTTTCAAAATGCTTTGAAATCACCCTCTTATTTTTACCCGATTTGCTTCAAACTTCATGTGTATAATGTAGACACACGGCAGATGTAGACCTGTGAAAGGATTATTGATATCTTAGATACTGTTGCCGTGGCAACGCATCAAACTTTAATATTCTTTTCGGATGCTTTTGAGACTCTTAGTATGCTTGAAATTGGATGAAACTCGACAGACACATCACACTTATTAGCCAGTAGACGTGCAAAGTTTCAGAAACGGGCGTGGTGAGGGGCTCAGTAGCGCCACCTTTAGTCAAAAATGTGTGACACTGTCACACATGACACATGTTTTAACCACTCTGTATATTATAATGATTTTATGTATATTAGAGTTTTAATAGGTTTACATGTTGTCTTAGTCATTTTAGTCCATTTTATTCCTCTTATTTGTTTTTATGTGTGTATGTCTTTAAATGATTATGGTCTGCCTGTCATGTGAGCAATCACATGACAGGAAACAGGAAATAACCAGCATAAAGGAAGCAGCATGGCAAACAAACAGGGTCTCTGTAAAGAGGACCAATGCTGGATTGAGGAGTTTATTGAAGGACTTACCATTCCAGCCAACCACATCACTTTTCATTGGATTATCACTGCAGTTGGATTGTATATACACCGGTGGACACTTACACATTGGGACTTACAGCACGCAAGGACTCTTAAGGACTGTTTTAGGGTATGGAACCAATGGACTATGCTTTTAACAGCCTAAGGCTTCTTTGTTGTATCGTGTTGTTTTAAGTTCCTGGTAGAAATTGTAAATACACTTCATTTATTCACATTATTTCTGTTGTCTCATCTTTTAAAACACTTAACAAACTCACACAGTTTAATCTGACCCCAATTTTAGTTAATGTAATTCAACCGAGAAGGTTGAATGTTACATATGGTGGCCCGTACGGGGACGTTTAAAGATTTTTTAACGCTGTGTTGAGAAGAGTGTTTTAAGATGACGACTAGTCAAGATAGTGCTGCTTCTTTTAATACATCAGCTGGTTTTAATGATGAACAGCTTTTACATCATTGTGAGTGTGTACAGCTTCGTGCTGAGGTGATTGCTCTTAAAAACATTGTTTTAAAATTGGAGAAGAATTTTAAAGACTCTGTTGAAAGTAATCTTAATCGTGAAGTGTATTTTAGAGAGGCTGTGGATTTAAAATTGGATAAAATGGAGGAATCTATAAAGGATGCCGTGGGAACACTGGAGAGAGAGGTCATCGAGTGTTTCAAGAGGAGAGACAAGAAATGGGCGAAACAACTGGAGCAGAGGAAGGATCCAGAAGCCACTATCTGCTCTCCCACTGCGACGACCAGCCCGGTTTCTCCCACGTCAACCCCTGGCTTTCCTCCGGCCAACAATCCCACCGCCTCAACCACTTCACGAATCATCAACAGAACAACAGATGGAGAATTCTGTGCCACAATGCTAGCAGGGCCAGACTTCGACCCCATAATCTCCATCCTTCCCTTCTCCAGAGAGCAACTCGCCAGTGCACAGGGTGCTGATGACACTCTCCAGGGACTTACCATCTCTCCCACCACTCAACCAACCAACCGGGTCGAACTGCGGGAACACCAGGGCTTGATGTATCGGCGGATCCAGAAGGGGGACGACAACATGAAAATCCAGCTCGTCGTTCCCAAGCCCCTGATCCAGCAGACGATACAGCACTTCCATCTAAAGACCGAGGAGAAACATCATGGACGGCTAAAGAGCCTCCTGCAGATCTTGGAAGTTGCCTGGTGGCCCACGATCCGCAGCGACGTCTGGAGATTTGTCGCCGATTGCAAGTTGTGTGGTGTGGAGACCAAGGAGTGTGCAGTCATCAATCCTAACAAGAAACCACTTCACCATCAACATCACCGTTCATCATCACCGAAAGAGACCCTTAAGCCGGATAGAAGGAATTGCCGGGGTGAGAGGCATGCCAGGAAAGCTGGGTATTTCAGGACCCTGGGAGGAATGGCGTCACCGACCCAAGGACACCCAGGCTGGTATCGGATTCCACCTCTCTCTGGTGTTCCCATAGATTCCTCCGGCAGACTAGTGCCTGTGTGGGAGGGCCTAGTTTTATCTAATTTATTACAAAGACATTTTAGGACACACATTCAAGAGGATACCCACTACATGGACAATGGCTGACAGTACCTTCAAGGGACTAGTACCTTCCCCGGGGAGCCGTAGGCTGGACTATGTGACACTGTCACACATGACACATGTTTTAACCACTCTGTATATTATAATGATTTTATGTATATTAGAGTTTTAATAGGTTTACATGTTGTCTTAGTCATTTTAGTCCATTTTATTCCTCTTATTTGTTTTTATGTGTGTATGTCTTTAAATGATTATGGTCTGCCTGTCATGTGAGCAATCACATGACAGGAAACAGGAAATAACCAGCATAAAGGAAGCAGCATGGCAAACAAACAGGGTCTCTGTAAAGAGGACCAATGCTGGATTGAGGAGTTTATTGAAGGACTTACCATTCCAGCCAACCACATCACTTTTCATTGGATTATCACTGCAGTTGGATTGTATATACACCGGTGGACACTTACACATTGGGACTTACAGCACGCAAGGACTCTTAAGGACTGTTTTAGGGTATGGAACCAATGGACTATGCTTTTAACAGCCTAAGGCTTCTTTGTTGTATCGTGTTGTTTTAAGTTCCTGGTAGAAATTGTAAATGCACTTCATTTATTCACATTATTTCTGTTGTCTCATCTTTTAAAACACTTAACAAACTCACACAGTTTAATCTGACCCCAATTTTAGTTAATGTAATTCAACCGAGAAGGCTGAATGTTACAAATGGGTGCTTAGTTTTAAGTAGAGTCACAAAAATCGTTATGTATATTTATAGTCATAAGCTCTGACAAACAGGAAGTGAGATATTTTGGTTTGAATGTGATTTTTTTGAGAATTTTCTCTCTCTCTCTCTGTCTCTGTGTGTGTGTGTGGGGTGGGGGGGATTTGTCTGTTAGGAGAGACTGCTTTTATAATTGTTTTTCAAGGTTTCAGGGGCTTTTGGGGCCCTTAACGTGCTCGAAAACTCATGAAACTTTGCACACAGGTCAGAACCTACCAGGGCCTGGCTGAAGCTGGTACCCGGGCGTGGCAAGGGGGCTCAACAGCGCCCCCTGGAATGGGGTCCGAAAACTTGGTCCATAGATCAAACTAGCTTGCATGAATTAATATGAAACTCAGCACACATATATATCTCATCGGGCCGAACAACTTTCGTGCTCTAAGTTTTGCGCCAGCCCAACAGGAAGTCGGCTATTATGGGTTGTTTGGAAAACGCTTGCTGTGGAATGTGAAATACTTCTCCTAGAGAATTCGTCGAGGAAACGAATTTATGGCGAATAATGCAAATCGGAAGTGTGTTATAACTTCTGCATACATTATCTGATCTTGATGAAACTTCAGCAGTGTGTTCGTTGTAAGAGGCCGATCACATGGATGTGACTATTGTGAGTCAAAGTTATAGCGCCACCAACTGGCAGCAGGAAGTGTGTCACTTTCAACATGCTTTTGACAAAAGTGGGCGGGTTAGTTTTAACTACAGTAAAAAAAAAATAGTTTGTATATTGTACTCATCAAGCCGGACAACTTTCTAATTTACATTCATTAGCTCTGGCCATCAGGAAGTCAGATATTTTGGTCTGAATGTGGATTTTTTTGCAAAATCAGCCTCTGAATTTTTAGCCACTCCTCTTAACTATTTATTTTATACCCACAATTACAAAAATAAGTACGTATATTGGTCTCATCGAGCAGGACAACTTTCTAATTTGCAGCCATTAGCTCTGACCAATAGGAAATCAGATATTTTGGTTTGAATGTGGATTTATTTGCAAATTCAGCCTCTGCATTTTTACCCACTCCTGCTAAGTGGTTTATTTTATTCACACCAAACTTTTTCAACATGATGAAAATACATTAAAGATGCTAAATTGTGAACGGATATTGAATATCTCAAACGGTTTTGATATGGCGAGGGATTAAAGTAATGTCAAAAAAGGAATCAGAAAACATCTCATATCTTCTACAAATGTAATTATACACCGTTTATTTTTATATAAAATTATACAAATATTAGAACTAAACCCATTTTATTCTGTTTTTACAATTCAAGAAGTATAAAAAAAGTTAAAAACAGGCTATTTAGTGCTATTTGGTTCAACAAATAAGCAAACATAGGGCTATACTGCCCTCTTGTGTCCAAAAGGATATAAAAATAGTATATTAAACTTTTTACTAGGTAGGCCTATATTGTATTTAAATATAAATGTATTAGGTATATGACTGTGAGGATATTTTCCCATCGGTTAATCGACGTGTGACACGAGCGGGTGCTTTTAAATCGCTAATATAAAAGTGAAAGTAAAATTCGGACGTCTGCACGGACATTGATAATGGTGCACACACGTTGGAAAGAATGATACTTTTAAACATAACACTACACTGCCATTAGGTGGCGCCAGGCGACTGTCTTAATGAGCGAGTCATTGATTCATTCGTTCAAACGATTCGTTCAAATGACTGAGTCATTCATGATTGAGACAGATGTTTATGGATTGATCATTGAATCTTTGAGTCAACCGATTCGTTCAAAATGCTGAATCATTCAGTAATGAGAAAACAAGTTGCCGTGAGATGCGCGACGGTTCTGCTGTGATCTTTGTTGAACTATTTTTGCTACTGAAACAGAACAAAAACAGTCAATATTGCATCTAAAATGTAAGTGACTTAATTATAACTGTTTATTAACCTGTTGTATGAAATCAATGTCACAGTTTCAATCGTGATTGTATTGAGGAAACAGTAGCCTACTCGTCAAGTGAGGTTGCTTAACTCTATCATAGGTTATAAAATATATAAAAACTCCATATTTGTAATTTTTATAGTCAGTATGTTGTTAACTGGGTTTCTTTTTTGTGTGCTGCGCTCATTTGTTTACGTTTCTCCTGGAGAAGCTGCACGAGCCTCAGCAGCGCAACCTTGTTACCATTGATCAGTAATACATTTATTATCAACTGTTGATTGCAACTTAAAATGAATGTAATAAAATTAGAATAATCTCTCGTTTTAGTGATTCCCAAGTAATTTTTTGTCATTGACGTTCAAATCAGGCTACTCTGGTGTAAGAAAAAATGAAGTGGACGTCGAAGATCTCAAAAAATTAAGTTTATTACAGCATAGTAGTGGCAAGGTACACGAAGCACCTTGGGTTCACCGGCGTCAGAATGAACCCCGAACATACCCCATCCTAAACCTTTTATCCTGGTCTTAATGTAAATGAAGTTGCTCTTCTTGCAACAGCTGTGGTCTCTATGTTAATGAAATTGAGACACCCCATGGTCCCTAGTGTCCCACAGAAGGTTCTCTGTTATTCTTTCAAATAAGAACAGCCAAAGGTTAAAGTGATAAGATTGTTTGAAGTCCCTTTAATCAAGATGGTTCTCGATTGCCCTCAGTCACTCCCAAGCTATAGGTGACACCTGTGCCTCTGTGATACTATTTTCATATTACTGAGATTGGATGTAATCGTCTCTATATGATAATTAAGCTCTTTTAAGTGAAGGAACATTTTGATATATATATATATATATTGGAGTTGAAGTGGTTTGGAACAGACCATAATTTCTTATAGACCCCCATTTGATGCTCTTGGCCCAAAGTAGCATCACAACCACTCCCTTTTCATAGATAACACCTCCCGAAACCTGGTGGGCAGGTGCCCCAGTGGCGGTGTAGCCCGTGGCTTAGGTCGTTCCCATCTATGGCCATCAGAGAATCTTACCCGTCATAGGGTCAAACACCTCCTGCACACTGAGTTATGGCTCTACTTTACTTGAGCAGAATTATCATACTTTGTGTTTAAGAAAGAAAATCTTTTTTTATTTTTAATTTTAATTTTTTTAAGAGGTAATCAAAAACCATCATATCCAATTGGAACATTCAATATTGATCATAGAATTATCTTCAATCTTACGTCTCAACATGGAACAAATAACATTATGCATTGGCAAATAATAAGAAAGATACATACAGCCATTTTAAATGTGACATTCCAAATTGAACCAGAATAGGGCATATCTCAAAGTGTCCATCAAGCATTTGTTTTCTTTCTTCAAGGCCTTGTTGGGCTCTCACAATGTCTCAATCTTTCCTTTGCCTCAGTGATATTAGCATATTGTTTAGTTTTGATAACTCAAACTATCAACAATCAATAGACAATAAAATGTGCGTGTGTGTACTGTGCACGTGTGTGTTTGTGTCCATTTTCTCCATGTGGACATCCTTTATCCACTTGTTTTCCCTCTGTGGAAAGACTGTTGTCCATAGTCTCAGAAATGGTTTGTTTCTGAAATCTCCTTTTCTTTCTCTTCTCATTGTCCATTCTTTTCCACTTGGACCATAAGTCCTTCTAGAAGAAGCAGTCACCGGTGTTGTTCGAGTCTGTGCCTCTTCATTAGTTCCATCCATCCCATGGTGGGTTTCAGGGTTTTTTAGGTCTTTTAGGCCTGCAGTTCATGATCTTGCAGGTCTGGAAATCTCTGTATTCTGTAATTTTTTCATGAGAAAATCCCCTGGCTCTACTGGTTCTACAGTACTTCATTCTCATCCTTCAAACGACCATGTCATGTTTCTACATGAGGTAACTCCTTTCAGGCAAACATCTTTATGCTTATATCTGAAATGATAACCAAAAAGAAGTTGCCCCCCCCCCCCCCCCCCTCCCCCCCCTTTTCCCACAATCATCTTTTCACATTCAAAACATTAAAGTCAAAGGTTTAATCAAATAAACATCAAACATTATTAATGTCATAAAATTACACTTTACAAATCAAAAATCATAAAGAATCACATCAAAGAATCAAAGAATCATAAAGAATCACCCCCCTTTTGATAGTAAACCTTTCTCTACAATGTGTTACTATCAAAAACTTATTCTAATTTGCATCAGCATTTGCTTGTGACTGAGCTACAGTCATGTTGCTGGTGCAGTGATATATTTGACAAGGTGTGAATGACTTCTTTATTTCCTTTCAACAGTGCCAACTTGGTTTCTAAATTGCCTATTTTCTTAAGCAAACAACGATAGTCCATCTTTCTTTTGTGTGAAAATTGACACTGTCTTGCCTTGTGCCCCATCATTCCACAAGCAAAACAAACAACCTCCTTATCTTCCTTTCTTATCTCTAAACAGTGCCTTGCAATGTGACCATCCTTTCCACAAGCAAAACAAACAACTTCCTGATCTTCCTTTCTTTTCTCCAAACAATGCCTTGCAATGTGACCATCCTTTCCACATGCATGACAGACAAAGTTTTGAAGAGGTCTCTCACTGTCTTGACAATGTCTAGCAATGTGACCAGCTTTTCCACATGCATAGCAAAGAATAACACCTTCTGAATTTATTCTTGCAAATCTCCTTGGTCCCTGATAGAAACCATTAGGCAATGTAATAGAACATTCTCTCTCGCCAAAGGCAGCAACTGGATGTCTAGATTTGGCAGCTTTCTTTTGACTATTTGCATGAACATTATTGTTGTAAAACTGTGTCATTTTAGCAATAATGTCATTATATTCAGATAGTGGTGTCACATGCATTGTCACAGCAGACCGGGTGAGTTTGTCACATTTGTTAATCAAGGCAGACTTGAAAGTGACATCATTCTTAGAAATGTCCGGATTGCCACTGAAAGTTTTAAACATCTCCAATAATCGTTCTGAAAATGCTGCTGGATGCTCCCCTTTCCTCATGTGCATCTCAGATATTTTATCCCAATTAACTGACATCACACCCAAGACTTCAAGCAGTGCCTTTTTCCTCTCTGACTTATTAGCATTTCTGTCCTTTACTTTCTTAGTTAAGGCTCCAGACAAAGTGTCAGGCAGGCACATTCTTAACAAAACGCACGCATCACCATCTGTTAAATTGTAAACTTCAGCATATTCCTCCAAGTTTTTTAGAAAATCTAATGGATCTTGTTTGGCAGGATCAAATTTCCCAATATTCTTGATCACAGCATCTAGTTCAGTTGGATTAAATCCTCGGACTATGGTAGTGGTCATTGGTTCCTCCCTTCTCTAGCAGGCGTAGTCGTAGTAGAATGAACTGGTGCCATCGGAAATCTAACTCTACAGTCAGAGTATTGGCTACTGAATGACTGATAATCTTTTTCCAAACCCTCAGCACTGTCTTCCTGCAAATCTGGCATCTCTGGAACTGGGTTACACAACGTGACACCTAACAATGTCTTACCAGGGTTTTTCTCAGTTGTGCCATTCTTTATCATAAACTGACAAGTCGCCTTCGCTTCCTCCAAATTTTTAGACAATGTTTCCACAGATGATTTAAGCATACTATTGTTAGTTCTAAGAAGTGAAATCTCATTCTGCATCTTGATCTTTTCTTCTTTCCATATCGTTTCACTAGCCAGGTAATTTTTTGTAGAAATTACCCCAACACTGAGTCACTCATTTTCAGCCTCTAACTCATCTACTCTCCTCCTAGTTACTTTGTATGAAGCAAAAAGTGCTTGAAGCGCATTAGCAATTTTTCCATTTTTGTTCTTAGGCATTTTGGGATCATTTTCAAACTTAGAGATAGCCCACTTGTACGGTTTATCAACAATATTCTCTATTCCGTCAAACATTCCCTGAGAACCGTGTTTAGCGATGTATTTAACAATAATTTCTTCCATTTTCAAAAGTCTTATCAAGCTTTAAAATATCTCGTGATCTAATAGTTATTCACAAAGTCTGATTTAAATGACTACACGTTATCTAGTTCCTTTAAGATGTCTGTTAGTCTAATTATTCACAGCTCCAGTACTTCGGACACAAATGATCAAAATAGCCACACTACCTGAGGCTTCTAAACTTAACCACAGCCACAATCCATTGGTCCTTAAATTTCATTACGCAAAACAATTAAGAAATGCAACACTGTCACAGTACGTCAGACAAAACCAAAAAAATTTCTGGTTTTATGTTATATTCTTAAAACAACTTGGCCACAGTACGTCAGGCTTAAACAATATCAAAAAAATTAACACTGTCACAGTACGTCGGACACAACCACACTACATCGGGTTTTTATGTTATTTTCTTAAAACAGCTTGCTTATCAGTACTTCGGGTTCAAACTATATTTATGAATTTAAAAACAATGCCACAGTACGTCGGGCAAAGCCACACTGCTTCGGGTTCTTTGTTTTAAACTTCACAAAGTCACGGCACATCAGACTCACTAGTCTAGCCTATGCTATAACACACAATAGTTGTGAAATAATTCTGTGACCACACTGCGTCGGGTCTATTCAATTACTTTAGAATTTCCTCATAATTATTACAACTTCACAATCGGTTTCAAGTACATTAGAAACATACACATTTGTTTCAGTTACTTTAGAAACAACCAATCTGAAATAACTCTGTCACCACACTACTTCGGGTTTATTGAATTACTTTAGAATCTTAACAGAATTATAAGAGACCAACACCAAATTTCAGTTACTTTAGAAACTTTACACTTAAGCACTTTGTTTCAATTACTTTAGAAACAACAATTCCAATACAAGTCTGCTACCACACTGCTTCGGGCTTATTCAGTTACGTTCGAATCTTTAACAAAAATGTACGGAATAGGCTTAAAACTCCTCCTGCTAATACTGAATAAACCAAATTCGATCTCTTCTGTCCTTGATTTTTCTTTTCTAGATTTTTTTTTAAACCGAGGAATTCCTTGACAAAAACAGCATAAATGAAAGAAAACAGCTTTTTCTTACCTTTTCCCTTTTTTGTTGGAAATCCGTCGATTCCTGGGTCTGGCTCGCCAATGTAAGAAAAAATGAAGTGGACGTCGAGATCTCAAAAAATGAAGTTTATTACAGCATAATAGTGGCAAGGTACACGAAGCACCTTGGGTTCACCGGCGTCAGAATGAACCCCGAACATACCCCATCCTAAACCTTTTATCCTGGTCTTAATGTAAATGAAGTTGCTCTTCTTGCAACAGCTGTGGTCTCTATGTTAATGAAATTGAGACACCCCATGGTCCCTAGTGTCCCACAGAAGGTTCTCTGTTATTCCTTCAAATAAGAACAGCCAAAGGTTAAAGTGATAAGATTGTATGAAGTCCCTTTAATCAAGATGGTTCTCGATTGCCCTCAGTCACTCCCAAGCTATAGGTGACACCTGCGCCTCTGTGATACTATTTTCATATTACTGAGATTGGATGTAATCGTCTCTATATGATAATTAAGCTCTTTTAAGTGAAGGAACATTTTGATATATATATATATTGGAGTTGAAGTGGTTTGGAACAGACCATAATTTCTTATACTGGTCGGGCAAGCCAAATTCTCTTTCAGGTAGGCCTATTGTATAAATATATTAGGGATGTCGGTTAATCGACGTGTGACACCGCTGGGGGCTTTTAAAACGCTAACTTAAAGTAAAATACAGATGTCTGCACAGACTTTAATAATGGTGCTGAGTAGAGCGAGCATTTTCAATGAATTCCTATGGAAGTCGGAATTAACTAAAAAACGTTTGCTCTGTTCTGCTCGTTCCTCGCCGTGGGTGCTCACAGTTATGAATGCCTGTTTAGCCAAGAGCTTTTAGTTTAATTTTAAAATGAACGCCATTTCGGGGGGTGGATTGCTTGAATTTATTTTACAAAAGCACAATGTTGTGTTTTATTGCGATTGTATATAAATATAAGTAAACACTTTGCAGTTTGAATGATGTCCTGTATGAACAAAATTATGTGCCAATTATGTTTTTATGTGTCTACTGTTAAATCACACACACATTCCAGCATTGCAAACTTGACATCGCAGCCTGTTCATTATAGCCTTAATAAAATATAATAAAATAGTAATATACACACTGCTCTGTTTAAATAGTCTGTAGTACAATTCTTACATTCACAGTAAGCACTGCTCCACTGTGATTTTTCCAAGCACATTTTTGCGCGTGTGAAGAGGATGATTTTTTCCGTCGATATTGGAACACGAGTGAAGTACAAAGCCTATAATAAAGAATAGTTTAGCATCCAAATACATCGCAACTGTTGAAACATTTTGATTCTAATGAAAGGGTTACGTGAGCCCAACACTTACTTTCGTTTTTATTTTTACATTAAATTTAAAGGATTTGTTGTGGAATATTTTGAGTGTATCATAAAATCAGAATAAGGTAAGACAAGTAAAATTTCCCGTCTTTATTATATACATATATATATATAGCTGCGAGCAGCGATGGAGGGCCCAAGCCGGTGACACCGCCACCCCGGTGCCTTTAGTGTAACTAAAGGCACCAGGGTGGCGGTGCCACCGGCTTGGGCCCGCAATCGCTGCTCGCAGCTATATTTATGTTTTCATTTACTCAAATAGCTAGCGAAACCAGAGTTAAAGTTTATTATAAACTTCATCTTAACTCCTTCGTCACCATTGCGTGGCTTCATTTGTCAGGTAGTTTTAGGCAAAACTTGTGGTAATAACGTTATTAGTTTAATGACCTATTTGTAATATTTGCACTAGTCTATCTCACTTGTGTCTTATAAGAACCAGCACCACGAAGAAGGCGAGACAGAGAGGACGAGTTTTTGGACTTGATTAGAGAAGACATGGGACTGCAGAGGCGAGGAGAGCACAGGAGAGAATGGACAGGCTGCTTTCTCTTCTTGAAAGAATGATTGAGAAAAATCACAGCTTCATCGGAAGGTTATGATACTTGGTGACTTTTCTGGCATTTGGTATGTGAACACAAAAAAAAATTGAGGTCATGATCCGAGCATGCTAAGTGGTCGTAAAAAAAATAGTCACACTCGTGGTCTTCATTCAAGGAAATGAATGGGAAATTTTAAAAAAAACAAAAATTCTCTGAATTTTTGTCTGTACAATCTACAAATCAGCCACGATTCTTAAAAAAAAGTACACCGCAGTAAAGGGGTGACACTCTACAACATCAAGAGTGCAAAAAATTCAAACCCACCCACACACACACACACACATAGAAACACACTTTTATACACATACACACCAATAAATTCAGTTTACAAAAAATCTGTTTTGAATTTTTAAAAATCACAGCTTCATCGGAATGTTACGAAACTTGGTGACTTTTCTGGCATTTGGTATGTGAACACAAAAACAAATTTAGTTCATGATCCGAGCATGCTAAGTGGTCGTAAAAAAAATTGTCATGATTTTGGTGTTCGGTCAAAAACGACCCCCATAGGAAATGAATGGGAAATTGACAAAAACACAAACATTTTCTACAAATCGGCCACGATGCAGAAAAAAAGTGCTCAGCAATGAAGGGGTGAAACTCTAAAACATCAAGAGTGAAAAACATAACATAATTAATAATTATAATTAATATATATATAATTAATATAATAATTATCAAAATTATTAAAATAATAATTAATAAAATGTTATAAACCTTGGCAAAAAGTATTATTTGAGAATTTCTAAAAAAAATACATTCAATCCACATCTTAAAAGTAAGTAATTTGGTCCAAAAACAACTAGAATTCACAAGCATCTCCATTTAGAGCTATACGCTGATTTCACGCAGCCGTTATTTTGAAATCGAAAGCGAGGCTCCGGTGGGAAGAAAACCGGAAGTGTCGCCTTTAATCACAGGAGAGTCGTGAATGCGATGGCGTATTGTTGTGTTTAATGATGTTGTGTCAATTCTAAAACTGTACATACATTTCTTTTATACTTTAGACTATATACAGTGAAATTCATTTATAAATATTTTTTTTTTTTTATATAATTCAAAAAGTAAAAAAAGAAGCAGGAATGAACTATATACATATCCTATATTGGATATTAACATCCAATAGTGTAAATCGCGGCAGAAGCTTCAAGTTGGTAGTCCAAAGGCATTGTTGTTTATCTTTACTTCCGGGGTTTTTCCCACCGGAGCCTCACTTTCGATTTCAAAATGGCGGCTGCGTGAAATCAGCGTATACAGGCATCTAGTGGTAAACCCATGCAATAACATGATTTATTTAATTTTATGTTTAATAAATTGATTTTTTTTTTTTTTTTTTTTTTTCTGAAAGCCTAGTCTCTATTTTAACCGAAAATACTGCATAGAAAAAAAAATCATAAAAAAAAAATTATAAAAAAAAATTATAAAAAAAAAAATCATTATTTTCAATGGCAAAAAATGGACTATAAATGAAGAGTTTCGTTGCAAAACGAGATATATCCATTTTGAGAAATGTTGGTTATTTCACATTATTATTTAAGACATCAACAGTCAAGTTCATTCACAATTTTTTGTACATTAAACTATTACTTGAGCTCAGTGAAGGCCAGGGACACAATATTCTTCAAATCCAGGATATTTTTTATTTAATTTTATGTCCATAAATAGTTCATAAATAAATCAAAAACCATGCCAAAATGCAACATATTTATCTTAACATTGTCAAACATCTTAAATTGGTTAAAAAAACAATACATCATAAATATATGGAATAGTATATACAAAGATTGATTAATAATAATAAGATTTTAAGAGTTAGTTTTGGCCAGAACATACACAACATAACAACTTTTTTTTTTTTTTTTTGCAAAACGCTATATATACACCTTAGGCTATATTCTACTACTGTAATACCATTAAGAAAAGCTAGTGAATCAATGTTTTGTTTGTGTGTGTGTGTGTGTGTGTGTGTGTGTGTGTGTGTGTGTGTGTGTGTGTGTGTGTGTGTGTGTGTGTGTGTGTGTGTGTGTGTGTGTGTGTGTGTGTGTGTGTGTGTGAGAGAGACGTAGCCTACGTGACTGACAGCTCGCCTACAGTATAAACAATTAAATGGTAAACGTTTTTTGGTAACGCTTTAGATTACAGCCCGGAAAGTACTGCGTAATTACGCCGAAATTACAGCGTACCTTTCGGTAATTATAGTGTACTTATAAAGTACGTACATGTAATTATAAGGGAACAATTTATAATATTAGGGGAATAAAGGGGTAACAACCAGGAAAAGTACTGTGTAAGTACACAGAATTTACAGTGTACCTTTCGGTAATTATAGTGTACTTATAAAGTACGTACGTGTAATTATAAGGGAACAATTTATAATATTAGGGGAATAAAGGGTTAACAACCAGGAAAAGTACTGTGTAAGTACACAGAATTTACAGTGTACCTTTCGGTAATTATAGTGTACTTATAAAGTACGTATGTGTAATTATAAGGGAATAATTTATAATATTAGGGGAATAAAGGGTTAACAACCAGGAAAAGTACTGTGTAAGTACACCGAATTTACAGTGTACCTTTCGGTAATTATAGTGTACTTATAAAGTACGTATGTGTAATTATAAGGGAACAATTTATAATATTAGGGGAATAAAGGGTTAACAACCAGGAAAAGTACTGCGTAAGTACACCGAATTTACAGTGTACCTTTCGGTAATTATAGTGTACTTATAAAGTACGTATGTGTAATTATAAGGGAACAATTTATAATATTAGGGGAATAAAGGGTTAACAACCAGGAAAAGTACTGCGTAAGTACACCGAATTTACAGTGTACCTTTCGGTAATTATAGTGTACTTATAAAGTACGTAGCCTATGTGTAATTATAAGGGAACAATTTATAATATTTGGGGAATAAAGGGGTAACAACCAGGAAAAATACAAATAATATGCAGTATTTCATAACTAAGGGCTAACTATTTCAATATTACATGCTATGTATGACCTATATGCTAAAAACGTGGAAAATTACAAATGATTTATACAGTAAGTAATTCATAACTTCGGGCTAACTATTCAAATATTACATGATATGGCCTATAAGCTACATGCAAAACAACAATCTTATGTTTGAGAGCAATTTAGCGAGAACACATTCACTGAATTGGCTCGATCACACTCCTCTCCACATATAGCTGGTGTGTGGTGATTGAACTGGCGTCGTAGTACCATGGCTGCCGTCGCATCATCCAAGTGGATTCTGCAAACTGTGGTGATTCAGAAGAGACCTCTGAAATGGTTGTAAAGTGCGCTGGGTCTTCATTCAATCATAATCATACAAAATATCTTTTTGGAATAATACATAGGTATTAAAATATATTTAGGACTAGGTATTTTTTTAACCACGGGGTACATATTCTATCATTTCATGATGCATGATGGAGATTACTGAACAACAAAACTTGAAATTCAGGGGAATGAGTTAATGAGTTTCTGCTATGGTTTTATTTAGAATTTTCAACATAGGTTACTTACCTTAAGAAATAAAAACAGGAGTACAGGATTTTGTTGGGTCATCAAGCAAAATTAAAAATAGGCAAGGCAACTATAGTGAAAACAAGGCAAGCAAAACTAGAACTATTTTCACAGTTACTGTGTAAATATACCATTGTTTTGTGTTGTTAAAGTGTAAGTCACACTTGTTACCCCCTTGTTTCACATAGTTACAGAGTAATTACAACATCTGCGGGCTGTAAATTAAAGTGGCACTTGTTACCCCCTTGTTTCATGTAGTTACAGAGTAGTTACAACATATGCGGGCTGTAAATTAAAGTGGCACTTGTTACCCCCTTGTTTCACGTAGTTACAGAGTAGTTACAACATATGCGGGCTGTAAATTAAAGTGGCACTTGTTACCCCCTTGTTTCACGTAGTTACAGAGTAGTTACAACATCTGCGGGCTGTAAATTGAAGTGGCACTTGTTACCCCCTTGTTTCACGTAGTTATAGAGTAGTTACAACATCTGCGGGCTGTAAATTAAAGTGGCACTTGTTACCCCCTTGTTTCACGTAGTTACAGAGTAATAACAACATCTGCGGGCTGTAAATTAAAGTGGCACTTGTTACCCCCTTGTTTCACGTAGTTACAGAGTAGTTACAACATCTGCGGGCTGTAAATTAAAGTGGCACTTGTTACCCCCTTGTTTCACGTAGTTACAGAGTAGTTACAACATCTGCGGGCTGTAAATTAAAGTGGCACTTGTTACCCCCTTGTTTCACGTAGTTAGAGTAATTACAACATATGCGGGCTGTAAATTAAAGTGTCACTTGTTACCCCCTTGTTTCACGTAGTTACAGAGTAGTTACAACATCTGCGGGCTGTAAATTAAAGTGGCACTTGTTACCCCCTTGTTTCACGTAGTTACAGAGTAGTTACAACATCTGCGGGCTGTAAATTAAAGTGGCACTTGTTACACCCTTGTTTTGTATAGTTTTAGGGTAAGTTTAATATTAAAGTAATGGTGCAGATAAACCTAACTTCAGCCAAAGTTATCAACAAAGAAATAAAATACAATTTTAAAAGCATAGTAGAAAGACCTTAATTTAACCCAAAACAAGTTTATTTAAAACAAAAATATTTATCCGAACAATTTTAAAAGAACAACAAGAAACTGTAAAAACAACAAATAACGAACGAACAATTCAACAAAAGAACATCAATTTAAGGATTAAGTATTTAATAAAACAATTAACGCCTACATTTATTTTTTAAAGGTAACAGCTTGTTTGCTGCCTTCATTTTTTAAATTTAAATTTTGAGCTGGGGGCAAGAAGAAAGGAATTGCTGCAAATATTTTCCATAAGACTGCAAGGTTGTCCCTGCAGTATAGGGAGGCACAGTCAGGGCTTCTCCCTCTGATGCTATTGCCACCTGTAATCACACAAGTAGAGAAATATATATATATATATTTAGCAGAATGTCAAAAAAATTTGACATTGCACTAATCTGCCTTCAAAAATTTGATTTAAAAAGCCTAGTCTCTATATTAATCTGAAATACTGCATTAATTGAAAAATGTATTTAAAAAAAAAAAAAATGGGGGAGTTTCATTGTCAGGTGTCCCGTCACTTTTGACTGCAAAGAACACAAGTGTGACTCCCAAATGAGGAACAGGCAAGAATAGAAATTGATCAGCAAAAAATATATGTAAATTTCATCTGGACTTAAGTAAAACATATCCAAAGGAATATTTTAAATATTTGATGTAGTTTGTATTTTATGAGTTGTACATCCTAGGATATATTGCCCTATTAAGGTATTAAAAAGGCCAAAGTCATCAATATTCTTATGATTTATTTGATATATATGACAGGTCTAAGTGTCCTGAAATTTAGGCATATATATATATATATATATATATATATATATATATATATATATATATATATATATTATATTTTTTCACTGCTGAACAATTTTTCACATCTTCAGCCTCAGGGGTGGGCAACTCTAGCCCAGGGTTTAGCTCCATTTCTAAGCAATCATTTAATCTGATTTATGATACAACAATAATTTTCAAAGTAATCCTGAAGACTTTGGTAAGATTTTTCAGTTGTGTTTGATCAGGGTTGGACCCAAACTCTGCAGGACGGAGCAGGAATGGACAACCCTGTTCTACCGTAAAAGAAGCTGTGTGAAACGCTGCAAGAAAATAATCTTGTTAAAAATGCAAAGATGTAATCAACTTAACATAATATATATATATATATATATATATATTTAAATATTACCATTTGCACAATTTTTAACTCATTGAGAAGGGGGACTGTGTACAGGCCAGGAGGGCCTACAAGGATCTTCTCTAAGTGTCCCGGCCCTGGAACGAGATTTCTACTGCCCCCAAAAACAATAGGGAAGCCTTTTAGCATAACACTATAATTCAACGAGTGTTTTGTGTACTTCGCTGTGTAACGTTATGTTCCATGATAATGAAAGGGAGAGAGAGAGAGAGAGTTTATGAATAAGACTTTAATGCGCACTTCTTATACTGTGTTTATTCAGTTCTTAGTGATTTTCTGCAGTAAAACTAACGCTTCATCTTTTATGTGATGTACAATAAACTTAATTGAACTCATCAGTATATTTTGGTCATCATTCAGACGGGGTCTGCTACAGCAGGCTTGTATTAATAGTGGAGCAGATGGCATATAAGTTATAAAGGTAATTAAAATAAACATACCTGTTCTATCTCCATACAGCATATATTCTCTAGCTCTGTGGGCATTATTGTCCGACTCCGAGTCGAAATAAACACTGTTATACTGTGAGTTTCTGTTTTGTTATTATCATCTTTTCGTGAGATGATTGTTCTGGCTCTGAGCGTGAGCTGGTTAGGCTCCGCCCCCTGTGTGTGGAACCGCATCTCATTATCATTTAAAGGAGAAGCAATAGAACGGTGCGTTTTTCTCAGCCCCCCAAAAATGACAATTTAAACATGCTGTAAAAAATTATCTGTGAGGTATTTTGAGCTAAAACTTCACATACACACTCTGGGGACATCAGAGACTTATTTTACATCTTGTGAAGAGGGGCATAATTGGTGCCCTTTAAATCAAGATATCTCAAAAATTATCTGATCAAAAAATAAAAATTATTTTTTTTATACCGCATTAGTTTTTATTAAGTGTAACTAATATTAACATTGTAATAGTAGTAGCCTAAGTGGTCACACTAATACATGACAGCAAGCTGTGTAACAATAACAGAAGTTACAGAACGATTATGATTACATATTTACTGATACATACAACACAAAACAATGGTATATTTACACAGTAACTGTGAAAATAGTTCTTGTTTTGCTTGCCTTGTTTTCACCATAGTTTCCTTGCCTATTTTTAATTTTGCTTGATGACCCAACAAAATCCTGTATTCCTGTTTTTATTTCTTAAGGTAAGTAACCTATATTGAAAATTCTAAATAAAACCATAGCAGAAACTCATTAACTCAATCCCCTGAATTTCAAGTTTTGTTGTTCAGTAATCTCCATCATGCATCATGAAATGATAGAATATGTACCCCGTGGTTAAAAAAATACCTGGTCCTAAATATATTTTAGTCCTATGTATTATTCCAAAAAGATATGGTGTATGATTATGATTGTTGTTTTGCATGTAGCTTATAGGCCATATCATGTAATATTTGAATAGTTAGCCCGAAGTTATGAATTACTTACTGTATAAATCATTTGTAATTTTCCACGTTTTTAGCATATAGGTCATACATAGCATGTAATATTGAAATAGTTAGCCCTTAGTTATGAAATACTGCATATTATTTGTATTTTTCCTGGTTGTTACCCCTTTATTCCCCAAATATTATAAATTGTTCCCTTATAATTACACATAGGCTAGGTACTTTATAAGTACACTATAATTACCGAAAGGTACACTGTAAATTCGGTGTACTTACGCAGTATTTTTCCTGGTTGTTACCCCTTTATTCTCCAAATATTATAAATTGTTCCCTTAAAATTACACATACATACTTTATAAGTACACTATATTTACCGAAAGGTACACTGTAATTTCGGTGTACTTACGCAGTATTTTTCCTGGTTGTTACCCCTTTATTCTCCAAATATTATAAATTGTTCCCTTATAATTACACATACATACTTTATAAGTACAATATATTTACCGAAAGGTACACTGTAATTTCGGTGTACTTACGCAGTATTTTTCCTGGTTGTTACCCCTTTATTCTCCAAATACTATAAATTGTTCCCTTATAATTACACGTACGTACTTTATAAGTACACTATAATTACCGAAAGGTACGCTGTAATTTTGGCGTAATTACGCAGTACTTTCCGGGCTGTAATCTAAAGCGTTACCATGTATTTTGATCAGTATAATGGAGTATAAAAAATTGCTAAATATTTCTCAGTATTCAAAGTGCAAACAGAGACCAAAACAGAGACCAGGGCTGTGTTTGCTGATAACGTTGTCTCTTCGCGTGCTACGAAGACACTTAAGGTATAACTTAACTTTATATACCATTTATATTGTAACGACAATGGCTATGACATGCGGTCACATGCTGTTCAAATTAGTAAATCCTGATCTCCAAACAGACAACGAGTGTCATGGCGTCTCCAAGTCTGCTTGAACGGTCAAAATTGCATCTTTGTGGCTCCCCCGAGGGACATTTGAGTCACATAAGGAAACCCTGTTTTCTTAGAATCCCCTCTAAAACCCCCATTTCAGCATGGATTCCCTGTGACTTTTCACAGACTCGTGACATTCCACACACACACACACACACGAAAGCCACTAAAGTGCAACGTCATGTAGAAATATGGCTCTTGAATGTATACCTTCCGATATGTATGTGTGTGATTAGCTTTGCCTTATAATAGAGGTGTGTTTTGCTAGAGTAAAATCTTTAATTCTGAAGATTCATTGAAAGAATATTCACTCCATAGTGTCTGGTAACCCGAACTCAGACCATAAAACTTTACGACCCAAGCCTCAAAGGCATTCCAGAACACACACACACACACACACACACACACACACACACACACACACACACACACACACACACACACACACACACACACACACACACACACACACTCTGGAACTTTGGAAACAGATATTCTTCCACATAACAAGCCACTGAATGTTGATATGTATTCCTATGTTTCTCAAAGTGTCGTCACTTGCCATAACGGAAACACTGACAACTTTATTGTGTGTTTAATCAAACTTTATTTGTGTGTGATTATGCATATAAGTGTGACGTTATGTTTCCCCAATCTTTACCTGTCATAATTGACATCGCTGTAATCCTCTCCATCTCACGGAGACGAATCTTGACTGCAAAGTACAATAATATGCATTTGTTCCAGGAAATATCATATTTCTAAGTATGAATCCTTTCCCTCATAAGACATATGGTAAAAGGGGGCGTGTTTTTCTTCACACAAAGAAGACTTCTCTCCGCTACAAATCAGAAGTTTTGATTCGCTCTGTCCCCAAAACAGGGCGTAAACAGATGTCTGTTAAAAGGAAGATTCCCCCACTTCTCACTTCTCTTCCTCCTCTCTCATCCCACTCTCAACTCATCCAACTTCTCTGGACCCTCTTCCTCGGCGCAGCGCTTCTCCAAAGGAACATCTGGAGGAGGCCCTGGCCTTCTCCATCGAGCGAGCACATGTTCGAGTCGTAGCTGCGTCCTTTGCAACAAAGACTGTAAACCTCTCCCATCCCGGGAGATGAACCTTATTTTCCGGTAACATTAAATTCAAGTGAGCCTTTACATCGTTTTTCGAAACGACCCAGAAGAAGAAGCTAGACGCAAACCAGCCGGACACGCGCATGCGCGCGTCCCCTTTTCAGCATCACACTGAAAGAGTACCACATCTCGCAAGTATCTTTCTCTCTAACAGCTGATTCCTGGTGTTTAGCTTGTAGGTCTGCGAATTAAGTTACCCTCTATCTCTTAACTCTTTATTTCTTTCTATCTTTCTTTCTTTCATTTCATTTTCATTCTGATCACGTCATGTTTGTTTAAATGTTTGTTTGTTTTATCGTTTGCATTTTACGTACGTTTATATTTGTAGCTTATAATCTCTAGCGTGTGCCATTTTATTAATAAACCCATTTATACTTTTAACTGTCTCTGTGTTTGAAAACCCACTTTTTATAAAGTCAATGAAACAAAAGATCTATAAAGCTACAGGCTCTATATTATAAAACTACTTTGAGTAGTTTTAATTTATAAACCCAAAGAGGTTTTGTCTTCGTGGCCAGAAGATAAACTTTCTTGGAGTTTTGTAAACAGGAATACTTCTTCTTAACTGTAATGATCAGACAGTACAGAACGAGGCATTTCCTATAATTGATAAAGTAAATGCATATGCGATTTATGAATTATGACCATGAGTTATAAATATGAATATTGCCAAAATTCCCTATATTCTTGAGCTAATTCGCATTAACCCAGAGGCACTTACCTTACAATATATACCATTATATATAATATATGAAGACTCAAATTTCATCATTTACTGTTGTTTTTAGTATTATTATTACTTTTTTTATCTTTTATTAATATTCATAATCAGTAGTATTATGTATCTCTTTCATACTCTTTATATACATTCATAATTATTTGTACTCATTGTATTTTGTGAATATGTGGGAGAGACTTTGGGAGACTTTGGACTTGAGTGTGTGCTGCTGCTGGACTGAAATGCATAGCATAAGGGGAATACATTCCAACGTTAATGGAAACCATATGTTCTTCTGCTGAATGTATGTGTTCCTATGGTGATGTAGTTTTTTCCTTGGTCAGGGATATAAAAACCAAGCCCTGTTTGTCCGAAAATCAGGAAGAGACGGAAATGTAAAGAAGGTGACTGAGAAGCTGAATTAGACCTTAGCTTGGTCCATTGTCTCTTCCTCCTATGTTTTATAACCCAATTAAATAAGAGATCTCTTTGCAAAATCACTGGTGTCTGGGTATTTTTAAATCAACAATTTGGCGTCACGAAGAACAAGATAGTATATCCAGAAATAATGTCTCAAGGTAAGACTTTTTCCTTTATATAAAAGTTCTAAGTCTGCCTGATGATTAGAGACAATGACTGTAACTGCTAAAAAGAACTGTGTTGTTTAAGGAGCCTGTGGTTTTGCCAAAGAATATAAAACATAGTATAATAAAAAAATTAAATAATTCAATTTAATTTGGCTTATTTAAGTTCTCTGAAAAGTAAACCTCTAAAGTTATTTGATATGCTGGGATTGAGAAGGATCTTTTTTAGAAAAAAGACCATCTAGTCAAAAATTTGGGAGAATTAGCTGTAAGACGGTAAAACTATTATTTGCTGGTTGTCACTGATTGGTGGTTGGATAATATGGCGAGACTGTTTAAAACGATGGCAGAGTAATCTCTAAAATATATCCAACACACGGAAGATTCGTACTCGAGGCGAGGAGGTGAAACACAAGCAAAGCTCGATTGACATGAGTGGTTAAAGTGTGGCGAGTCTGTTTAAAACGATGGCAGGTAAAACTCTAAAGCACGTTAATACACTGGAGTAATACGAGTTAAAATAGTTAGGATCGCGTGCATTCCAACTTTGACCGTAAAGCTGTTCAAATATTTTGAGGATACTGATCAGAGTAAGCTTAAAGAAAGAAAAAAAAGGAAAAAGAAAACAAGAAATTAATCTGAGAGAAAATCCACAAATATTTAAAAAAAAATATAAAAAAAATTGTTTTGAGTTAACTGGAACCTAAACAAAATACTGAAAAACATTGAAGTTAACTTTTCTATAAAATTTTCTTTTGTTCTGTAAAGGGAGAAAGAGTGAGGCAGCCCCTCCCTTCAGAATTTGCTCCATACCTTCATGCACACACATACTGTAGTTTGGAGAAGGGAGAGAGAGAGAGAGAAGAAGGGTAGCCTCTGACACACACACACACACACACACACACACATACATGCATGCACATATGCATACACACACATACATAGGCTTGCAGTTCTGAGCGCACACACATAATATACAGAGAGAGCGAGAGAGAAGCAGAGTACCATAGCCCCACCCTTAGAGAAACACACTCACAGACACACACATCCCTGCTGTTCTGAGCAGCACAAAGTAACTTTGCAAGATGGCAGAAAGTGACTGTAACAGCAGAACAATTTCGGCTTGGTACCTTGAAAGAAAGAACAAGAAACAAGCTAAGCTTTTGAAAAAAGGACTTGACATAAATGCAAATATGGATGCACAGTTACACTGGTTCGAGTCTCAAAAAGACAAGATAAAATCACAAGCATTTCCAATACTGGCAGCTCATTGGATTGTAAAGCAAGGTGGAATTTGTTGTGATATAAATGGCGGTCCAGTTCCACTTGCTGAAGCAATGAAGCCTCAAATTGAAGTATTTAATAAGTTGAACAAAATCATGTCTATTAAATGTTCAGATGGAGAAAATACAACCAATGATGATTCGTTTGATCCAGATTGGACAAATATAATAACTGAAGCGGAAAGAAAATATTCACAACCACCAGTGAAATCCGCAACCACAGTAACGCCTCCTCCTTATAAACCAATCTATCCAGCTTTGCCTGAACAATATACAAGTTCATCTAAACCTGTGACACAGTCTCAACCTTCGAGATCAAATGGAGGTCCAGTTGACAAGATGTACATTGCATCTGCACAAGCAGCTCCAGTAATAACAAGATCTAAATCAGCCCAGCCAAACAGAGACATGTTGCGATGTACACCAGCTCGTAATTATGGATCTGACTGGGATGATGAGACAAGAGATGACGACATGATCACAGTTGACAAGATCGGTCCTGAATTTTCTTCACCTGTTATTAAAAGGGAAGACTTACAATCTGAAATGATGACAGAAGAGAGACCATTCACACCAGGAGAACGTCAAGCCATTCTCACAGCCTTGCCTCCTCTGAAGAGACAAGATCCAAACACGGAGTTTTGGCGAGAATTAGACTCTCTGGTTGAAGCACATCAAATGACATTAAAAGACATACACACCATTGTGAAAGCTAAAATCCCAAGAGACAGATGGGAACGCTTGCCAGCTTCGATAACCACAGCCCAATGGATAAATTTGTGGGTTGATGACCAGGGGCGACCCCTGGGTCTTTGGCAAGCATTAGATGTGTTTCGAAAAGAAATCCAAGAAATATTGGGCAGTGGAAAAATTCCTTTCACATTAGTGACATTGATTAAGCAAAAGGATGATGAATCTCCAGATGAATATGCTCTGCGTAAGTGGAATGCTTACGAGAGATGGGCTCTCTGTGCTAAGAAACAACCTGACAGAGATGATGTACAGTTCACTGACACACTTGTGGATGGACTTAGTACAAAATACCAACAAGCCTTATCACTTGGAGTCAATCCAGGTGAGACATATGATCAGATTTTACAATGGGCTGGGCGCTTAGAGATGGCTACGAGATCAAACAAGGAAGAAGGAAACAAGCCAAATCGAAGAGGAGTGGCAACAGCTCAATACAACATGGACACAAAGAAGAGGATGATTTTCTGCACCAACTGTGGAAAGCGTGGCCACTCAATAAAAGATTGTTGGGCTAAAGGAGGTGGAGCAGAAGATCAAGGTCCATCATTTAAACAAGTCAGTGCGAAGAAACATGATGAAACCCCTCAAGGGAAAATGTTTACTGAAGCTCAAGTCCGTCAGCTCATAGAGGGAATTATGCATCCGCAATAGGAATCAGCGGCCCCCTGTATTAGTAAGAAAAGAGACAATCGCCTTTTCGTTAATGCATTAATAGGGGGCCACCCATGTGACGTGTTGCTCGACACAGGAGCGGCGATTTCAATAACAGATCTGAACCTACCTACAACAGATGAAACTATGGAAGTTGAAGGAGTTGGAGGAGGTATCACTAAATTTCGCAAAAGTATACAAGTTCCTTTGCAAATACATGAAGATGAAGTCTTATGGACATCCTTCTGGGTGGGTCCGAATTCACAAGGAAGCCTTATTGGCATGGACATTCTTCCACTGTTGAACATGATCATATTTACCGACAGTCGTCAAATCGCTACAACAGCTGGAATAATACCACACGAAGATCGCACATGTAATCTAACGTCTGTTGGTACAGCAAAACCAATTATCAGAGATTGGGGAAAAGATGGTGTGTGGGGACTTCTGTGCAGTTTATATCCAGATGTTTGGGCTAAACACAAATTGGATTGCGGTAAAGCCAACATTGACCCTGTTGTTATTGAGGGACCGATACATGCCCCTCATAAACAATACCCTATCCGACCTGAAGCAAGACAAGCTGTGGAAGAGATAGTGGCAGACTTGGAAGCTGAAGGAATCATCAGACAATCTTCATCAACCACTAATAGTCCTGTATGGCCTGTCAAGAAATCGGATAACTCATGGAGATTAACCCTCTGGAGTCTGAGCGTTTTTTTGGGCCCTGGGGGTGTTCTGACATGCTCTGACATTTGTGCTTTTTTCAGTTGCTTATAAACATATTAATGGCAAAGGTGTAAATTCACTCTATATAGCACAAACAGGACTACAATAATATGTGAGCCACATGTATGTACATGTTTTCATTTTTGAGAGAATAATGTTTATGCGTGGTTATCGAAAAAACTAAAAATTAAAGTTTTTGAAATAAGGCCACAAAACACATACTAAATATGTGGCAATAAGACTTTTGACTAATGGATGTCCTCGCCTATAGTTTTTTCTTCAAAATTATGTGAAAATAGTCTTGCTTTATCGTTCACATAAAACCATACATTGATTTAAATTGATGTAAAACAGGTTTTGCTTGGAAAGCCAATATGCGAGGGGGCGTGAACGAGGAGTGGTTTACACCTTAGAATACACCCACTCTGCATAATTAGCCATTCACTCAGGTGTGACACTGACTGAGCCACAATGCAATGACAAAAGATATATTTAGAAGAAGACTTATATTGACCATTTAAGATTTTGCTTACATCTATCTTGTAAATATGTTTTGCTATTTTATTAAAACGGTTACAATTACAACAATAATTACAATTTCAACAATATTTCAAGTGTACTCTTTCTTTGTAAAAAAAATGATTAGGCCTATAGGCCTACATTTTATCTATGTATTCATTAGTTTGAATATAACCAACATTGGCACAGCTAACATCTTAGTTGATGACTTTATTTTTGACAAAAATAGTATTTTATATATAGAAATTGCTAAACAAAAGCTTATTTGATGTGGCAGTATATTCTACAGTAAAAACTGTACCCAAATCTAGTCAACAAAATGTTGTCTTTCATATTTCGTCTGACTGTAACGTTGTTTTCATGAAATATTAGGGCATATTGTTAATTTGCAGTTTAATACGTTGCTTATACAAATAGCCTACATTTTATTTCAACATTCAGTCGATGTTTACTTATCTCAGTATAGCAATGCAGTTTGCTAAAACATCATCATTCATTCACACACGCGATTTAAATTTAAACTGTCTTTGCCAGCTGTGGTAAACAGCGCGCATCTGTGCCGTTTATTCATTCATAAACAGAAACCCACGTGAAGAAATTCACGTGAGAAGGAAAAAACTTACTAGTATTCCTCAGCTCGCTCCTCGATATACCCGCACTTCTGAGGGACATTTTCCATTAGTATTATTCCTCACAGCGCTGCAAGACGGTGTAAACAATGATCTATATAAACTTGTGTGTTTTCTCGAGCTGATGGGGGCGTTCACAGGATTGCCTCAGCCATTTGCGTTTGAATAGCGCGCGCTCTCCGTGGGCGGGGCCGATTATAACGTAATGAGATGAGATGAGCTCGACTGGAATCGCTCTCTTTTAATACAGATTTCACAAGATGAGAATATTAGCTTTTTATATAAATTACTTCATTTAAAAGAAGATAATTCAAGCTTCATGCCTGTGTGCCTGTATGTCTGTTTGACTGAGTATTCGCTGAGTTATTGTTAATTTTCGGACGCGTTTCAGAATGGACTTCACTGGCAGAGAGAAGGCAGAACTCGCTTCGTGTTTATTTTTCTTTATTTGGCAAAAAGCACAACACTTTGTTTTTATTGTGAGTATACACAAAAATAATACACATTTAACAGAATCGATTGATGTATGAAACTCCTATGGAAAATCAAAGTCAACAGAGTATTTATGAGTTTCTTTTACACTAATAAAAAAAAAGCGAGCTGGTATCGCCGGCGATACCGTAGACCTCAGGGGGTTAACCATCGATTACACAAGACTTAACAGTGTAACACCAAAACCGCATCCTATTGTGGCCAATCCAGCCACCATTCTGAATGATATTCCAGGAAACGCAAGAATTTTCACAGTATTAGATGTACTGTCGGCTTTCTGGTCTATACCTATTGACGAAAGATCTCAAGAGAAATTGGCCTTCACAGTGGGGGCAAAACAGTTTGTCTGGAACCGACTCCCACAAGGGCTAAATTTATCTCCTGTGGTATTCCATAGAACTTTGGATCAGTTCTTAACGGAGCGAAAAGCTGAAATTGAGAGTTCAGGGAGTGTTTGCATCCAATATGTTGATGACTTGTTGATTGCAAGCCCAGATGAAAACAGCCATATATTTGCTCTAAATGTTGTCCTACAAGCCCTTAGGAAAGGAGGATTCAAAGTCAACCCCGACAAAGCACAGTTGGCCAAAACCAAGGTTATCTACTTGGGCCAAGAAATATCTGTCGAGGGAAGGAGAATGACAACAGAGCGTGTAGAGGCATTACGGAAACTCCCAAAACCTCTAACAGTTACAGGAATACGGAAGGTGATGGGACTTTTCAACTACTGTCGCCAGTATATACCTGATTTTGCCAGCATCACTAGTCCTCTCATCGACTTGTACAAGGGAGGAAAGCCTGGAGTGGAGCAGATAACCTGGACACCAGAAGCTGAGGAAGCATTTATATCTATGAAAGAGAAACTGACATCAGCCCCAGCCTTGGGACTTCCCGATGGACGATTGCCATTCCATTTGTGGACCAGGGTGGGAAATGAGACCTACTCAGCAGTACTGTGTCAAAAACCAGGTGATCGATACAGACCAGTTGGATACTTTTCCACAAAGATTCCTGTCACAATGATTGGTCAACCACGATGTATACAAGCTCTCGATGGTGCCACATGGGCAGTGGATGCTGTGGAAAATTTGATAGGAGCACAAACTATCATACTTCACACTCCACACAGTATAGTGACGTTGTTGAACAACACAAACATCAAGACCATAACTGACGCAAGAAGAGCAAAATGGGAAGCAACTTTGTTGAACAAGGATTTGAGAGTGGAAATAATCAGAGACACATCCCTTAACCCTGCAACAATGATGCTAGAACCACATGAGGGAACACCACATGAGTGTGAAAAACAAGTAGAAGAGGAAAGCCATGGTCCTGTTAATCCAATCCCTCTTGAAAATCCAGATAAGGAGTTATGGGTTGATGGATCCAGTTATTACGTTGATGGAAAACGACATACTGGATGGGCTGTAGTGGAAGCTGATGGAACTGTTGTGAAGAAAGGAGCTCTTCCTGGGCAATTTTCAGCACAAGTAGCTGAGCTCACGGCACTTACGGAAGCTTTTGAACTATCAGAAGGAGATCGAGTCAACATCTACACAGATAGTCGTTATGCTTTTGGCGTGGTCCATGACTATCTTGCTCTGTGGAAAAGACGTGGACTTATCACTAGTAGCGGGAGCGAAATACAACACGCTTCCATAATTCGTCGCTTGATTGCAGCATGTCACTTACCAAGAGAAGCAGCCGTGATCAAAGTAAAATCACATCAATCAGACAAGTCCAAAGAAAGTCAAGGAAACGCGGCAGCAGATGCAGCAGCTAGAGAAGCAGCTCTACTACCTCTTACTCCTGTTACCATGGTACAGGAAAACAGCAAAGATAATCCTGAGCATCATCTTCTGTCATATCAAACAGAGACAGATGAAGAGAAAGAACAATGGATAAAAGCAGGAGCGAAAGAGGATGATCAAGGCATCTGGAGAATTCCAACCGGACAAGTGGTGATGCCGATTGGAACAAGAAGAGAACTAATGCAGCTGTATCATGGAAAAGTGCATGCTGGAGCAAAAGCAATGAAAGCTCAAATCAGTGAGACGTGGTGGTGGCCACGAATGATGAGAGACATTGATGATTACTGTAGAAGATGCTTAATTTGCATGAAAGCAAATGTGGGAAAATCTGTAAAGGTGCGAATGTCACATGCACCCAGACCAACAGGTCCATGGACACACCTCCAAATCGATTTCACAGGACCTTTATCACCCAGTGGAGGGTACCAATACATTCTAGTAATCATGGACAGATTTACTAGGTGGGTGGAAGCATTCCCTACGAGAACTTGCACAGCTGAAGCGGCAGCACGAGTAATGGTGGAAGAAGTTTTTCCTCGCTGGGGTCTTCCATATGAAATTGATTCTGACAATGGAACTCACTTCACTGGAAAACTGATGAAGGAAGCAATGAAATTGATGGGGATCAAACAGAAGTTTCACATTCCGTACCATCCGGAAAGCTCAGGCATGGTAGAACGAATGAACAGATCGTTGAAAACCGCTCTTACCAAAGCCATTCTACAAACTGGCCAAGGTTGGCATAAGTTATTACCTGCTATTCTGTGGAACTTGAGAGCAACTCCAAACAGAGTAACAGGACTAACTCCTTTTGAACTGATGACTGGAAGAGCAATGGTCCTACCTCCTGATGCTCCGCCACCTGCGGGAACGGGAGGAGATTCTACTTTGTTCCAAGAGAAGTTACGACGCTATCTAACAATGCTGGACAAAGCTACCAAAGACAATAATAAGAAAGTGCGAGAAGCTCAACAGCAATGGGATGAAAAACATACCACTACTGATATTCCACACATTCCTGAGTTAGGCAGTTTTGTTATGGTCAAACGCATTGCTAGGAAAGGTTTAGAGCCTAGATGGGAGGGACCATATGAGATACTCTTAACAACCGATACAAGTGTTTGCCTTAAAGGGAAGGGTGTAGGAACAGATAGATGGTATCATTGGTCACAAGTTAAACCTTGCTTAGTGAATGAACAAAATGATAATAACGCTTATGGCCTGATACTGAGCACTGTTCATCCATTAGCTTTAAAGATTGGGAATAAAGAAGTGATGTTTAATTATTTCTCTGCTTCCATTTCAGGAATCAAGTCCATAGACATTGATTAGAGATGGTTGTAAGTTATTCTCAATACAAGACATATTGATAGATCCAAGAATGGGAAATTCTGTGTGAAATAAGAGATTTTACACATTCTACACTACATACAAAACACAACCTCACAAACAATGAACACCCGCTTACTGATTTTCTACCCCAAGGGACAGGATCCTTTAAGATCAACATTTATTTTAGTTTGTTGTTTTGGCCAGGAACTTGAGGAGTTAAGTAATTAACGAGTCAAGGCACTGGCGGAAGAATTATTAGTTTTTCTTTTCTTAGATGATTGGGGTTCATTTTTAAATGCTTACACATAGATGTTAAATTAACACATAGTACGGGGACATAACATGGTTGGGGTTCTTTGTTATTTTGTTCTTTGTTTTGTTTTGTTTTTCTTCTTTTCTGTTTCTATTCTTCTGTCTTCTATTCTATTTCTTGGTCTGCTTTTCCTCCTCACTATCACTTCTATAGGGTCGCAACCTGGGAATGATGGTGGAACTGACGGCCGTAGTTCCAGTGGAGGGACTGAAGACTCAAATTTCATCATTTACTGTTGTTTTTAGTATTATTATTACTTTTTTATCTTTTATTAATATTCATAATCAGTAGTATTATGTATCTCTTTTATACTCTTTATATACATTCATAATTATTTGTACTCATTGTATTTTGTGAATATGTGGGAGAGACTTTGGGAGACTTTGGACTTGAGTGTGTGCTGCTGCTGGACTGAAATGCATAGCATAAGGGGAATACATTCCAACGTTAATGGAAACCATATGTTCTTCTGCTGAATGTATGTGTTCCTATGGTGATGTAGTTTTTTCCTTGGTCAGGGATATAAAAACCAAGCCCTGTTTGTCCGAAAATCAGGAAGAGACGGAAATGTAAAGAAGGTGACTGAGAAGCTGAATTAGACCTTAGCTTGGTCCATTGTCTCTTCCTCCTATGTTTTATAACCCAATTAAATAAGAGATCTCTTTGCAAAATCACTGGTGTCTGTTTCCATGAAATTAAACAACAGGGGAAAGCAAGATTTTTAAATCAACAATATATACCATTTCTTTTTTAGGCGTGTTTCCCGAACCATACCTTAGATTGCTTAAAGGGATACTTCACCGTTTTTTCATATTAAACTATGTTATTCCCTTAACTAAGACGAGTTGATACATACCTCTCTCGTCTCAGTGCGTGCAATCAATCGCTCTGGCGCGCGGCGACACTTTGATAGCACTTACCTTAGGAAACGTCATTTTTGGAATAGATAGAAAGTTATGTTCTGTTCATCTGTGATTTTTGGGGAGGCATTTTTGTGTGAATGTATTTGTACACCTGCATACTCATGTGGTTGTTTTGTAACACTCGTGGCCTTTCTGGCTGGGGAGCATTTTATAACATCAGTCCTGTTTTCGGGATAGCTTGCTACCTCATTACATGTAAAACATTGTGACTGGTTAGTCAAACACTTGGTGCACCGTATGGCAGATAGAGGCAAGTGTTGTAATTTTGTTCTTTTTGAGTTCTTGTTACCCAAATCTTAATATTGCCTTTTGCACTTCTTGGTTTTGAATGTCTCTTGGAAATTGTATTGTAGGTAGATATCATCCTACAATAATGCTTTGGATGGCTAGAGTTAGGGGTGGTATGAAAGTGTGTTGTATTAAGCAGCCTAAGATATGTGGATGATAATTAATCCTATAGATGAACTGCAATTTGATATCAAAGCTATCTTGTCAGTATTCTCATTTAACTTGACATTTAACACAACATGACAAAAATTGTGTCATTGTCTGATCCAACTTCAATATGTTAACCCAGTCTAATAATGAAGCATATCTGTTTAGAACATATCATGTTTTTGACTTTTTTCCCCATTATTTTTCTTTATGAGACTTCTTTCAAGATGTTACTTACCCAGAACTTTTTTTATGTCCACCTTTTCAAAATTCTTATCAGGTCTTGGTTCTGTTGACTCCTCTAGTCTTTCACCACACAATATTTTCTCTGCTCAGCTGGTATTTGTGCGGAATTGCAGTAGAAACCCTGTAATACTCAGTATCCAGGACCTGTACTCCTTTTATTTCACATTTTGCATGATAAAATATCTTCAGCATATCGGTTAAAAAAATTGTTGTGAAAGCAGGCCTATAAAATAATTTCCTTCTTTTATTTTACCCCCTTTTTTATGCAATACTTTTAAAATGATTGATTATTGGTTATTCACAGGACTATTTTGATTAATTCCTAGAATTTAAATTTTCAAAGCCCTCACTGTTTATGTTTTTATGCTAGCAAAAATAGGCATATCTTTTGTGACGTCATTGTTTATGTTTGTCGCGTTGCATCATGGGAATCGTGTGGCAGGAAACACCGCTAGATACCTGTAATTTGATTGTTTTGCACGTTTGGAGGAGGATTTAGAGAAGAGGATGGTTCACTCTTGCTGTGTGGTCGATTGTACGGCTCGTTGGGGGCCTGATAAAAAGTTTTTTCGAATTCCCTCCGAAAAGGATCGCGAAAAACGAAAGAAATGGTTGCGTGCAATTAGGCGATTGAACCTGGACGCTCCGAAGAAAGCCTGGATTCCTGCAGCTTCTGATCGAGTTTGTGAGGCTCATTTTGTTCATGGTAAGTCTTAGTGACTATGTATTTATAGAAGATTGAATAAAAAAAATAAAAAATAAAACTGAGTCAAATCAACCGAGTCATATGTTTTCGCGTTCTGATTCAGGTGTCCCAAACCACGATCCACAGCACCCAGACTATGTTCCTCACATCAAAATGGGCTATTCTGGATCGCAAAACTTAAAAGCAAAAGAAAAGGCTGTTCAGTGATACGAACGGAGGATGCGAATCACGCTGTGACTCTGCTTGGCCAGGTCTAACCTCTGCTTTTAGCACGATCAATGCTTTCTGTTTGGCAGAAAAGATCGGCCCAACTTTTCGAGAAACAAAATAATCATAGGCCTCCAGACTTTTGAAAGCCTTTAATCTTTCTTGAGTGAAGGGTCCAGGGGTTTCTATTAAATAAGAATAAATGTTTCCCCAGCAGATTGGTGGCCAAGACACGGACCAACGTTTTTTGTCATCCCAGATCTCATATGGGCTTTGAATAACTTCGATTTTGTCACCAATTTTTTGCTTCTCTCCAAACCTCCTCCGGTCTTCAGATGTTAAAGTGCTTATATATTGTGGATTTCGCCGGCTAACTCTCTTGAAAGTGCTCGTCGCGTCTTTACAGCCCGCCATACTGTTTGTTTAGTTGCCACACAACCACTCGCGCATGCGTACAAAGATGTCAACAAAGATCCTCCTATAGATGGGGGAATGTTTGGATCATATCTTCATACCAGAATGTTCAGGAAAATTCTAAAGCATTTGTTTGGGATCTTAATGAAGTGGAGGGGAAGTTATGTTGTTTCCCACGGCAGGTGTCCACGATGGGATGTATTTGCCATAGCAAGATCAATAATGTGCTTCCATTTTATTTTTTTATTTTTTTTAAGCTTTTTGGAACTAAACCACCAGCATTTGCATTTACTAAAAAGGGGATAAAACAAGTTGCAGGTTCATTCTCGCTTTGTTCATAATAGCTTTCTGTTACATAGAAATAACACATTGGAACAATGCCCATGTATAGCAATGCCCATCTAAATATTTGGTTGAAAATAAAGATTGAATATTTATTTTCTGCTTATTTTTGTGCCATTTATCCTTTGTTTTTCCTGTTAAGGTAATTCCAGTATGGATGTCAAAACATCTTTAAATAGTACAGTATTTCTACCAAAATATTCATTGTACAATTTATATTTTTGTATCCAAAAAAGGAAAGACCTAAGTGGAATGTGTAAATAAAAGTTAGAATATTTGAAGAGGCACATGGAGCGGTCAAAAACAATTGAAACGACATGCAGGGTCTGTTAAAAGTCTGACTCCTATAAATCCTCAGTAATGGCATTGTGAGTGAAAAAGATGCAAATCTGGTTATGATTACTTTAAAGGTGTTTCTTGATTTCAGCAGCTTTAAACTTAATTATGATAACCCTACAGTCAAATAAAAGGACAATATAATTAATAAGAAATGGGCAAATTAAGTTTAAGATATTAACATGCCTAAGACTTTTGCATAGACTCTCTCTCTCTCTCTCTCTCTCTCTCTCTCTCCCTATATATATATATATATATATATATAGCATTGTTTGATTTTTAAGTAATTAATTTGCATTTTATTGAATGGCATAAGTATTTGATACATCAGAAAAGCAGAACTTAATATTTGGTATAGAAACCTTTGTTTGCAATTACAGAGATCATACGTTTCCTGTAGTTCTTGACCAGGTTTGCACACATTGCAGCAGGGATTTTGGCCCACTCCTCCATACAGACCTTCTCCAGATCCTTCAGGTTTCGGGGCTGTCGCTGGGCAATACGGACTTTCAGCTCCCTCCAAAGATTTTCTATTGGGTTCAGGTCTGGAGACTGGCTAGGCCACTCCAGGACCTTGAGATGCTCCTTGTGGAGCCACTCCTTAGTTGCCCTGGATTTTTGTTTTAGATTCCGTCTCTCACAGTCGAAGTGTACCTATGATAAAAATTACAGACCTCTACATGCTTTGTTCTGTGTGGGGAGAACAAGTATTTGATACACTGCCGATTTTGCAGGTTTTCCTACTTACAAAGCATGTAGAGGTCTGTGAGAGACGGAGAGACGGAATCTAAAACAAAAATCCAGAAAATCACATTGTATGATTTTTAAATAATTAATTTGCATTTTATTGCATGACATAAGTATTTGATCACCTACCAACCAGTAAGAATTCCGACTCTCACAGGCCTGTTAGTTTTTCTTTAAGAAGCCCTCCTTTTCTCCACTCATTACCTATATTAACTGCACCTGTTTGAACTCGTTGCCTGTATAAAAGACACCTGTCCACACACTCAATCAAACAGACTCCAACCTCTCCACAATGGCCAAGACCAGAGAGCTGTGTAAGGACATCAGGGATAAAATTGTAGACCTGCACAAGGCTGGGATGGGCTACAGGACAATAGGCAAGCAGCTTGGTGAGAAGGCAACAACTGTTGGCGCAATTATTAGAAAATGGAAGAAGTTCAAGATGACGGTCAATCTCCCTCGGTCTGGGGCACCATGCAAGATCTCACCTCGTGGGGCATCAATGATCATGAGGAAGGTGAGGGATCAGCCCAGAACTACACGGCAGGACCTGGTCAATGACCTGAAGAGAGCTGGGACCTCAGTCTCAAAGAAAACCATTAGTTACACACTACGCCGTCATGGATTAAAATCCTGCAGCGCACGCAAGGTCCCCCTGCTCAAGCCAGCGCATGTCCAGGCCCATCTGAAGTTTGCCAATGACCATCTGGATGATCCAGAGGAGGAATGGGAGAAGGTCATGTGGTCTGATGAGACAAAAATAGAGCTTTTAGGTCTAAACTCCACTCGCCGTGTTTGGAGGAAGAAGAAGGATGAGTACAACCCCAAGGACACCATCCCAACCGTGAAGCATGGAGGTGGAAACATCATTCTTTGGGGATGCTTTTCTGCAAAGGGGACAGGACGACTGCACCGTACTAAGGGGTGGATGGATGGGGCCATGTATCGTGAGATCTTGGCCAACATCCTCCTTCCCTCAGTAAGAGCATTGAAGATGGGTCGTGGCTGGGTCTTCCAGCATGACAACGACCCGAAACACACAGCCAGGGCAACTAAGGAGTGGTTCCGTAAGAAGCATCTCAAGGTCCTGGAGTGGCCTAGCCAGTCTCCAGACTCCAACCCAATAGAAAATCTTTGGAGGGAGCTGAAAGTCCGTATTGCCCAGCGACAGCCCCGAAACCTGAAGGACCTGGAGAAGGTCTGTATGGAGGAGTGGGCCACAATCCCTGCTGCAGTGTGTGCAAAACTGGTCAAGAACTACAGGAAACGTATGATCTCTGTAATTGCAAACAAAGGTTTCTGTACCAAATATTAAGTTCTGCTTTTCTGATGTATCAAATACTTATGTCATGCAATAAAATGCAAATTAATTACATAAAAATCATACTATGTGATTTTCTGTATTTTTGTTTTAGATTCCGTCACTCACAGTTGAAGAGTACCTATGATAAAAAAATTACAGACTTCTACATGCTTTATAAGTGGGAAAACCTGCAAAATCGGCAGTGTATCAAATACTTGTTCTCTCCACTATATATATATATATATATATATAATATATATATATATATGTATATGTATATGTATATATATATATATATATATATATATATATATATATATATATGAAGAAGTTAACTGTGACAGGATGATTGACCGGATGGTTTGCAGTGACAGGATGCACGTAACTATGCGCCAGATTGCAATTTTGTAAGTCCCAAAGCTTTATTACTCTCCCTCTACACAAGTATCTACTTTTTATTAAAAGAAGAAAGAAAGAAAAAAGACAGCTTTCTTAAAAAGTGTACATACTTCTAGGGCATAGTATAATAGGCGAATAAGGATGCAGCATTGGTCAGCTGGAAATGGTGCTGTCTATTATTTATAGTCACAAGCTTACAGAGTGCAATAACTAGCCTTTGTAAAGAGTGGCCTTGGAATTCTTAGGTGGTTGAACGCGGTTTTATTGTCAAGATGTGTTTGAAGCTAGTTGCATTACAATATTGCAGAAAGCAAACATCAGTTAATGCAATGGTTAAGCACAAAATCAAATAACTTGTCATGAACACTGGGCCAACTTAATAAAGCATCCCTACTAAATGCGCATTTACATGATAAACATAAAAAAATTTGCAGCTGATGAACTACATGTCATAGCAAAATGATGCAACATTATTGTTAATGTTACAGAACATTATCCACACTTAATCCTAAATGTAGCATATCATGTACTTGGAAGCATTTGCAATGCTTTCTTTAAAGTATATTGATAGTAAACACACAAAAAAAAAAAAGAAAAAAAAAAGAAAAAAAAAGGAAACTTGTCAACTTGTTATATAATTGAAAACTTGTTGGCTGAACATGGTTCAGATTATTCAGATGTATCTTAAGCACAATGCCATGTAGTGGCAAATACTCTATGCCCACACAGCAACTAACAATGGCACACAGTGCCACAAGGCCAAAGGGAAGGCTCTTCTGTATAACAAACATATTTCAGGCAGTATTTTATTCCCATAGGTTAACAAATCTCACTTAATGACCTTAAACCCTGCCCTCTTAAATGTATCAAAATTATATCTGTCTACATCTGCCATGATAGTTTTTAAACATTATTAGTTTAAATTTATATTTCAGATAAAAAAAAAAAGTTTAATAGAACAAGAGCAGAAGCAATAGCATGCAAATCATCAGAACTGTGTGTAAAAAATAGCAATGCTTAAGTTTCTCAAATCCTGCCCCAATCTGTGTTGTATTTCATCTGCAACATTTAAGAAATGAATTTAAGAAATTATATTTTACAGTAAATTCTTTACTTTTTCTTTAAAATAAAATAAACTCCTTAATTACTATAGTACCATCAATTTCAAAAGCATTTAACTTTAAAAAAAAAGAAAAAATAATAATAACTGAACAAGTTCGCTTTATGATAAAATGTTGCCCAAAATATTTCTTGTTTTATACATGTACTACCTATTGTACATAACTTTGTGTGTGAATATACTTTTCCATAAATCATATGTATATAAACATCTCTGGTTTTAAGTTAAAAAGATACAATTTGTATCAGCAAGGACGGGTATTCTCTGGCTACCATGGGTCACATAAAAATCTAAACAATTCTGAAATAATTCATGCCTGATAAGGAAAACATAGGGCCCTATTTTAACGATCTGAAACATAAGTATCAAACGCGAAACGCAAGTAACTTTGTGGGAGGATCTCGGGCGCTGTTGCTATTATACTGGTGGGATAAATGACTCTTGCGCCCGACGCAAATCTAAAATGGGTTGGTCTGAAGTAGCTACATTACTTATAGGTGTGGTTTGGCCGTAACGTGAAATAAACCAATCAGAACATCATCTCACATTCCCTTTAAAAGCAGGCGCGTTTGTTCCATGGCAGCTTGCTATTATAACGGCGGATTTGCCAGGCGCACGCCAGGAGCAGTTCACAGCCGAGGAGACCGACGTTCTCGTCAGGGCCGTAAAAGACAGAGAAGTGACATTGTATGGGGATGGGAGAAACCTAGATTTATGTAAGCTAGATTTATGCCTATTTTTTCACATATTCATGGACACCACAATGATTTCCCTCGTGTGGAATATTTTTCCTTGTAATTATGTATGGTTTGCAAAAATGTCAACTGCTGCGTCTGTGTAGATGAGAGAAGCAAAGTGTATGCGTGTTGTGCACACGCTACATTATGGCCAAGCATGCGCCCTTAAAATAGTATCTGAACACGCCACTGAAAACTAGGTTTTTCCTGGTCTGTTGCAGAATTGTTTTCTGGAACTGCTAAATAGCACCAGGGAACGTTTGTGCCGGAACACGCCTCCTCTTTTCGCTGAACCGCCAATGAGAGCGCAAGTTCATTCCCTAATTTACAGACGTGCATCTGTCGAGGGAAAAGTCTGCTGTGCGTCGGGTGCAAACTAGGAATGATACATGCGTCGGTGTACAAAGTCAATTGCGCTGGGTGCAAGATAGGGCCCATAATTTAAAAAAGGAATGTGCACCCAATTAGGTCTCAACCTCAGTTGCTTTCAGTAGGAGCAGGATACAACTGGCTTACAGTAACATGCACCCATAAGCTAAGCCAGAAATGTTCCTCATTAACATTAAGGTACACAGACAGAGCTTGAGGCACCTGTCTTTACTACTTTATACTGTACATATATTCAGCTATATTCAGACCATTTATCCTATTACAACACTGATAGAACTACAGAATACCCAAGCCCACTTCCCAAATTACAAGCAAGTATTTTACCTCACACATTCATGATTAAGCTTTTCTATCTGTAAAATAATAAAACATCACAAAGCAATTAATAAATAATAATTAAATTGGCAATACAAACAGTTACTTTGCTGGACAAGCCACTTTTGCATATAAAGAACCATTCCAAATTTAAATGTAACTAGATTACGGAAAAAAAAAGTGATTAAAAAGTAACAAGAATAATAATAAAAAAAGACAAATACAAATTCAAGTTAGAGTTGGCATTACATCAGAAAGAGAAGGAAAAGGCAAAGATCTGCAGGATTATGGCTACAATTCTGAATTCCTGCAAAGAAAATAAAAATAAATAAAGCTATTTTCATTATATAACCTCTAAATTTGACAGGTAATTATCTTCCAGAAATAATATGAGCAGATATATAAAAATATTTTGTCTTGCCAAAGATATTCTTGTCATAATGGACATTCTAGAAAAACAAAGAGAGTCCCATTACCTTACATGGATTTCATTTAACTGATGCCTTGATCTGTTGAATGCAATGCAATGCTTCATTTTATTTGTATAGCACTTTTAACTATATACATTGTTTCAAAAAAGTTGTCCTAATAGATTCCATTTGTAGACCATCTACACCAACAAATACTCTGACATTCCATCTCCTCTGGTTTGATTGCTGTAAGTTACCAAACTGCATTTTGATAAACAGCAATAGAAAGTGCCTTGTGATTCATTACATGCTCCCTGAACATAATCATTAACCACGTAAAATATTTCAGAAAATAAATATCACATGCTTCACAACATTCACACCTCTGGTAGACAAATTACTTTAAAAGTTGTATTCCCATAGGTCAGGCCATCAAAACTAAATAAAAAAAAAATAAAAAAAATGGTTAACATAAATAGATTTGATAATTCACTACAGCTACCTCAATTTCATTAGGGTGCAAGAAGCTGGCAGAGAAAGTCAAAGTTTAAGGATACTCCACCCAAAAATTTATATTCTCACATAATTTACTCCTATTAAACACACTAACATAGAATTTTCATTTTTGGATGCAGTATACTTTTAACACCTCAAAACTTAGTATTCAGCATGATTCTTTTCTGCCAAGATGGCTGCTGCCAACTGCTGGGCGTCAGTCACATGAGGGTACCACCCCATGACTAATTGTACTAGCTCAGTGGGGAAAATGTTGCACAGATTGGTAAATACTTTATCTCGTACTTCCTGGTAACGACTCAAGGCAAGTGGCTCCTGGTGCTGGTGTGATGAAATTTGGGGCAGATGGGACGAATGTGGGGGTGGAGGAGTGGAGCGAAAGTCCCATGGCATCCGCCACATCTGTTCACGGTTCTTTGAAATTTCCTGGAAGCTCAAGGGCTCGTAGCAAGGTTGTGGGTGCTGTCTGTAATATGGATCCCAATTGGTCTTTTGTTCTTGTGATAAGTAGGGTTTTCTAGGCAGTAATGGAGAGTGCTCATAAATTCTGGAGTCTGACACACTTTCCACACGTGTTGAGGAAAGGCCACGACCCAGTGGAGAGTTCTGGGAGTGAGTGTTCCCCTGGCAGAGAGGAGGGTAGTCTTGAGGACAGCTTGAGCGAGCGCCCACCACTTGATGCTGGAGTTGTGGAGACATGCAGGAGTGCTGGAAGTGGGGGTCTTGCTGATCTTCTAGAGCAAAGCTATGAACACCAAGTATCCTGTGGTGGAATCCAGGATGGTTAGATGTAGCAGGGGAGAGAATGCACCCTCGAGGAATAACAGGGAGTAACTGGTAATTTCTACGATGATGATAGTGGTGATGACACTTCATACCTTCATCCAGTAACAAATCAGGAGAGCTCATGCGAGAAAGCTCGGTGTGGGTTGCCATGCCATAAGAATCTGAGCTCATGCTGCCATCACTGCTGCAGTCTGATGGCACTGAGCTGGTCCGTGGGTCAGCATCGAACAGGAAGTGACGCTCTGGACTCCTCTGAGAGGGCAAGCTTAGGCCAGAATATGCCCTAACCATGGAGTAATAAAGTTCTGGAGACTCACAGGTTTTGTGGGGCTCTGCATGAGACAACGATGGACCTTCCTGATTATTCAACAAACAAATATTGTGATCCTTTAAGTCCTGGCTATGCCCATGAGATAAAGGAGCACCTCCTTGAGCTGGAGGCAGAGCTAGGTTGCTCTTATACAGGTCTGCTTTGGTTTTTGAACACAGCTTATCCTCCACATCACTGAAAAAGAGGGCACGGATATTGGGGTCAGATTGCCTCTTTGGCTGAGATTGTCTACTGTCACTGGCTTTGTGATTACAGGAACCTCCAGGCACACTGTGACTCTTCTCTAGACATGTCTCTCCCAGACTTTTAACTGTGGAGCTCTTGGCACTGGCCCGGAGCTCATCTGCCACAGCTCTCTGTGGCTGTGTTCCACGCTCTGGATGGTAGAACTTACACTTGTGACCGTAGGTGCACTTCTTTCCTAATAGAAATAAGTAGTAAACAAGTGTTTTAGTATTTTAAGCACTTTGTAAAACGACTTACACTTCTATTTATATATTAAGGTTGTCATATATTAAGGTTTCTGTGATAAATATATTTTTTCAATTCCTAAAGTAGATATGCTAATGTCTCTTTCCCACATACTTTGGCTAACATTAGAGTATAGGATCACGCTATATCCATGCACCGCTTAACAACTCCACAATGCAAGAGAAAGCAGCTGACTGATGGTCTGCATGTACCCAGCCGTGCCCACCTGGGCGTCCTACTGTTTGGAGAGCCGATGAGCACAATGTACAATAACCAAGTTAAGGACACTCAAGCGTTACAAGCTCCGTCTGACTACCTGTTTTTGATTCTGTCAGTAACGTTCTTGTCTCAGTGATTAGACAGACAGCTGTAAGTGCGAAATAAGTATGAATATTTGTGATACTGATATTGTATAAAGAGGATTGATACTCTCAAATTACTGATGTTTCACAAACGTTTTAACAAATGTTTATGTGTACAAATGTTATAACTATTATTTTTATTACAGCTCTCATTCAAACAGAGATAGAGGATGGAGTAATGACAGAGAGACCAAACCGTTCTCTCTGTATTCCATTCTGTGCCCATCCGGCCCAGCCAGTACGGATATGGTTTCATTTTCCACTGTGGGGCTGATAATGGAGCTCTTTGAAATGTAACACAAATGCGTCAGTCGTTGTCTTGATAACACGAGAGTTTAAAGACGATATGAGATGTAAATAGCGATCGGATATTTATTTTAATTGTATTATTAATTTGTGTTTATATCGGTTAGCCAACCATACTGAGAACTCCAGGCCGAGAACAGTTTGTAATCGTGCCGTGCTGAACCAGGCTCAAGTGGAAACATAACTGGAACCGTTCGGCCCGATGGTGGAAAAGCGGCTTAAGTGTGATATTTATTATAATGACATAATTGGAGTGTTCGGGTCAACTGCTATAGAGTTTTTAGCACTATACAGTTATATCATCCAGTGAATGCAATTTACAGGTTTCATAGAAAAAGAATGATCAGTTGCTGTTGGAATACTTTAATGGTTGTGGTACAAAATAACTAAATAGGAGAGGCAATGCAATTGCAAAGACATGAGAAAAATGTTTAAATAAAGAGAGGTTTGATCAAGTGGTATAAATATTTGATGATTTGCATAGTTAAGTCTAAACCCTTACTTCATTTAGCATACGCGCATTCATGAATATGCAAAATAGCTCCGCCTCCACTCACTCACACCAGCTCAGAGATTCATTCGGTCGACTTTACTGAGGTAAACCAAACACCCTTTCTATATCTATAGTCTTTAGGTAAACGCTGCACAATGGCAAGTGGAAACACTGGTTTAATCCAGCCATATACTGTGTGTTTGAACCAGAAACTGATTCAGAAGTATATTGACTACTGATTCTGAAGAATTATACAGGCTCGTATACAATTCGATGTATCAGAATGGTAATGCATTTTATGTATCGCTCTTTACAACGTCGGACACAACGGTAATTAATATGATTAGCCTTTTGCTTGACTACGTTATCAAACAGCTAATAATGTGTTGTTAATGTTACACAAACCATGTTCCCGTTCGCCACCTCAGAGTCAGACAGCTGCCTTCTAAACATTAGTATCCTTAGAAACGCTTTGAACAACTTAGAACATCAGTGGAGAAAGGCATATAGTTCATCATAACATAGTAATATACATCATATACATAATTCATCAGCTATATTGCCAAATGTAACCGAATTTTCATATCAACAGAAAAATATATCAGGATAACCTGGCTTCTCTTGAGACTCCCATGCTTCGCAGCATAGTTAATGATATGCTAAAGTGTCACATGCCTGTCCTGTCTTGTGCTGCACATGGGTGTTTTGTTATTTTGGGCTATGTGCTCATGTCATTGTCTGGTCCCTCCCCCTTGTTATCTGATTATTGTTTCAGTTCTCCCACCTGTTCCCCCTTGATTAGTTTCCCTTTATTAGTCCCCTCTTGTTTGCAGTCTGTGTCGGTTCGTTGTCTGATGTTTCCTGTACCCTGTGATTCCCTTGTGAGTTTATGTTCTGTTTTTGGCTTTTATTTTACTAGTTGTTTTCCCCCCCGTGGGTTTTGTTTTTGTATTTGTTTTTCTTTAATAAATATTGTCATTCTCCCGCACTTGAGTCCTCGCACCTTTTTGTATTTCGCCACCCCGTGACAGAACGAACCGACCACATGAGGACTCAGCGGAGAAGAGGGGCGCAACCAGTCTCCTGTCCGCAATGGGAGCAAATTCTCCAATTCAAGGAGCTAGTCTCCCTCCGTCAGCAGGGAACGGAGGTGAGAGAGTTTAGCCGGAGGTTCAGCAGCGCAGCTGAGGGGCTGAATCTGGATGAGGAGGCTCTTAAGGACTTGTTCAATCATGCGCTCGACGAACCGATGGACTGGCTGATCCGATCAGCATTTGATCGGGTCAGTCTTGAGACGATGGTGGAGGGTCTTATACGTCATCGGGAGAGAATTGCCAGGTCGGGGGTCCCAGTTTCAGTGATCCCGAGTCCAAAGGTCCCAGTGCCGGTGGTCCCAGTGCCGGTGGTCCCGAAACGGAGGAGGAGAAGGAAGACTCCCTCCGTGACTGTCCCGGTGGTCCCGAGTCCGGTGGTCCCGAGTCCGGTGGTCCCAGTTCCGGTGGTCCCAGTTCCGGTGGTCCCAGTTCCGGTGGTCCCGAGTCCGGTGGTCCCGAGACGGAGGAGGAGGAGAAACCCCTCCACAACGACTTGTCCGGTGGCTCCTGACCCAGAGACCATTCCGGAGGTGACTGCCATCCCTGACGCGTCGCTCAGGCGTCTCGCCCTGCCGGCCCCGCCCGAGCTGCTCGCCCTGCCGGCCCCGCCCGAGCTGCTCGCCCTGCCGGCCGATCCAGAGACTGTTCACGTCACGCCTGCCGAGCCTGTGTCTTCGGACAAGAGGGCCGCCGCCGAGCGTGTTCACGTTACGCCTGCCGAGCCTGTGTCTTCGGACAAGATGGCCGCCGCCGAGCCTGTTCACGTCACACCTGCCGAGCTTGTGTCTTCGGACAAGATGGCCGCCGCTGAGCCTGTTCACGTCACGCCTGCCGAGCCTGTGTCTTCGGACAAGATGGCCGCCGCCGAGCCTGTTCACGTCACGCCTGCCGAGCCTGTGTCTTCGGACAAGATGGCCGCCGCCGAGCCTGTTCACGTCACGCCTGCCGAGCCTGTGTCCCCTGACAAGATGGCCGCCGTCGAGCCTGTGTCTGTTCCTGAGCCGGGGGTGTCTGTTCCTGAGCCTGAGCCGGTGGTGCCTGTTCCAGTGCCTGAGCCGGTGGTGCCTGTTCCAGTGCCTGAGCCGGTGGTGCCTGTTCCAGTGCCTGAGCCGGTGGTGCCTGTTCCAGTGCCTGAGCCGGTGGTGCCTGTTCCAGTGCCTGAGCCGGTGGTGCCTGTTCCAGTGCCTGAGCCGGTGGTGCCTGTTCCAGTGCCTGAGCCGGTGGTGTCAGTTCCAGTGCCTGAGCCGGTTGTGCCAGTTCCAGTGCCTGAGCCGGTGGTGCCAGTTCTGGTGGTGCCAGTTCCGGTGGTGCCAGTTCTGGTGGTGCCAGTTCCGGTGGTGCCAGTTCCGGTGGTGCCAGTTCCTGTTCCTGAGCCGGTGCCTGTTCCCTGGCCGCCTGAGGGGTCGTCTCCGCCATGGCCGCCTGAGGGGTCGTCTCCGCCATGGCCGCCTGAGGGGTCGTCTCCGCCATGGCCGCCTGAGAGGTCGCCTCCGCTATGGCCGCCCGACGGGTCGTCTCAGCCCTGGCTGCCTGCACGATCTTCTCCGCCCTGGCCGCCAGATGGACTGACATTTTTGCCCTGGCCTCCCGAACTCTGTGGTCCGCCCTGGCCTCCCGAACTGTCCATTTCCTCTGCCCCGCCCGTCCCGCCCGTCCCGCCCTGGTCTGTCCCTCCCTGGTCTGTCCCTCCCTAGTCTGTCCCTCCCGGGTCTGTCCCTCCCGTCCCGCCCTGGTCTGTCCCTTCCGTCCCGCCCTGGTCTGTCCCTTCCGTCCCGTCCGGGTCTTATGGAGCGTTTGGTAGCCGCTCCGTAGGGAGGGGGTAATGTCACATGCCTGTCCTGTCTTGTGCTGCACATGGGTGTTTTGTTATTTTGGGCCATGTGCTCATGTCATTGTCTGGTCCCTCCCCCTTGTTATCTGATTATTGTTTCAGTTCTCCCACCTGTTCCCCCTTGATTAGTTTCCCTTTATTAGTCCCCTCTTGTTTGCAGTCTGTGTCGGTTCGTTGTCTGATGTTTCCTGTACCCTGTGATTCCCTTGTGAGTTTATGTTCTGTTTTTGGCTTTTTATTTTACTAGTTGTTTTCCCCCCCGTGGGTTTTGTTTTTGTATTTGTTTTTCTTTAATAAATATTGTCATTCTCCCGCACTTGAGTCCTCACACCTTTTTGTATTTCGCCACCCCGTGACATAAAGTCCATCCACATATTGACATGATTGGTTACAAGGTAGTTTGTGACGTAAGATACACCAGCAATTTCAAACCGCATTTTTGAAACTTTGGTTCACTGCAGTTTAAAGGAGAAAATACTCAGCAATAGTGTTGACTTATGACTTTGCACATGGTTTATCTTAAAACATATTAAAAAACACCACATAGACATAAAAACAACATTTAAAACTTGATTTTCACCACTGCGGGTCTTTAAATGCTTCAATTCGCTTATTTTATTAATTATAGTATATTAAATATCAAATATAAATAAAAATCACACAGACACATTATGGTCGTCACAAACCTTGTGACTCGTTAATTTCTTCAATTTGTTTATTATATTATGTTAATATTATATTAATTATATTATATATTTCAAATAAGTGCTGTACTTTTTATCTTTATATTCATAAAAAAAAAAAAAATCACGGTTTGCACAAAATATTAAGCAGCATAAGAACCCTTTTTAACTGCGATAAGAATAAGACATGACTTAAGCACAAAATCAGAATATTAGAATAATTCATTCATGTGACATGAAATACATTTTTAAATAAATCCTGTTATTTATATTGTAGACCAGGCCCGGAGTGTGTAATCGGGAGAATCGGGAGAATTCCCGGAGGGCCGCTTCACTTTTGGGCCGGTCGAGGATATATATATATATATATATATATTTTTTTTTTTTACATTTCAATGTCACGTTAGTTACATTAGGCTACACACCTTCCGCATTCTGACACCGCAGCGCGCAGCCTCTGCATGGGTTGTACCATGTGAGGGAGTTCTCCCCAATACGGGTTCACAAAATCGGCAAAAAGCATTGCAGGAGTGTGAACAGCAATTGGCAATCGAAAGCAACAGAGTTAGGAACTGCAAAACAGATTCATTGCGTAAAATCAAACTTTGTGTAAAAAAATAAACTGTTGCAAATGTCTTTATGACTTTTTGTACATGAGGCAAAAAACGTTACCGAAATAACCCGATTTGTACAGTTGCGTCTTTCCTTTACCTGCACTTCCAGTTTTGGCACGGTTCTCTCACTCATTGAGTTTTCCAAGCGTGAAGAGGAGGGCGGGTCCAGCTTCTTCATGTAGCCAATCAGATGAGCCTCTCGCTGACTCTAGGTTTACTCTTACCTGATTGGTTCAATAAACACGCCAGTCACCAGAACACATCTTTATCTTAATTTGGCTCAGAAACGTTCTCGTTGCCGAAATGGTACTTTTAATGCACACATACATGTTAAACAAATAGATAAACAAACAAATAAATAAACATACATCATGATTGCTTAATAAGCTGTGCACCATTAGGCTGATTAAGGGTGACTAACATTCATACTGATTTTCAAGCTGGTGTTAACGTTATTGGATTGAAATTTGATAAATTATATAATCTGTTACACCACTGAGCAGATGTTAAACTTTACAATCAAAACATTTAATACCCATTCTTTATGTAATAATACCATTCTGATGCAGTGTTTTTCACATCATGTCTCTGTTCATGGTAATTAACACTCAGTTATATATTTTGAAATATTGTCTTGGTCGCACTGTCAATATTCATTCTGATTAGTGATTACTTTCCTGTGACTGATCAAGCTATTTTATGTAGCTAGCATGAATAACAAAATGCTTTCTCTGTGTCCAGATTTGACTGTAATGAAAAACTAATACTAAATTAAAAACTTTCACAAAAAGTAACTAATTATGTCTGAATAAAAACCCAGCAACCAGGGAATATACAGCCTCTTGATATGATTATATATAGGGCTATACAGCCATCTAGTGGTTACACGATGGCATTGCAGGTGATAAATGGTGCATAATTCAGAGATGCTCTTAAAATACATGTTAAAGGGAAAAAAATATAATTATTGTAACTCATTTAAGTTAAATAATAATAGTAGCCTATGCATGCAGTAGTGCAGATAATTAATTTTCTTAACACACCAGCTTGAAATTCAGTATGGACTCATATAGGCAGCCTAATGGTTCACAGGCTATTAAGCAATCATGATCTATTTGTTTATTTGTTTAACATGTATGTGTGCATTAAAAGTACCATTTCGGCAACGAGAACGTTTCTGAGCCAAATGAAGATAAAGATGTGTTCTGGTGACTGGCGTGTTTATTGAACCAATCAGGTAAGAGTAAACCTAGAGTCAGCGAGAAGCTCATCTGATTGGCTACATGAAGAAGCTGGACCCGCCCTCCTCTTCACGCTTGCAAAACTCAATGAGTGAGAGAACCGTGCCAAAACTGGAAGCGCAGGTAAAGGAAAGACGCAACTGTACAAATCGGGTTATTTCGGTAACGTTTTTTGCCTCATGTACAACAAGTCATATAAACTGCAACAGTTTATTTTTTTACACAAAGTTTGATTTTACACAATGAATCTGTTTTGCAGTTCCTAACTCTGTTGCTTTCGATTGCCAATTGCTGTTCACACTCCTGCAATGCTTTTTGCCGTATTTGTGTGCAAAAACTGTGCCAAAAGTGTTAGCGCGGAAAAATGGAAGTCAGAAGAATACAGATCCTATTTATTTTGCGTTAGCATGAAGCTGCAGCTTCACAATACATGAATTACACTTACGAATAACAGTTAAATGCTGCAAATATTTTTTTCTTACACTTGAAAGGCGATTTACACCTTTACAAATCTTCTCTTGCGCATGCAAATTTAATTTACGCTTGCAATCTTATGTACACTTTCAGAAATCTTACCCTGCGCATGCAATTCATTACGGCATCATTTTACCTTCATAGGGCCGGCCCTACCCTAACAGTACGCGTCAGGGAGGATGGATGGGAGGAAGAGGCCATGAGGTATGGAAGCTTGTTTCCGCCACAGAATAAAACATTTTAAAAGATAATTGCGACTTTTTATCTCACAATTGTGAGTTTACAGCTCGCAATTCTGACTTTATTTTAGTCAAAATTGTGTGAAATAAAGTCGCAATTGCGTGTTATAAAGTCAGAATTGCGAGATATAAAGTCAGAATTGCCTGAAATAAAGTCGCAATTGCGTGTTATAAAGTCAGAATTGCGAGATAGAGTCAGAATTGCGTGATATAAAGGCGCAATTGTGTGTTATAAAGTCAGAATTGTGAGATAAATTCAGAATTGTGTGAAATAGTCGCAATTGCTTCTTATAAAGTCAGAATTGCAAGATATAGCCTAAAGTCAGAACTGCGTGAAATAAAGTCGCAATTGCTTATAAAGTCAGCAAGATATAGAGTCAGAATTGTGATATAAAGTCGCAATTTTATGTTATAAAGTCAGAATTGCGAGATATAAAGTCAGAATTGTGTGAAATAAAGTCGCAATTGCTTCTTATAAAGTCAGAATGGCAAGATATAAAGTCAGAACTGCGTGAAATAAAGTTGCAGTTGCTTATAAAGTCAGAATTGCAAGAAATAAAGTCAGAATTGCAAGATATAGAGTCATAATTGTGTGATATAAAGTCGCGTTATAAAGTCAGAATTGCGAAATATAAAGTAAGAATTGTGTGATAAAGTCGCAATTGCTTCTTATAAAGTCTAAGTAAATTATTATTTAACCTTTACATTATTTGTTGAACCATGGTATTTATACAAACTACACAATAACTGAACTGTTGCTTCATTTATCCAATTTAGAAAAAGTGCTAATTTGGAATTCCACCATGGAAAAAGTGGGCCGGTCTTGGGCCTGAAACTCCCGGGCTGAAAAGTGGCCCCACTCCGGCCCTGTTGTAGACCATCCATGTGTGGGGTTGCTATTAATTCAAGAGAGTGTGCACAATTCTTTCAAAAAAAATATTTTACATTGTAAAGATATTTCACAATATTACTGTTCCCTTTCGAATGGGAACTCGCACTGCGTCCGAAGACACTATGGGGAACGACTCCAGCATGACGGTGTCTGAAGCACGTGATTCAAACGCGACAATGTCATTGGCCGTGACGTGGTTACGTGTACGATCGTGAGTACAAGAGGGGACCTTTAGGACACATCAACAATTTATTTTTTCTTCAGGATCCGTCTGTTTGCGTACGTGTGAACATAAATATCATGAAGAATGCATTAGTAGAAGCACAAAATGATCTTTTATTAACAAGGTTCGGGAGGAACACGTTCTAATGATCAAGCAATCAAGTCATTCTAACCAGCTGTCATCAATCAGTAATCAACAGGTCCACTCAATCAGCATGAGTTAAACCTATAAATATACGCAGTCGACTCACCCATATTCCTCGACAGTTTTCAGCATCCCTCCACCACCCCATCTCCTCACACTTGCATGGTTATCTTCCTAACCAGAGACGGGGGGAGTACTCTGGGTTCCCAAAGGGACAAGTGCTTATCCACCACAACATGCACATTTATTAAGTTTAGACCTTGAGTCAAATAACTTTTTCAAATGGCAGGTTTTCCATGTTTGTATATAATGTAAAATGAGAAAATTATACATTATTAGTAGTCCTATTATTAATATAACATGGTAAACAATCCCATATTTGGAGTTCTCTTACGAGAGGTCTCTCGTACTGCGTAAGTATCTTACGCTAGGGGAAAATCCCTTTTCCGTGAGATAATTTTGTATTATTGTAAAACGCGTTGCGGCAGCATACAGACATAGGCAAGACGGCTCGTGTGCATATTGGCTGTTCTGCGGCAACTGCAGCAGCCTATCGAGCGAGGCCTAGCGTGACGTCAGACCCAGTGAGAGTGCTTCGCGCCCACTGCGTCACGTCCCGCCGAAACGGGCGTGGCTTAGGCCTATAAATCCAGCTCGCAGGCAGCTGATATCTGATTTTTCATCTCTTCAGCGAAGCACACGCATCGCTGGATCCGGAGAGAAGCCGCGCCGTCTGAGGAAGCCTTTGCAGCGGGACGAGTCGTCACTGAAGTCGCTGGCCGCGCCGCCTTCAATCGCCTTCCTGCTGCGCTATCCGGCGCCCATATCCTTTACACTCTCTGCTGTGTGTGTGTGTGTTCGCCGCCGCGACACACACTGTTTAAAAGAGCTTGCGTCTTTTTAAAGATGCCTTCCTGCGGCTCGTGCAGAGCCACACTCAGCGACGGGGACCGCCATGTGATCTGCGTTTCCTGCCTGGGTGAGGATCATGCAGCTCTCGTGCTCGCTGACGGCGGCTGCCCTCATTGCGAGCTACTGCCTATGGCGACTCTGAGGACTCGCCTGGCATATTTCGCTGAGACTGCGCCATGCTCAGCGGTTCCCGGAACCTTCCCCCACCCGTCAAAGCTCGCCGGTTCGCCCGCCAGCTTCACCGGCTTCGTCAGTGTCTCTTCCTGACGGACAGCGGCCGCCGTCTGCCGCCGCTTCCATCGACGATGCTGATGAGAAAGCCGCGTCGAGGGAGGATGATTCCTGCTCTCTCCTGGCATCGGGCAGTGAGGATTGGGCGAGCTCTGTGGATCTCGCGCCCTCTGCCCGCGCATCATCAGGCAAAAGAGCTAGCATCGAGTCAGAGCTGATGCGCGTACTCGCACAGGCCGCGGCGAGCCTCGGCCTCGAGTGGTCTACGCCTGAACAGCCTGCTCACAACCGGCTGGATGGATACTTTCTTCCTGGGGAGTGCGCTTCGCCTGCGTCCAGACCAGCGCCTTTTCTTCCTGAGTTACATGAAGAAGTCGCTAAGTCTTGGAACGCCCCCTTCTCAGCTAGAATGCGCTCTTCTGTTTCGCTACCATTCTCCGCTGTTGACGATGCTAAAAACAGAGGGTACCATTCGCTGCCGCCGGTCGAAGAAGCGATAGCAGCCCACCTATGCCCGCCCTCCGCTGGACAGCGCGCTAAGCTGGCTCTGCCTTCAAAAGCTTGCCGCATGACGTCAACCCTGCTCGGTCGCGCTTTCTCCGCCGCTGGGCAGGCTGCGTCAGCACTGCATACTATGGCCACACTGCAAATTTTCCGGGCCGATCTCCTCCGAAAGCTGGACGAGATAGGACCAGATGCAATTTGCGTGCCAGACTTGAGAAGTGCTACGGACCTCGCTCTCCGCGCTACTAAGTCTGCTGCACAGGCCATAGGACGGAGCATGGCCTCTCTCACTGTGACTGAGAGACACCTGTGGCTAACGCTCTCTGAGATGTCTGAGTCTGAGCGTGCCGCGTTCCTCGACGCTCCGCTTTCTCCTGCTGGCCTCTTCGAAAATTCCGTCAAAGATTTCGCAGAAAGATTCGCCGAGGTACAGAAAGTGTCACAGGCTATGAAGCACTTCCTGCCGAAGCGCTCCAGTTCTGCAGCAGGCCGTGCGAAACCGTCTGCTCAGAGCTCACAGCCTCAGCCTCCGCCCACCGCCGCCACTTCGCAGCGCCGACAGGCCCGAAGCGCGAGACCGCGCTCTCGCTCATCTGGCCGCCGCCCCGCCCCGCGTGGGATTGCGGTAATTGCCCGAGGCCCCGAAGTCGTCCTAGCACGCCTAGGGAAACGACGGTGTTCAAGTCCCGCTGCGGCCGGACTTCCACCAAAACTCATCGCTCGTTCAGTTCCAAGAAATGTGACTGTTCCAGTGTATTTTGCAGTCAACAAGCCGGTTCCACTGCCCGCTTGTTATGAGTGTAGACAAAATGCCCACTGCTCATTCCTACACACAAGCACACAGGGCTCGCGCACATAAAATCGACCCAGTTCGGTTGCGCATTAAACGTAGCAGATGTGCCCACTGCCCAGTGCCCACAATCACTACGTTCTGCATGTCTCGAGGTTTCTGTAAAAACGAAACCAACGTGCATTCGCTCTGCTCAGGCGGACAATGCTCTCGGTATGGTAAATGTGCCCGCTATCCCGCGCCCACATCCACGCATAGACATGACAAGTCCTACGGGACTCGCCCAGCCCTCCCCCTCTCGGTTAACCACCGCAGAGGAGTCGAGTGCGGGCAATCTGCCCGCTGTTATCAGCGCGCCCTCTGCCTCAAATGTCATAAGCGCAACGCTTATGTTGCAGCACACCGAAGCCCCTCTGTCGCTGAGCGACCAGAGCGCGCTTCGCATTCAACCCCTAGCCATTCGTGCAGATGCATGGGCAAGGCTACCCGGGGTTTTGAAGTTGGTGCTAGACATTATAGAAAGAGGCTATTCGCTACAGTTTCGCCGACGCCCTCGCCGCGCGTTGCGACCACGGTAAAAACAGAAGTAGCACACCTACTTCGGGCTGAAATTTTGAAACTGTTGAGCAAAGGGGCCATAGAGCCATTATCTCAAGCTCAGAGCGAAGGAGGGCTATACAGCAGATACTTCCTGGTACCGAAAAAAGACGGGGGTCTCAGACCCATACTAGATCTAAGGCAACTGAACAGAGAGCTTGCGAAGCGACAGTTCAGAATGCTCACGACCAGAAAAATCCTCGCGCAGATTCGCCGAGGAGATTGGTTTGTGTCAATAGATCTGAAAGACGCGTATTTTCAAATACAGATAGCGTCACGTCACAGGCGATATTTGAGATTCGCCTTCGATGGCCAGGCATATCAGTACACAGCCGGCTTGTCCCTAGCACCCCGTACATTTACGATGTGCATGGACGCAGCTCTCGCACCCCTCAGACTACAGGGCATGCGAGTATTGAACTACTTGGACGATTGGCTGATTCTAGCTCAATCTCACTCGGTGCACATAGAGCACAGGACCATTTTACTCGATCACCTCGAGAATCTGGGTCTCAGAGTCAATTGGGCGAAGAGTTCTCTGTCCCCCAGAGAGATAATATCTTTTCTGGGCACAGAATTGGACTCGCTGTATATGATAGCGCGACTGTCACCACAGCGCGTACTAGACATTCAGCGCGCAGCGAGCTCTTTCCGCTGCGGTGCATCTGTCCCGCTCAAGAAATTTCAGAGGATGCTACGTCTCATGGCCTCAGCATCATCAGTACTTCAGCTGGGCTTGCTTCGCATGCGCCCGCTACAGTTCTGGCTGAAAGCGTGAGTGCCGCGCCGAGTGTGGGCTTCCGGTCTGCTTCGTCTCAAGGTCAATCAGAAATGCATCGCAGCTCTGAAACCTTGGAAAGCAAACGACTGGTACCAATCAGGTGTAAGCCTGGGGACTTCCTTGAGTGTGAAGGTAGTGTCTATGGACGCATCCACCTCGGGATGGGGAGCGCTGCTCGAGGGCAGACCGTTCTTCGGCCAATGGTCAGAACGGGAGAAGCTTCTACACATAAACTGCCTCGAAATGCTGGCAGTAGACAACGCGCTGACGCGCTTTTGTCCCCAAATTTGAGGACACCACGTCCTGGTCCGCTCGGACAACATGTCAGTGGTGTCCTACATAAATCGCCAGAGCGGCCTCAGGTCCCGAAACCTGCACAGGCTGACAGAACGCCTCCTGGTGTGAGAGCAGCGCATGTGCCAGGGCTCCTAAACGTAGGACCGGACAGACTGTCCAGGAACAATGTTCCGACAGGCGAGTGGTCTCTACACCCACAGACAGTCCAGCTGCTGTGGAAGAAATTCGGCAGAGCGGAAGTAGACCTGTTCGCGTCTCAAGAAAACGCTCACTGTCTGGAATTTTTCTCCAAGAGCAGGGACGCGCTGGCTCATGTATGGCCCCGCCGCCTGCTCTATGCCTTTCCTCCCGTCTCTCTCCTGCCTCAGGTGATAGAACGGATCAGGGAAGAAGGATGCTCAGTGCTACTCGTAGCGCCGTTCTGGAAAAACCAACCCTGGTTCCCAGTTCTGATGCAGCTAGCGAGCACTGCCCCATGGCCAGTGCCAGTGAGGAGGGACCTCCTCTCTCAGGCCAAGGGCTCGATTTGGCATCCACGCCCAGAGCTGTGGTCCCTTCATGTTTGGGCCATCAACGGGTACCCGCTGACCTCCCAAGCGGAGTGTTAAACACGATCACGCAGGCTAGAGCTCCGTCTACGCGACATCTCTATTCCTCGAAATGGTCAGTGTTCTCCAGCTGGTGTACAGCTCGTGGCGTGTCGCCCCCCAGACTGTGGGGTGACGGAGGTTCTCTCCTTCCTACAAGAGCTGTTGGACAAGGGCAGGACCCCTCCCACGCTCAAAGTTTGTGGCGGCCATAGCAGCGTTCTCAAAAACAACGCTTGGTCAGTCAATAGGAAGGAACGATTTAGTCATCCGCTTCCTTAGAGGAGCTAAGAGACTGAATCCTCCCAGACCTCCCTCAGTCCCTGTATGGGACCTTTCTACGGTGCTGGAAGCCATGAAAGGTGACCCATTCGAGCCTTTACAGATGATTGATCTTAAACACCTGTCTTTCAAGACAGTGTTTCTTCTGGCTCTCGCTTCAGTGAAGCGCATAGGGGACTTACACGCGCTCTCAGTAAGTGCGGCGTGCATGGAGTTTGGGCCTAATGACTCGAGTTATACTCAAACCTAAGCACAGTCATGTTCCAAAATCCCTCAACACACTGTTTAGGGCGCAGGTCATTTCCCTGTCAGCCCTACCGGTCTCTGATGAGGAAGGAGACGCGAGCTTCCTTTGTCCAGTCAGGGCATTAAGAGCTTATGTGTCTCGCTCATCTGTCTTCAGACAGACGGAGCAGCTCTTCGTTTCGTTCAGCAGACGTTCCAAGGGACTAGCCGCGTCGAAACAGAGCCTATCCAGATGGATAGTTGACGCCATTGCGCTGGCGTACACTTCCAAGGGTATGCAGTGCCCGTTGGGTGTCAGAGCGCACTCCACGAGAAGCATGGCTTCATCGTGGGCCTGGTCAAGTGGGATTGCCTTGCAAGATATATGTATGGCGGCAGGCTGGGCCTCCCCGTCTACATTTATAAGGTTTTATAACCTAGAGGTTCCCGCCTTACAGGCCAGGCTGTTGTCGGTCTAAATATACCAGTACTGTCTGTTCTGATGCTATCGGTTCAGAATACTGTGTCTGCTAAGCACTGCTCGATGAGCACTGCTCGCTGATCGACCGCAAAATGCTTATGGGCAAATGAATAAGACCCACAATTTTCCATCAGTTCAGGCCGTACTCCGCCCTGTCTGGATGATGTAATTTGCGTCTGTGGGACGCTGCTATATGTGGAAGAGCGCGGCTCCGCCCCTCCCTCTTCCCGGACTCCCTGTGAGTTCCCCTGGTGATTATGCACTATATGAACCCCGGGCTTTCGCCCTTGGGTCTTTGGTGTCAGATCCCAGCACGCACGGCGTTTTACATTGGGTCCCCTAGCGTAAGATACTTACGCAGTACGAGAGACCTCTCGTAAGAGAACGTACTCGGTTACTAACGTAACCTCGGTTCTCTCTAGACGAGGGAACGAGTACTGCGTATCTTGCCGTGCATGCACACGCTCTGGTTAGCTTCAGCAATGAAAAACCAGATATCAGCTGCCTGCGATCTGGATTTATAGGCCTAAGCCACGCCCGTTTCGGCGGGACGTGACGCAGTGGGCGCGAAGCACCCTCATTGGGTCTGACGTCACGCTATGCCTCGCTCGATAGACAAATTCTCGATTCATCAAAACAAAAATAAATTACAGATTATTTTACAGTAATAACCTGAACAAAGAAATGGCACAGACCTATAGAATTATTCAGGACATCAAAGAAGGAATGAAATTGTTCACCTATATGTTAACTATGAATGTGACACTGAACACTTGCAGTCATACATTTCTGAATGAGATGAAGAAAAACGTACTCGGTTACTAACGTAACCTCGGTTCATCTCATTCAGAAATGTATGACTGCAAGTGTTCAGTGTCACATTCATAGTTAACATATAGGTGAACAATTTCATTCCTTCTTTGATGTCCTGAATAATTCTATAGGTCTGTGCCATTTCTTTGTTCAGGTTATTACTGTAAAATAATCTGTAATTTATTTTTGTTTTGATGATAAATGGAGCCAGCCTCCAAAACCTGTCCTGTGATTTATTTTTTCCTCACACAACACGGTCCAGACACGAACTATGTTCTTATACACTAAAGTATGTTGGTTGTCTTTACATTAGAATAATAATGTTTCATAAATAGCATTCAATACAAAATGAATATGTCTCATATATTGAAATCAAGTTATGTGATAAAAGATTTGCTTTGTTTTTACTTCACCACGTGACAGCAGCAAGCAGGCTCCTGATTGGTTAACGCGGCGCAAACAGACGCCAAAGTTCAGATTTTTTAACTGGGGCAGACACGAATTTGCTTCAAATGCGTGAATGCACATAAAGAACAAAAAAACAACAAAAAAAACACTCGTGCCAGACGCTCAATTCGCCTCTTTCGCGCGAATGAGGTGAAATCGCGTCCATTGTGTCTATCGTGCCGCAGGACCTCAGGCGCGCGTCTTTACATTGACTTAACATGGAAATCACTCGCTGTGAACGCAGCATAAGGATAGTAATTAGCGTTTGCACAAGCGCATTCAGCTTTCAAGGGAGTTGAAGCGATGCATTCGTGGCTGTTCTCGCATGATTCTTTCAGAGTTACAGAATCTGGCATTTGAATTTAGCCCGCTTAACTCCTGAGGGGATTAAATGCACGTTTGTGCAAGGCGGTCGCTGTGATTTTCTCCAGCCAGGCTTGACTCTCTCTTGAGAGGATGAGAGTTAAGCACCTACTCTCTGCAGCTCGGGTCGGAGTCGAACAGGAATATATATTTTTAAGCTCCTCTTGCTAGCTCTGGTACTGCTCTGACTAATTTGTTATATCTAATTCTGATTAATTATAAGATTTTAAATTACAGTGTTTTGAAGAGTTTGGCCTCGCTCCATCTAGACAGTGGCATCAAGTGTGTCGGCACTCTGCTGGCCGCTATGATAAGATATCTTTAAGGTTGAGTGTAGTTTGGCCTCCCTCTCATATCTAGCTCCAGTCAGGCAATGACATCAAGTGTTTAGCCCTCTGTGAAGCCGCCTTGATAGGCTGCCTTTAAGGATGAGTCTGGTTGCCCTCCTCTCGTTATAGAGAGTTATTCGGCTAAGGCCTCCATTCACCTAAGCATCCAGATTGTCTTTAAGGATGAGTGAAGTTTGGCCTCTTCTCGATCTGAAAATTGTTCTGCTGAGGCCTCCGCTCACCTGAGCTCCAGCCAGCCAGTGACATCAAATGATTGGCCCTTTCTAGGCTACCTTTCTACCTTGGTAAACTGTCTTTTAGGTTTAGTATGGCTGACCTCCTCTCTTTATAATAATAATAATAATAATATTATTATTAATTATAATAATAATTTGTTACATTTATATAGCGCTTTTCTGGGAACTCAAGGCACTTTACATATGGAAGGAGGAATCTTCTACATTGGCACCACCAATGTGCAGCATCCACCTGGATGATGCGACGGCAGCCATATTGTGCCAGAACGCCCACCACACACCAGCTTATTGGTGGAGAGGAGACAGAGTGATGAAGCCAATCAGTATTAAGGGGGATGATTAGGAGACCATGATGGATGGGGGTCACTGGGCAAATTTGGCCAGGATGCTGGGGTTAAACACCTACTCTTTTTTGAAGGACATCCTGGGATTTTTAATGACCACAGAGAGTAAGGACCTCAGTTTAGCCTCCTCTCGATCTGAGGATCGTTCTGCTGTGGCCTCCACTCACCTGAGCTCCAGCCAGACAGTGACATCGGTGTTTGGCCTTCTCTGAGGCCGCCTTGGTAAAATGTCTTTAAGGTTGAGTCTGGTTGGCCTCCTCTCGCTACAGGGAGTCACTCTGCTGAGGCCTTCGCTCACCTGAGCTCCAGCTAGATAGTGATATCAAGTGTTCGGCCCTCTTTGAGGTCGCCTTGATAAACTGTCTTTAATGTGGTTCGCCTCCTCTCACTATAAAGAGTCATTCTGCTGAGGCCTCCAGTTAGACAGTGACATCAAGTGTTTGGCCCTATGCAAGGCTGCCTTGATAAACTGTCTTTGAAGATGATTTGGTTGGCCTACTCTCGCTATAGGGAGTCTCCAAAGCTATGCCTCCTCTACAACACATGAAAGCTTACAGCAAGGAGCAAACAAAAGCGTCACGAGAGACTGCATTAAACTACCTTGTGTCTCAAAGCACATAACATTACAGTAATAATGAACATAAACAACTGAAAGAGCACTGATCTGTACCACCTGACTGCTGCAGATTCTTTTAGGCGTTGATAGTGTTGCCATTGAAACACATTATCCGAGTCACGAACTGGTCCTAGTATAACAATGGGTTTCCCTCTCTTCAAAATTACAGAAGTTATGGGGTGAACGTGGCAAAAGATCATTGTTTTTGGTTCAGGAGGAACTGTAAAAGGTGGCTGCCTCTTTCAGTTGCCGTGTTCAGTGACTGACTTCTGTCTAACTCTACATAGCATGAAACACGCTGATGACGTGTTATGTCAGCGCAAGCAGGGTGTCTCAAAAACACGGTTTGAAATTGCTGGTGTTTTACCTTATAACCAATCATGTCAACTTGCCGGCGTTCTTTAGCATATAATTAACTGCAAACTAGCAAAATTGGGTAGATTTAGCAATATAGCGGGTGTATGATGTATATTACGATGTTATGATGAACTATATGCCTTTCTCCACTGACGTTCTGAGTTGTTCAAAGCATTTCTGAAGGCACCTATCTGACTCTGAGATGTGAATGGGAACATGGTTTGTGTAACATTAGAACACATTACTAGCTGTTTGATAACATAGTCAAACAAAAGGCTAATCATATTAATTACTGTTATGTGCCCGACATTGTAAAGAGCGATACCGGTAACGCTTTAGATTACAGCCCGGAAAGTACTGCGTAATTAAAATGAAATTACAGTGTAACTTTCGGTAATTACAGTGTACCTATAAAGTACTTACGTGTAAGTATAGGGGAATAATATGTAAAGTCTTGGGAATAAAGGTGTAACAACCAGGAAAATACTGCGTAATTAAAATGAAATTACAGTGTAACTTTCGGTAATTACAGTGTACCTATAAAGTACTTACGTGTAAGTATAGGGGAATAATATGTAAAATCTTGGGAATAAAGGTGTAACAACCAGGAAAATACTGCGTAATTAAAATAAAATTACAGTGTAACTTTCGGTAATTACAGTGTACCTATAAAGTACTTGCGTGTAAGTATAGGGGAATAATATGTAAAGTTTTGGGAATAAAGGGGTAACAACCAGAAAAAAAAAAAAATTATTTAGGCAAATTATTTAGACTAAGTATTCCATGTAGTTACAGGGTAAGTATGACATTGCGGGCTGTAAATTAAAGTGGTGCTTCTTACCCTCTTGTTTCATGTAGTTACAGGGTAAGTATGACACTGCGGGCTGTAAATTAAAGTGGTGCTTCTTACCCTCTTGTTTCATGTAGTTACGGGGTAAGTACAATAAAAACATACGTACACACACACAATCTGATATCACTTGGAAAACTTTATTTGAAAAACAACTTATTTCAAAACGGATTTACAGCAATTTGTTTCTCTTGCTTGGTTTCCTCCTCCTCTTGTTCCTCTTCTTCTTTTTCTTTCTTTCCACTGATGAATCTTAAGAAGGAATCCCATGACATGTCTCTAGCTATTCTGTATTATGTGTTAAAAGAAAATACAGTACAGAAATGTCCTCACCATTTACTCATCTTTTACCCTCATGTCATCCGAGATGTATACGAATTTCCTTTTTCAGATTAACACAAACAAAAGTTTTTAGAAAAATAAATAATCTCTGTGAATGCATATAATGCAAGTTCATGTGTTTCTAAAAGTTGACAACAGCACATACAACAATAACTACAGTAATCCATACGACCCCAATGGATGAATCAATGTCTTCTGAAGTGAAACGATAAGCGTTTGTAAGAAAAATACCAAATATTTTACATTTTTAAACTGTAGACTATCGCTTCCGACCAACTGTCACCTGCGCGTTCATGAGAGGGTTGAGTACGTTTACGCTTGACAATTTAAAGCGTGACGTAAGCGCACCGAAAAACCGAATGTCGATTTTTTTTTTTTTTTATGTTTTCATTATTGCTTACAACAAAATACAAACAATAACAGATAATAATAATAATGAAAAACAAACCATGCAGAAGAACAGACACCAGTTCTCGTGCGAGTTTCACATCAAACTCCCGTGAGAATGCAATGAACGCTTAAAGCTTCACCAAACGCGAAGCCATTCAAGCCGACCCTATGAAGCCGACTCTCATGCACTCGCTGGTGACAGTTGATCGGTAGCGAAAAGATGAGTAAATTATGAGAACATTTCTGGGTGTACTGTATTTTCTTTTAATACATAATACAGAATAGAAAAAGACTCCTTCTTAAGATTAGGCTAATCAGTGGAACGATAGAAAAAGAAGAGGAGGACCAAGAGGGACAAAAAAGGACAAAACATGCTACTTTCTGTCAGGACATTAGTATTTGAAATGAAAAGTTTATTTTTTAAAAATAATAAAGAATAAGAAGTGAAATATGTTGTAAATCTGTTTTGAAATAAGTTGTTTTTCAAATAAAGGTTTTCCAAGTGATGTCAGATTGTGTGTGTACATGTGTTTTTATTGTACTTACCCTGTAAATACATGAAACAAGAGGGTAAGAAGCACCACTTTAATTTACAGCCCGCAATGTCACACTTAACCCGTAACTACATGAAACAAGAGGATAAGAAGCACCACTTTAATTTACAGTCCGCAATGTCACACTTACCCTGTAACTATGAAACAAGAGGGTAAGAAGCACCACTTTAATTTACAGCCTGCAATGTCATACTTACCCTGTAAGAAACAAGAGGGTAAGAAGCACCACTTTAATTTACAGCCCGCAATGTCACACTTACCCTGTAACTACATGAAACAAGAGGATAAGAAGCACCACTTTAATTTACAGCCCGCAATGTCACACTTACCCTGTAACTACATGGAACAAGAGTTATGATGTGCACTTAATCAGTGCACCTTTGCAATAATAACAAATTAGCCTACTTTATAAATGCACTGATATGTACCCCGCAATTAAAAAAAAAGCCTTTATGTATTTTTATACACTATTATTACAAAAAGGTGCAGTGTATGTAGCATACTCGCTAAATTGCTCCCAAAAGTAAGATTCTAAAATACTTAAATAATCTAAATAATTTGCCTAAATAATTTGTTATTTTCCTGGTTGTTACCCCTTTATTCACAAAACTTTACATATAATTCCCCTATACTTACACGTACATACTTTATAGGTACACTGTAATTACCGAAAGTTACACTGTAATTTCGTTTTAATTACGCAGTATTTTCCTGGTTGTTACACCTTTATTCCCAAGACTTAACATATTGTTCCCCTATACTTACACGTAAGTACTTTATAGGTACACTTTAATTACCGAAAGTTATACTGTACTTTCATTTTAATTACGCAGTACTTTCCGGGCTGTAATCTAAAGCGTTACCATATGTTTTTATTCACAGGAAAACACTTTAAATTTGGTGATCAAAGATTAATTTAAGGGATACAATTATTTACTACAGATAGAATTTAAAATAAATACACTATAGTCCTCATTTAAGGATGTGCATTTATTTCTTGGATGGAGCAAGAACACCTAAGTATCTAAAATGCATGTGTAGTTCAGTTGAGTGATAAAGTTTACCCTCTATAAGTTAATGCTGTTGAACTGAATGTATGAAGCAAACTGTCTACTAAAATAACCACAATATTAACAGGAACACTGAAATAAGAGCGTATGGTTTATCTGTCAATCCAATGTGCTTGAAAGTTGTAGGCCTATTTGTTACTATAACAAACTGTGCGCTTTTTCTTTCAGAATCATCATTGGCTGGTAGAAAGAAAAATAGAATAAGATTAGTTGGAAGCATTACAGCAATTTAATTTAATTTAATTGTATAGCTTAATTATAGCAATCAGCTGATAAGAGTTATGTAATTAATTTGCTTCAAGTGAGTTATAGATTGGCTATATACATCAGCTATACAGTAAATAGTTGATAGTTGTACAATTACAGGCAACTGTAAAACAGTATCAAATATGGGTCAGAACTTACCGTATGGACAGGGCTGTTTCTTATGCTCTGGAATTATAGGTATTTTTCTTAGAAAATTCTCCAGACTTGGCCCATGGCGACCCAATGGATCATCAGGAGGCATAAACCTGGGAGATTTTTTTCCAAGATTAATTTTCTAATTTTTATAAATGGCAAAAAAGCAAACTTAAAATGTAAATCCCACAAATATTTATACCTCAAAATTCCAGGTTCAACAGACTTACTTATCATTTACAAAGGAATACATCAGAAGGCGTTCATCAACAAACTTCTTCCACTCCGGTTTCTCAACAGCCAAGTCTCTGTAGTTGTCATTGGAAACAATGATGCCATCTGATTCATAACCTAGCTTAACAATAAACCTGTCGTCATAACAGACTACTCTGCGTCCCTGGACACGACGTGAGGGTGTGAAAACAAGAATCTTATCCTTTTCCAGCCGTCTCAAAATCTCCTGATCTGTAAGGAAATAATGTAAAAAAAATCTGTTTGATTGATATAGTCACATGGATGCTAGACCTAAAATAACAACAAATGGAAAATAAAATGAAGATACCATCAAATGTATACCTAATATAACAAAGGAAAAGCTTCACAGACAAGTTTAAATGTCAACATGTGCTCATTTGAATGTCTGAGGACAAGCAGGCAAATATTTTCACCTGTGATAAGAGCATCAGGGCGGGACTGTTCTTTCCTCCAGGCTGGCACAAAAACTGTAATATCTTGATGGCCACGTTCAAGAAACCAGTCAACTGCAAGCTGAATGCCATGACAGGAGAACATCTGTTTATTGCCATGGCTGTAAAAATGAGAAAGAAAGAAGAAAGTAACACCCACATAGCAATTTTTTTCTGGCCCAGCTCCGGGGCCACACAATCACTTTTCCCTCGGCCCAAGTACCGCAAAGAATGACGGCCCCGAAGTGGCCCAGAACTGGATTAAAGACAAGGGTCACACATGGGCCATAACTGGCCCGAATCTCAGCCAGTTAGTCACCTTTAACCCTCTGAGGTCGAGAAACGCGCCGACGCGTTTTGCTGGATTTTTTTCACATAGCAGCAACATAAACTTAAATTACTCCGTCATTTATGGCTATACAGAAAAAAGAAATATAAAAAAATGATCTGTGTGCGTTCTGCCTCTCCGTCGCAGTGAACTTTTTTTTCTTGAGCACGTCTATAAACTGAAACAAAACTCGGCGAATATTTCTCACACATTTATGAGCCATATACCTTTATACACATTTATGTACTTTTAAATGATCGGATTCAAACTGAAAACAAATATTCTCTGTTTAAGTAATTTGTATAAAACCAACAGGATGTCCAGTATCTCAAACGCTTGCTAATTACTTTTTAATTCGACACGCCCACTCGCGCAAAAGAGATTCACATGCAAATCTCCACATGGGACGCGAACGCCCTTGTTACCTCAAACACAAAACACCAAAAAACTTCACAAGTCTCTGCTTTTCGTCGAGTTTGGAAGACACGTCTGAGCTTACATTGGATTTACCTAAGAAGAAGAAGAACGCGATTTGAAGACAAGAAAGATGTAAGGTAAGAAATTCTTACTTATTAGTTTATGGTATTGTTGCATAAACTTCACATTGCAGTTGAACTGTTGCTAGATATATCGTCGCTGTCGGGCGGAAACCTCGTATGTCCAAATTTGGTCAATTTCATATTTTTTCACAAATCGATGCTATTGGTCAGTCCCCACGTGGTTCTGTTATTTTTACAAATTATTAACCAATCTAAAGTGTTGAAAATAGCTTGAGAGCAAATCTCGTAACTCCATTGGACACTTCAACTGTCTGAGAATCCTCGTAACTCCACCTCTTCTTCATTTTGTCTCCTCAGGATTGAAACTCGCAACGATTAAAAAACCCTCGTCGAGCAACACGTAAAGCAAGCCTTAACTCTGATTTTATCTGTGTTAAACTATGATATCAGTTATTGATGCATTTTAAATGTCTACGTATTACTAGGCTTATTATTAGGCTTATTATACTTGTGCATTGAAGTTTTAAAATGTATCTAATATAGCCTAATACTTGAATTGAATTAAATGTTTTGGATACCAGCTTTAAATGATTGTTTTTATTATTATTTTACTGACTCGAAGTTGGCACTGTGCATGTAAAATACCCCAAGTAGCAGGTTTTATTTATGGGAGAAAAAGGGTCTGTCTACTGGTGCCAGTAAGTTAAGCCTATTTTTGCATAACTCTGTCTGTTTTTTAGACAATAACGAGTGAAAATAGTTAGGTTAGATACATTTGAGTTGGCTTGTTTTGTTAAAAATCGATAGCTGTAATGCTTCGGTGCAGAAGGAAGCCCGTGAGCCACGGAGGTAAGTTTGCGTGCAGATTAGGCAAATTTCCACCTATGAGACAACGTTAGTCAGCTCATCATTTTTTGTTCTGCTTCACTTATAGCTCTTAAACCGCCTATTTTAGACAGCCTAATATTTTGGTATTGCATCACTCATATCTCTTAAACGTTTAAAATGGAGTTTAGGAAGATGTATGTAACCACAATCATTAGATTTGAATAGCTCTTAAAGCCTTATCTCTTATCAAAAGGCTGAACGCGACCGCAGACTGTGATGAACACTGCTGGCAGCAGCGACGTCTGTGTCCGTTCCATTCTAATCAATGACAGCGTAACCTCGTATCTCCCCGCTCCCAAGTCATAAATCTCGTATCTCCGATTAAACATGATTTTAGGGAAATGATGTGTTAATGTTGGTATACAACAGTATATGATAGCAATATAAGGTATAATACCAACTTTAACGATACAATGTTTATTAACTCAAAAAATATGCAGTTTTTTTAATTTCCTGAAAAATAATGGTTTTGGAGATACGAGGATTCCGCCCGACAGCGACGATATGGTGAATATTATACTATTTAGACCCGTGTTTCCTGTTAAATACTGTTTGTGGATATCTGCTCAAACATAGATATGTATAACCATAATGTTTAATATTTTGGAGTGCGATGGCGTTTGAATGTATCATATTTTGGAGCGCGCTGTGGGTTTGAATGTATCATATTTTGGAGCGCGCTGTGGGTTTTAATGTATCATATTTTGGAGCGCGATTGCGTTTGAAAGGAAAAATGCACCAAACATTAGGCTTTATGTTTTTACTATTATCTCATTTCATATCATCATAACGAATGGAAACATTTGAAGTAACATATGATAATCAATATATTTTTCTCTAGCGTAGTTGTTCTTGAAATCTTTTGGAAGATTTAATTTATTGTTATTATTATTTTATGCAGCACTGCGTAGCCTATGCCTACAAGGCACAACAAACCTGGAGTTCATTATATATTGTTGGAAACGTGTGTGTGTGTATTCTGTGAATTTTAAAAAGAAATTTTAACCAGAAAAATCTAAAATCTATTCCCAAAATTGTGCAGCCCTATAGTTTCTCTTGATATCAGTATGTTCACAGTTTTTTCTTTTTTTTTTCTTTCAGGGACCAGATGCAACTGAGTCCTGCTGACTTCAACATTCACATGAGTCTCTGTACATGAACATGGTAAAGTGAAAATCAAACACCTTGGAAATGGTATGTACAATGTTTTTAGGAATGGCACAAAGGTCTCGGTCTTTGGATCATTGTTTTCAATGTGCTCTTTTGTAATTTGTATTTTTGGATTATGTTGTGTTGTAAATAAATCCAAACAATCTAAAAGCCATTCTTTTTTAAATCTCCTCATTCTTTGTGCAAGGTTGCTCTGAATGACAGGGCCTGATCGCTCCTAATAGGGCAGTTAGGGGAGTGTCTTTGTCTTTCTCAGGTGTTAAAACCTTACATATTCATGAGATGATCACGCCTCTTCGAATATGGCTTTGTCACACAAAACACGTCTTAGAAATTTTAAATCAATATATTGTCTTATCTGAATGAGCAGTCAGGGTGATTTTCACATAGTTTTGGAGCAAATATTCTAGGCTACGTCATACAATTTTCAAAAGTCTTGTGAAGAAATAATCAGTATGGGTTTCATGGCCTTATTTCAGTGACATTTTTTTTTTGTATTTTCACAAACCACGCATAAATGTCATTATCTCAAAACTACAAACTTTTACATACATGCTGCTGATATATTACTGTAGCAGAGTTTGTGCTGAATACAGTGTAATTAGACTTTAGCCATGAAAATGTCACAAGTAACAGAAAAAAACACAAATGTCAGAGCATGTCAGAACACCTCCAGGGCCCAGAAAACAGCTCAGACCTCAGAGGGTTAATAACAAGATTATTAGTTAAAACATTTTTTAAATGCAACTGCAGACAATTTTTTCCCAGTCATGAATTTTGTCATTGAGCATTTCTTTAAAACACTGTGCAAAAATCTTAAACACTCTATAAGACTTCTCACAATGTGCTTAACTCTGGGTTGTCATAGTTCTAAACCCCGCTTTTAACCCCAGATAAAGGAAAGTTCCCTTTCGTGGTCACTACGAGTTACAGTGGGTACGGAAAGTATTCAGACCCCTTAAATGTTTCACTCTTTGTTATATTGCAGCCATTTGCTAAAATCATTTAAGTTCTTTTTTTTTTCCTCATTGTACACACAGCACCCCATATTGACAGAAAAACACAGAATTGTTGACATTTTTGCACATTTATTAAAAAAGAAAAACTGAAATATCACATGGTCCTAAGTATTCAGACCCTTTGCTCAGTATTTAGTAGAAGCACCCTTTTGATCTAATACAGCCATGAGTCTTTTTGGGAAAGATGCAACAAGTTTTTCACACCTGGATTTGGGTATCCTCTGCCATTCCTCCTTGCAGATCCTCTCCAGTTCTGTCAGGTTGGATGGTAAACGTTGGTGGACAGCCATTTTCAGGTCTCTCCAGAGATGCTCAATTGGGTTTAAGTCAGGGCTCTGGCTGGGCCATTCCAGAACAGTCACGGAGTTGTTGTGAAGCCACTCCTTCGTTATTTTAGCTGTGTGCTTAGGGTCATTGTCTTGTTGGAAGGTGAACCTTCGGCCCAGTCTGAGGTCCAGAGCACTCTGGAGAAGGTTTTCGTCCAGGATATCCCTGTACTTGGCCGCATTCACCTTTCCCTCGATTGCAACCAGTCGTCCTGTCCCTGCAGCTGAAAAACACACCCACAGCATGATGCTGCCACCACCATGCTTCACTGTTGAGACTGTATTGGACAGGTGATGAGCAGTGCCTGGTTTTCTCCACACATACCGCTTAGAATTAAGGCCAAAAAGTTCTATCTTGGTCTCATCAGACCAGAGAATCTTATTTATCACCATATTGGAGTCCTTCAGGTGTGCTTTCATGTGTCTTGCACTGAGGAGAGGCTTCCATCGGGCCACTCTGCCATAAAGCCCCAACTGGTGGATGGCTGCAGTGATGGTTGACTTACTACAACTTTCTCCCATCTCCCGACTGCATCTCTGGAGCTCAGCCACAGTGATCTTTGGGTTCTTCTTTACCTCTCTCACCAAGGCTCTTCTCCCCCGATAGCTCAGTTTGGCCGGACGGCCAGCTCTAGGAAGGGTTCTGGTCGTCCAAAACGTCTTCCATTTAAGGATTATGGAGGCCACTGTGCTCTTAGGAACCTTAAGTGCAGCAGAATTTTTTTTGTAACCTTGGCCAGATCTGTGCCTTGCCACAATTCTGTCTCTGAGCTCTTCAGGCAGTTCCTTTGACCTCATGATTCTCATTTGCTCTGACATGCACTGTGAGCAGTAAGGTCGTATATAGACAGGTGTGTGGCTTTCCTAATCAAGTCCAATCAGTAAAATCAAACACAGCTGACGACGAGTGGGGTTTCGCTTAGAAAGCCTCTCACCTTCAAGAATTAGAAAACGAGCCAATGGCAATGAAATGCCTTGGGTCTGCGGAATTTGCATTGCGTAACTCCGCCCCACCTCATGGGTATATAAGGAAGTACGCTGGCAACATGCAGTTATGTTTTCGCTTCGGAGACAAGAGCATTCTTCACTCCACAAGCCATTCTGAGTTCATCTCTTCACTCTTCGAGACAAGCAACTCTCCAGGTGTTGGTGTGACGGCGATCTCCAGCGAGTTCACACTGCCTGCTGATCTGTGCAGTGATCTGCCAGTGAGTGTGTTTCTCCCAGGTCGCTTCAGCATCTGCAGAGTTTTTTCCTCTCACAAAAAGAGCTTGCACGCTCTTTTCAAAGATGTCTCGCCTGTGCACTTCTGGTTGCGGTTGGACTGTATCTGATTCTGATGGGCACAATCGCTGCTTTGTGTGTTTGTGCATTTATCACGCTAAAGCAGCGTTTGTGGATGACTCATGTTATCATTGCAGGAACTTGACCATCGCAACACTACGGTCGAGACTCAATGACCTCGTCAGAGGGAGAGTCCCCTCATCCACACCCCGATCTACCACCTCCACGAGAGGTCGTACTTCGGCTGCTGGCCAGGGTGACCTGAGGGTGACCGTGTGGAACAAAGTGCCGATGATTGCTCCTCGGCCCACACCCCCCTCTCCTGTGTTGCTACCTGTGAGTGTTCAGACTGAAACCGCGGGACCGTCTTCGGGCGTTCCACGTGTTTCTTTCAGCGCTCCAGATGATGATGCTATGTCCATCACAGCATCACAAGGTGGACAGGAGTCATCGGGAAGTGAAGATTCGGTTGTGCTGGCGCCTTCGGGTGTGCCAGCATTGTCCGAGTCTGATCCCAAATTGATGGCCATGCTTTCCCGGGCCACGGCGAGCATCGGTCTGGAGTAGAACCCTCCACACCATCCCGAGCGCTCACGGCTGGATGATTGGTTTTTGGGTGAAGCCGCTGATCCCCATCAGCGTCCAACCCCAATACCATTCTTCCCGGAAGTGCATGAGGAGGTCACAAGGTCCTGGAAGGCACCCCTTTCTTACCATGATCGTTCAGTGACCTTCTCCGCCTTTCCTCCCCTCGACGGGGCCGTTGCAAAAGGGTACACTGGGGTTCCCATGGTCCCATGGCTCTGTTGCGATGCAGCTTTGCAACAATTCCTTGTTGTTTATACTGCTAAATATAGCTTACTCAACATCACACATTAACCTGACATCGCTAGCTTCAATCTAAATCATTATTACTAGCACAACACGCTAGTAATTCGCTAGCCTGTTAACGTGCCATCAGTGCGCTCTTTATTTTTATTTTTTTATTTTTTTATTTTTTTATTTTTTTCGCACGCTCGCGCCTTTTACGAGTTCAAACAATTTAGGTGAGTACGATCGGACAACAAACACAGTCATGTCATCTTCTCCTCTTATTGTCACTTGCACTTCATGTAACATGTATAACATAGCCTTCTCTGTCAGCACATGATTTACAAGTGATAATTGCAGGGAGATAGTCAGGCTGACAGAGAAGATTTCAGAACTAGAGACACGCATCCAAACTTTAATCGAGGTTAATTGTAAGAGTGCAAGGGCTTTAGATACTGCTTTGGATGCGACTAGCTTAGTGAACTCTGTACATTGTTCGGTTCTGGCTGCAGAGCCCATGCAGCAGGGCAATTGGGTGACGGTGAGACGCTGTTGTCACGGGACAAAACACAGCTCTTCCGTTCCGATTACCATAACAAATAGATTGTCCCCACTCAGTGAAACACCCACTCTGAAACCTGTTGAATGTGCCCTAGTTATTGGCGATTCTATTACACGGAACATGAAAATAGAGCCACCAGCCACCATAGTCACATGTTTGCCGGGAGCCAGAGCGCCTGACATCAAAGCAAATTTAAAAGTGCTGGCTAATCGTAAATTCTCTAAGATTATTATTCACGTCGGCACTAATGATGTTCGACTCCGCCATTCGGAGATCACTAAAATTAACGTTAAAGAGGTGTGTGAACTCGCAAGTACGATGTCAGACACTGTAATTTGCTCTGGCCCCCTTCCTGTTTGCTGGAGTGATGAGATATTTAGTAGACTGTCCTCACTCAATGGCTGGCTGTCTAAGTGGTGTCAGCAAAATAATATAGAATTCATAGACAATTGGAAAAGCTTTTGGGGCAGACCTGACCTGTTGAAAAGAGATGGTATTCATCCCTCCTGGGATGGTACTGCTCTTCTCTTTAGTAATATGGCACATAGTCTTAGAGCTCAAACATGAATTGGGGCTCAGGTCAGGAAGCAGATAGACTGGCTAAACCGACCGTATGCTAGCTGTCTCACGTCACCGAGGTCAGATAAATCCCATCACATAGAGACTCTTTCACCTAGATATCACCATATAGAGACTGTGTCTGTTCCCCGAATTAGGAAATATAAAAAACTTCCAAACCCATCTAAAGGTACAATTTTTATTGTTGTTCAACAAATAAAAAACAGATATAATACAAATGAGCAAATGATAAAGTTTGGGTTGTTGAATATTCGATCCCTTACTTCAAAAGCACTTATTGTTAATGATATGATTACTGACTATAACCTAGATGTGCTGTGTTTGACAGAAACCTGGCTAAAACCAAACGATTACATGACTTTAAATGAGTCCACCCCCCAAGATTAAGGTTATAAACATGATCCTCGTCTGAAAGGCACCAGGGCACCATACAGACTTTTTCAAAGAATTTCCTGACTTTCTATCAGAGTTAGTACTGGCAGCAGATAAAGTCCTAATTGTTGGTGATTTTAATACACATGTAGATAACGAAAAAGATGCATTGGGATTGGCATTTAAAGACATTCTTTACTCTATTGAAGTTAGACAACACGTGTCAGGACCTACTCATTGTTGTAATCATACTCTAGATCTAGTATTATCACGTGGAATCAATGTTGATGCCGTTGAAATTCTTAATGTTAGACCTATCACTTCTGCCACTAAAGATTGCTTTATTAATAATCTTCCTGATCAGTTTCATCATCTCAGCATCCCAGATAGCTTAGAAGAACAGAAACTTTTAACTCTTTCTTTTCCAGCACTTTAGACACAGTTGCTCCTTTGCGCTTAAAGAAGATTAAAGAAAATAGTCCAACGGCATGGTCCGTATCGAGATTTGTCCATATCGAGATTTGATTCATTGTACAACCCTACTTTTGATTTATACATTCAATAATGGCCAAATTCCGTGATGTTCCGCTTTATACAGTACATTCCATTTCTGACTGGATTCTGCAATTCAATCTGTGTCGTTTTGCAAACACAGAATTTATGAATGAAAGTGTGAAAGTTCTGTCACAAAATTAAGTTGTTACATATCCTTGTGCATTTGGGTATATGGAAATCCTTGACCTTTCCTAGTAGGTAATGGTGTATACCTGCGTATCACATAGACTACACCACTGAATAATGTTAAGTTAAATATGGAGGTCAATACAGGAGCAGCCATGTCATCATTTCAGAGATCTTGCCAAAACCCCAGGACCTGTTTGTGTCATTAGGAGGTGTTAATACTTCACCAAGCTAGACTTAACTCTAGTTAATTACGGGGTGGCAGTGGCTCAGTGGTTCATGTAGATTGTCTACAAACCGAAAGGTTGGTGGTTCAATCCCCGGTTCCACCTGACCAAGTGTCGAGGTGTCCATGAGCAAGACACCTAACCCCAGCTGCTCCCGACGAGCTGGATGGCGCCTTGCATGGCTGACACCGCCGTCGGTGTGTGAATGAGTGAGTGAATGGGTGAATGTGAGGCTATGTAAAGCGCTTTGGTGGCCATAGGTCTGTGAAAGCGCTATATAAATTCAGTCCATTTACCATTTAGTAATAACTGGAGTAATACTAAGTAGATTTAGACCACAATCTAAGCCATACTCTACTATTAACTCTCCCAGAGGATTGTCTCACATGAATGATATGTCTAGTTCACCAGCAATTTTTCACAAGCATTATGGGCCAGACATAACAGGGTCTGCAGAATGTAGTCTGTTATTTGGACTATGACATTCTGATCACTGGTAAAAATTCTGAACATATGTTAAAAAGGTTACAAGTGGTATTAGAGTAAATAGGGATAAATGTGCTTTCTGTCAACCTCGGGTTTCACACTGAAAGGTCGACCAAAAAGGCTGTCAGACGAAACAACTCAAACCATATTGGTATAAAAATGACAAGATCACGTTAGAGGCTGACTGTCTATTGTGGAGATTTCGGATCAGACTTGCTGAGACATCAACTCTTAAACAAAACAAAACAAGTAGGAATGGTCACATTTAGCAATGGTCAAGAGTACGGCAGTAGCCAGAAGACATTTTGGTGACCTTAATTGGATTATGATATTGAAAATATGATTAGTCACTGCAATGTATTTGCATTACATTAAAATATGCCTAACTGTGCATTCCTGGAAATGTCCTGATTATCTATGGGAGAGAGTGCATATTGATTTCTGAGAAAAAGTGAAGCATCAGTTTCTATTGGCAATTGATGCTTATTCATGTTGGTCAGAAATTAAGTTGATGTCGTTCCAAACCAGTAAGACTTTTGCTCATCTTCGGAACACAAATGAAGATCTTTTTGATGAAAACTGAGAGCTTTCTATCCCTCCATAGACAGCTATGCAACTGAAACTTTGACACTTCAAAAAGTTCATAAAGAGATTGTAAAACTAATCCATATGGATTGAGCGGTTTAGTCCACATTTTCTACTCGATCGAATTAAGACTTTTATTCATATAAACATTCATCAACTCACACATCAGTTGTGGTAAACCAACATAAGCTTAAGCATGTTCGCTTGACGTGCGAGAACCAATGAGGTTCAATCTCGTGTTACACAGCACGTTTGAGCTGCATATTAAAGGCATGGGTTCTACAACCTATGTGCCAGAGAATATTAGCTGATTATTTCAGAAATAATAAGTGCCCCATTATAGTTTTTAGAATCTTTCTTGCAGTGTCATATAGCTGTCTGTAAATATAAACGGTCTGCAAAGTTGTAAAGTTGAAACTACTCGATAAATAAAGTTATTGTCAACCAAAAGAAAGAATTGACTCTGAAGCGCCTAAACAAGTCGTCAGGAATTCGAACCCAACTGCTTTAAAGATACACATCACTGGGTAACATATTTACATAATGCCCACCTATGTTCCAAGTTGTCCACCTACAAGCAACTTGACCCACCCACAAACACCTTAGCATGTTATATGATTAACATCATGTCGAGAAGACACTGGCCCTCATTTATCAAAAGTGCGTACACCAAATTTCCAGCGTACACCTGGCGTACACCCAAAACCACGGTGACTTTGAGATTTATCAATATGAACATTGGCGTACGGCACGCTCAAATCCTACGCCAGCTCAGGAGGTGGTGTACGCACGTTTTGAGTGCGGGAATGCGCAGAAAAACAATTCCTAACACCACAAAACGCACTGACAAACTAAAAGATATGATATATTATGACCCACTGTAAAAAAAACAACAACATAGTAATTATAAACTTCAGTGTTTATTTTTGTGCAACATGGACTTCAATGTTTAAGTTGTGTGACTTTACCAAAGCATTTGAATTGTAGGCATATGTATTCCTTCAGTTGCGAGCCTGTGCGCTTTACCTGACGTTTCAAGCCTTGTTTATACTTTCGCCTGGCTCCGCAGCGCGAGTCTCCGCAGACTGCGCGCGCACCTCCCCAAACGGACGAGTTATACTCGACGCGCTCGCCGTCGTACTATTCTTTGAAACGATGGTAGGGCCAGGGTTAGGCCCGGCAGGTGTGCACGGACTGGGTTTAGTAATGAAAGGCTTTCAATGACCAAAAAAATTATTCAGACTGACAAAATAATAAAAATGACATTCTTCTTTTAAATAATAATAATAATACAAATAATAATAATAACGACATTCTTCTTCTAAATAACAATAAGTGTCATTAATAATACAAATCTAGAAATCAATTTTGCTTCTTTCCCCTTCCCTGGTTTCGCTTTCTCTTTCTCAAAGAAGTTTCTCTTCTTTGCCGTCTTCCGTGTGTCCATGGCGTAAAATGAGGGCGTGGGGGAAGCGGAGACTTGAATATATAGGGGCGTGTTATTCTAATGACGAACGTTTTCAGCCGCGGCATTTATCAAGGTCAGGTATTGCGTACACCTGGATTTCAAAGGTACGCACAGCTTCATAAATCAGGCGGTGAGAGGAGTGTAAGCATAATCTTACGCCAACATATACGCCCGTTTCTACGCAAGATTGATAAATGAGGGCCATTGTGTCTACGCTGTTAAAGTTGTTTTATTTTAACTTCCAAAAGATGAGGTTGCAAAGAATCAGTGGTTGTGTTCCTGTAATTTACTCACGGCTGCTTCTCAAATCATGGGGAGTTCAAAGCAGGATTGCAAAATGCTTGCTCTTGAAAGAGGGGTCAATACCCAGTTTATTTGGACCAGCTTGCTCCTCAGAATCACAACCTGTAAGTATGATTAATTATTGATGTATATATTTTCTACCGGGTTTTCAAAATGTGTAGTTTTGTGTTTTATATTGTGTAGGTCTACGGCTAACCGGCAAACTCACGTTATTACAGTCTTACTCAATTAGTTCTGCTAAGCAGCTGTGGGCCACTATTACCTAAAATTGTGTCCATTAATGCAGATTGTCTGTTGTTCTTACTACTTTGTATAATGATAAAAGTAGTAAGATTTTTTACAAACTTCAATGTAACATCAGTCATTCACGTTAGTGCTCGGCTAACGTTTGTGCTTATGATACAATTCCAGCATGTGCACTGCAATAAATTAGAAATATACAGTTTGTTGATACAGTTTGTCGATTTGTTGATGGACATTCACTTGTTAATGCTGATGTTGAGGAATTACAGTTGCAACATCTCATAATGTACCTCAAACTGAGTAGCGTATGACTGAGAAATGTCCTGCTCAAGTCGTCCTTGCAATGGAGGTTTGGGTTGAATAACTAGTTCTTCCAATGTTTCATCATCGGACTCACGCTCGGATTGATACGGTAAAATTGACACCATTGTACTTATTAAAGACTCAGTACTCATACAGTAAAAGAGTGGGCAAAAAGTACTCGGATGACCTACTTCTTCCGGCGAGATTTTGAGGTATGCATACGATGGACACTTTACTATCCCATGAGGCCAAAGGAGAATATTTGTGAATGGAGGTGAAGTGATGCAACTGACGCTGGTAGGTCACATGATAATGAAAACATGGCGAATATAGTACGTCAGGATTACATTCATACTACACACATGCATACAATATAGAACATACTTTTTTAGCGGTCGTGAAATAATTACTTATTCAAAATAAGTACCTACTCAAGAGAGTATGCGATTTCGGACGCAGCCTGAATCATCGGACAAGTCGTTTGAGAATCATTAAAAAATGTGGTGATGTGCAATGTATATTATGAGAAAATGAAAGTGTTTTTTGACCTTTGGTGCATGTAAACCTGTTGTAGGAGACTCCAAAACAAGGTAACACTTTAGAATAATGGTCAGTCATTAATAAGCAACTATGCAGGAAGTAATGCAGGACTAATGAGTAGTACTACATTAACACTTAAGCTACTACTATTAACTAATATGTAAACAAGCTAAACTAATCAGTAAGTGATTAGGATTAGTAATCCTAATGATTAGTAATTTAGGAATAAGATAGTTCCTTATTACGTAATCAATAATTACTCAATGAGATTGGCATCATTAAGAACTAATAGGTAATTATGACAAATTATCTCAAGTGGCTGAGATCACAAGAGTGTATATTTGGACTGGGCCATAGACAGCCACTTGCTTCACTATTTTAATATTTTAGATTAATCATTAAAATGCTGTCAATTTCACAATCTAAATTCAGTATGAGTCCATTTGTGTTGGATTTTCCGCACAGGTGTTGATTTTTTAACGGCCACTGGTAGAGTCACCGATTGGTAAAACCCCATGCACTAATTTCAATTGTTTTTAATTATTAAATTAAATTTAGTTCTTTGCCTGAACAAGTTTTTTTGTTTGTTTTGCAGTTCTCATGCAAATTCAAAGACCTCATCCTTAAATGTTGATATTCTGCAATTCTCTAAATAAAATGAAATAAAATAGCCTATAAAACAAACAAATCGATGTAGTGAAGACTCTTCGTCTGCTTTTCGCTTCAGCATGTCAATCGGAGTATCAGCCAGTAAAACAGTGGGAGATCTTGAGGCTGGCGCGACGCTTAGGAGCCAACAATCACGCTCAATTATGGACAAAAAGAGCGAATAAAATGTAAGATAAGATGGCAAATAAGAGCAGTATTTTAATGTCTGTTTGCACATGTACATCAATCGGAGTGTCTGGTAGATGTAAACAGTGAGAGATCTTGCGGCAGGTGCGACGCTATAGTGGCTGGAGCGACGCTTAGTAAGAGCCACGAGACGCGCTCAATTACGGGAAAAAAGAGCGAATAAAATATAAGATAAGATGGGAAATAGGTAAATAAGAGCAGGATTGCACTGTCTGTGTGCTCTCGTGAATCAATCGGAGTGTCTAGTAGATGTAAACAGTGAGAGATCTTGTGGCAGGTGCGACGCTATAGTGGCTGGAGCAACGCTTAGTAAGAGCCACGAGACGCGCTCCATTACGGGCAAAAAGAGCGAATAAAATATAAGATAATATGACAAAAAGGTAAATAAGAGCAGGATTGCACTGTCTGTTTGCAAGGCAAGGCAAGGCAAGTTTATTTATATAGCACATTTCATACACAATGGCAATTCAAAGTGCTTTACATAGAAGAAATTAAAATAATAAAAAGAAATAAGAATAAAACAGTTTAGAAAAATAAAATAAAATACAGTACTTATAAAAATAAAAAAAATAATATTATTATAGATATTTCCTTCAAAAGGATTCCCTTAAGACTTAAATATTTCAACCTTCTTTTAACCTTCAATCTTCTTACGACTTCCATCTATCAACTTTCCTTTAACTTTCTTTTCTCCCTCATTTACTCGCACGTTCTTTTCACTTTCTTTAGCACTGCGTTCACATTCTTTCTCCGACGAAAACTTTAATATCGTCATTTAAATACTGTTCTACTTTCAAACATAGAAGAAATTAAAATAATAAAAAGAAATAAGAATAATTTAAACAGTTTAGAAAAATAAAATGAAATACAGTACAGTACAGTCGGACGAACAGTGGCACAGTGCACATTTAGTAAATGCATAGCTAAACAGAAGTGTTTTGAGTCTGGATTTGAATGTGACCACTGTAGGAGCACATCTGCTTAGAGTCACCATGCTTAGAGTGAACCCTTGGTATTTCTAGATGATATGATCCTAATGATCTGAGTGATCTGTTGGGTTTATATTCAGTGAGCATATCTGCAATGTATTGAGGTCCTAGGCCATGGAATGACTTATATACCAGTAATAATACTTTAAAATCAATCCTAAATCTAACTGGGAGCCAGTGTAAAGACCTGAGGACTGGTGTGATATGTTCATATTTTCTGGTTCTGCTCAGAATCCTGGCAGCAGCGTTCTGTATGAGCTGCAACTGTCTTATGGTCTTTTTGGGTAGGCCAGTGAGGAGTCCATTACAATAATCCACCCTGCTGGTGATGAAAGCATGCACAAGTTTCTCTAAGTCTTGTCTGGAAACAAAGCATTTAATTCTTGCAATATTTTTTAGATGATAGTATGCTGATTTAGTTATTGCTTTGACATGACTACTGAAACTAAGGTCTGATTCTAGTGTCACACCAAGATTCTTGACTTGATTTTTAGTTGTTTGACCCCTAGAGTGAAGGTATGCGTTCACCTTGAGAACTTCATCTTTGTTTCCAAACGCAATGACTTCAGTTTTATCTTTGTTTAACTGAAGAAAGTTTTGGCACATCCAACTGTTGACTTCATCAATGCATCAGCACAGGGAATCAATGGGGCTGTAATCGTTAGGCGATAGGGCTAAGTACAGCTGTGTGTTGTCTGCATAGCTGTGGTAAGCAATTTGGTTCTTTCCCATTATGTGGCTCATTGGGAGCATATACAGGTTGAACAGGAGTGGCGCAAGAAACGAGTCTGTTTGCTCTCGTGAATCAATCGGAGTGTCTGGTAGATGTAAACAGTCAGATATCTTGTGGCAGGTGCGACGCTAGTGGCTGGAGCGACGCTTAGTAAGAGCCACGAAACGCGCTCCAATTCAAGCAAAAAGAGCGAATAAAATATAAGATAATATAACAAAAAGGTAAATAAGAGAAGGATTGCACTGTCTGTTTGCTCTTGTGAATCAATCGGAGTGTCTGGTAGATGTAAACAGTGAGAGATCTTGTGGCAGGTGCGACGCTAGTGGCTGGAGCGACGCTTAGTAAGAGCCACGAGACGCGCTCCATTACGGGCAAAAAGAGCTAATAAAATATAAGATAATATGACAAAAAGGTAAATAAGAGCAGGAATGCACTGTCTGTGTGCTCTTGTGAATCAATCGGAGTGTCTGGTAGATGTAAACAGTGAGAGATCTTGTGGCAGGTGCGACGCTATAGTGGCTGGAGCGACGCTTAGTAAGACCCACGAGACGCGCTCCATTACGGGCAAAAAGAACGAATAAAATATAAGATAAGATGAGCAATAGGTAAATAAGAGCAGGATTGCACTGTCTGTGTGCTCTCGTGTATCAATCGGAGTGTCTGGTAGATGAAAACAGTGAGAGATCTTGTGGCAGGTGCGACTCTTAGGTGCCGAGACTGGTTATATCCGTGACTGGCCGAGTGGCAGGCGCATATATCCGTGACTGGTCAAGTGGCAGGCGCATATATCCGTGACTGGTCGAGTGGCAGGCGCATATATCCGTGACTGATCGAGTGGCAGGCGCATATAACGGTGACTGGTCGAGTGGCAGGCGCGGTGACAGGCACATATATCCGTGACTGGTCGAGTGGCAGGCGCATTTAACGGTGACTGGTCGAGTGGCAGCTGCCTCTAGCGGTGACGGGTTGAGTGACAGGTGGAATGGCAGCTCCCCCTGCCACGCAGAGATTTTACCCCTACTGAATGTATATGCCGCAGATATTTCGAGTAATGACGTTCGGGGGGGTGAATATGTTGATATGCAGACTGTCCGCCATTTCGGACAGTGTGATTGTGTCCATTGTGTCCACTGTGATTGTGAAACGCGTTTAATTCGATTCAAATTGACTCCAGTTACAAGGTTATAGTGTTAATTATGAGTTTACTTTAAAATTGTGTTTGGTTTATTAAGTTATGTATACATATAAAGATCGGATGCACTTTCTCAGTCAAATGTTTCGGACATATATTCAGCTGATGTAATACTGTGTTATTTCCTGCCGCTGCAGAAAGAAAAATTTATGTTAAATATGTATGGTTTACATATGTTTATCAGGATCTTATGCTTAACATGTTCAGTCATTTGTAATTGTGTTAACGTTATATACATAAAATATTCTTTTGACTCATTTGAGTAGATGTACAAGAGTCTGTACAAAATGTATTGCCAAGACAGCACACCTTGATCAAGCTAAAACACTACTATCAAGTCACTAACTATCCCTATAGCTTGTAAATGCTTTGAATCTTTTCTATCTTTTCCACCTGTGCATTTACATATGGCCCTATAATCATCATATATTTTACAGGTGACACATTGCGAATAGTGTTCTTGAATGGTGATCCAAGATGGCGCCTGTGCGAGTGGCATGCCATCTATCACTCCCTACCTTGTTTTATATTTGGTTGTTTTTATGTGTTCTTATACCTTGTTATCAAACGGAGCCCGTTGTTTATGATCGTCAGACACTCCTGGACATTCGCAGTTGTTGCATGGATGGCTTTGATGCGAAATTGGGGAATTTTGCTGATAATACCTACAGGAGTACTCTCGATGGCATTCCAGATTTTCTTCGCTGTTGGCCATTGGATGTTATCCCGAGGAAACGTCGGAGAAGACGTGGGAAACGCAGCGGAAAACTGGTCAGTCTAAAGATCTATCTGCGAGGTGGTCTCCGTAAGATCTCTACGTCTCGGCCATGGACCGAGGATCTGATCAGCTTCTCGGTTCATTATACGCCGGTCCCGTCATCTCGTTGGCTCACATATATTCAGACTAACTCCCGTGCTTCTCCTAACCGACAACTACAGGATTCCGACACTCGGATTATTATTCGACGTCTTCGTCCGATGGGAGTAAATTCTTCAAATCTTCGCCCTCTGAGGAAAGCTTCAGCTCCATACAGCATTTTGCATTCTCCTAAAATGGCACTGATCAATGCTCACTCCTTGGTCAATAAGACATTTATTTTACATGATTTTATAACATCTAACAACCTTGATTTCATGTTTATCACCGAAACCTGGATGAAGGTAGGAGATTTGAGCCCGTACTCTGAACTTGTTCCAAATGACTATTGCTTCTATAACTCTCCCCGTCTGGTTGGTAGGGGCGGAGGGTTAGCTGTTATTGCTAAAGACAGTTTAGGAGCACGCTGCCAAATGCTACCCTCCATTAACCCTACAAGCTTTGAAGTTCAACTATTAAGACTTGACTGGATTCAACCTATTGTCTTAGTCTTAATATATCGGCCTCCGCACCTGACGAAGGACTTTATAGAGGAATTTACTGAGCTTCTTGGGGATTTAATTATTACTTACGATCGGATTTTATTGTTAGGTGATTTTAATGTACATGTTTGCTGTGTGTCGGATCACTTATCATCGGAGTTTTTGAATATTATTGATTCTTTTAATTTGGTGCAGTGGGTTAAAGAACCCACACACAATCGTGGTCATAAGTTGGACTTAATATTGTCCTTTGGACTCTCAATAACTGATACTGAAGTGATTGAACTACCCATCTCTGATCATTTTCCTATCATATTTAAAATTGCTCTTCCAGCTATGCCTCACATAACTGTCTCTGATTTAAAACAGGTTCGAGTGTACTCACCGCGATTTTGCGAGGCTTTCACTGAACGTTTTAATGAAATCACTTCCTCAGTGTCCTATGAATCTTCATTATTAGATCTAGATGTTGAGCAACATCTTGAGTCCTTAAACATTGTATGGTTGGAGATTTTAAATGCTGTTGCACCCTATAGGTTGCTAAAGCCGAAACGTAAAGCTGAGCCGTGGTTAGATCAAAATATTCGCTCCTCGAGACAACTATGTAGGAAAGCAGAAAGAAAATGGAAGAAAGACAAGCTTCAAATATCCTTTACCATACTTAAAGAATGTTTATGGACATATCAGAATGCAGTTAAGAAGGCCAAGTCTCTTTATTTTTCTAATCTAATCGAGGAGCATCATCAAATTCCTAGAGTTCTTTTTTCGATTATCAATTCAGTATCACATCCCCCTGTACAGACTTTCCGTAATCCTTCTAAAGCATTATGTGAAAATTTTCTAAATTATTTCGAGACTAAAATTATAAACCTAAGAGTTCAAATACCAGATACCAGTGATGATAATTCGACCTCAATTACTCCATTGGCTTCTTGGAATATTTTTAATTCTATTTCCTTAGACTCATTAAAGAAAATAGTTTTAAAACTAAAAACCTATTTTAGTCCTCTTGACACTATGCACCCCCGCTATCTGAAGTTATTAATTGATATTGTAGGACCTGGCCTTGTAACTTTATTTAATAAATGTTTGCAGTCAGGGATTATCCCGGATAGCTTAAAAAGAGCCACAGTGACTCCAGTGCTAAAAAAACCCACATTTGATACATCTATTTTAGCAAATTTTCGCCCCGTGTCTGTCCTTCCATTTATTTCGAAGGTGATGGAAAAAATTGTCTTTCTGCAACTCCAGTCCTTCTTATCCACAAGTCGTATATATGAGATCTTTCAATCTGGTTTCAAATCTTTACATAGTACTGAAACGGCCCTTGTTAGAGTCTTAAATGACATCTTAATGATTACTGACTCGGGAGCTTCTGTCGTTTTAATCATGCTGGACTTGTCTTCAGCTTTTGATACTGTCGATCACGGAATCCTCATCTCTCGACTGGAGTCCTATGTGGGTTTAGGCGGGGCAGTGTTAAAATGGTTTAAATCTTTTCTAACAAACAGAACTTTTTCTGTTAATATTGGAAATTTTACTTCTTCATTACGCAAGTTATCCTGTGGTGTACCACAGGGATCTGTTCTTGCTCCCACTCTGTTTTCCTTATATTTACTTCCCTTGGGATCCATCTTCAGGAAACACAATGTAGCCTTCCATTGTTACGCTGATGACATGCAAATTTATCTGCCTTTGACCAGCGGTAATGTGAATGCTGTTAGTAACTTATCAGCATGTTTGAATGATGTAAAAAAAAAAAAACGTTCTTTTTCTGAACTCAGATAAATCGGAAGCTATTGTTTTTTGCCCCTCCGAACAAAGAAGACAATATCTACCTAACCTTGATCTCTTAAATTTTACTATCTTAGCTAAGGTTCGTAATTTAGGTGTGGTAATTGATGACAACTTACAATTTGATAAGCAAATTGCCTCGGTAGTGGGCTCTAGTTTTTTTCATCTGCGCTCCTTTTCTAAAATTAAATCTTTTCTTTCTAATGCTTCTCTAGAAATTGCTATTCACGCCTTTATAACATCTAGGCTAGATTATTGCAACTCTCTTTATTATGGCATTTCTAAGAATCAAATTTCGAGACTACAAGTTGTTCAGAATGCAGCAGCACGTTTTTTGAAAGGAGGCAAAAAATTTGATCATGTGACACCACTTTTGAGATCCCTTCACTGGTTACCGGTTCAATATAGAATCGACTACAAAATTTTACTGTTAGTTTACAAATCCTTACATAATCTTGCACCATCTTATTTATCGAATTTAATCCACCCTTATATTCCTAACCGAGAACTGAGATCAGGAAACAAATTCCTCCTTCGTATTCCGAAAACTCGCTTGAAAAGGAGGGGAAATAGAGCTTTCGAAGTGGTGGGCCCCACTCTATGGAATAATCTTCCTACTCAACTTAAAATGGCTTCCACTTTATCTGAATTTAAATCAGCGCTAAAAACATATCTGTTTGGATTAGCTTTTAATGTGTAATTTACTTGTATTTATTTTTTAATGCATCATATTTGACTGTTGATAGTGATGTTGTTGGTTCTTCATGTATCTTGTCGTGATTATTGTACAGCACTTTGGTCGGCCAAAAACCGGAAGTAAATGTGCTTTAGAAATAAACGAACTTGAACTTGAACTTGAGGTAACGTTAACAAACCAAAGGAAGAAGGCTGCAGCATTGCTGTGTCGACCGTGGTAAATAGCCTACAGGAACATCCTTCATGAAGATAGCTATGTGCGGCAAGCTTAAAATTCAAGATTACCTTTCTCAATTTGCACGGGTCATTTATCTATATTTGTGTAATTGATAGTTTAATTCCCTGTAAAGTAGCAATACAAATGTTCTCTATTTTTAATCACTTTAAGCCCAGTGTCAGTGAAGATGGCGTGGTCAATGGAATCCTGGTGTTTGTGGGAATTAGAAGGAACCTTGCCCAGCACTACGATGTGACCCTGATGACTGAGGTAATTCATCACATCACACATTCATCAACAGTTAGCAGTCAAAAGTTTGTGTATGCTTTGCAGAATAAACTGCTTCATCAGGGTACTACTCAATAAAAAGAGAACATATACATTTTTGTGATCCGTCTTATTGCTCAAATTATTAACATTTTGCAGATACTGCAAAGGTGTATATAAACTTTAAAGCACAACTGTATATCTAGCAATTTCATTCATTTGAGCCAAATATAATAATGGACTGGATCTGTTTTATAAACAAAATAAACCTTCTGTTCTTTTCTTTTTTCTCAAGGTATTTTTTCTGACTTTCCTGCCTCTTTGGAACATTTACATTCACATTTACTTTGGAGAGCACCTGGGACATTGACATAAACAGCACTTTCCAACAACTTCAAAACAATTGGTGACAAATGATTTTGGTTTTCTTTTTTTTTTGTGCCTTTGGATTTCTTCAGTTTTTGTTTTGTTTTTAGACAAACTTATATTCACTGTAATGCTGGAGTAAGCATTTTGTCCTGTTTAATGTTGGTGCTATGTAAAGGTTTAAGAGCTAAAATGAACACGGTTTGGTAACACTTTAATTGGGTCTCATTTGTTAATATTAATTTTTGTATTAGCCAACATGATCTAACAATGAGCATTTTTTTTACAGTATTTATTCATCTTTGTTAATATCAGTTAATTAAAATATAGTTTGGTAAAGTTAGTTAATACAATTTATAGTCATTGTTCATGTGAGTTCACAGTGCATGAACTAATTTTAATACGCAACTTTTGAATATAATAATGCATAATTAAATGTTGAAATTAACATTAACTAAGGCTAATAAATGCTTAAAGTATTATTCATTCTTAGTTCATGTTAACTGAAGTAGTTAACTAATAATACCTTTTGTAAAGCATTACCCATTTGAATCTTAGTGTTGTACATGGAATGATACTTTTCTTCACATTTTGTTTGTATTAATTCATGGGTTGTGTGTTTGAGGTACTGTGTGTTTGCTTCTAAAATGATGTGTGTACTGGTAATCCCTAGGTTATGGGGACCAAATTACCCCAAAAGTATAGTAATACCAGTAAATTACATGGAAACAATCTTATAAATCATACAGAATTATGTTTTCTGAAAATGTAAAAATGCTAAATGTTTTCTGTAATGGATAGGTTTAGGTACCTTTGTATGAGGGAGAAAATGATTGTGCATAATAAGCATCATTGTCCTCCAGACTCTTTCTAAATGAGAGTTAAAGGGATAGTTCACTTTAAAAAGAAAATTGTCATCATATACTCACCCTCAAGTTGTTTCAAACCTGTATGAATTTATTTCTTCTGCTGAACACAAAGGAAGATATTTTGAAAAATGTCAGTAACCAAACAGTCCCATTTCCTTCCCCTGTCAGGTAACAGCGGGTGGTAACGTCATCAGAAAACCACAAATTATGAGCCATTTTCCCTTTTCTTTTGGCTGTTTGTAATGTAACTGATTGTTACTGCTGGTTGCCAAGGTCACAGAGTCTTAGACCTAAGTTAGCCTGGGGGTAAGGTGTCAAATTTTTTTGATCTAAATTAAATCATTATTTTTGTGAAACAGTCTAACTTGCATTAGACTAGTCTATGAGCAAATTTTAGACTTGTCTAACACTATAGACCGGTCTAAAATAGCTTTGTGAAACCGGCCCCAGGTGTTATATATACAAAAAAGAATATAATTTAGCTTAAACTTAGTAACCACAGTAAAGTAGGCTAGAGAATGTTGGGAAAGGAGGTTTGAAATGTGTGTAGACATGCACACGTGACAAATTTTCAGGCTACTCTAAGCATTACAGTTAATAGTTATTACCCTATAAACATCTAGGCCTACAGATTCATGTGTACAGAGGGTTTTGAGTATCATGGGGGGCCATCAGGACTGCCTATGCTACGCCCCTGACATTGAGGCAGTTCATCTAGTACGAAGACTCTTTAGTTCCAACATAAGAAAACATTTCTAGCAAATATGTTTGTCACCTTGTAACGAGTGGAAAATAAGTGTGGCCCCTTTAAGAGCTGCGCGCTCCCTGGTAAACAGTCTGCACTCTGTATGGTATTGTGTGTACCGTGCGCCTCGAATCCCGAATGTATGCGGGTAATTTCTGTTTGGAGCTCATTTTTTTTATCTTGTTTTGTTTGTTTTGGTAACGCTGTGGACGGTGGAGCCTGGGACAGACAGTTGTCAAATAAAGCGCGAGTTGTTGTAAGATGCCAATCGCCTTTGTGAGTCTGTCTGGCCTAATAATTCGGCTGTGAGCTATCCATATTTTTCTTTCCCTCCTGACACAACGCGTTACAAGTGGCGCCCGAACATTTTATCTCTGGCCTTGGATCTAAAGCGGTTTGCGACGGACGACGCCGAAATGCTGTGATCCTCCAGCCGGACATGTGTGAGTTTACACGAGGCAAATTTCACTGCGTATAAAGTAAACGGCCCGAGTCGCCTGACGACGTTGTAGCGGACATTTTGTGTTGCTGACGCAGAGGATATTTGTTCATATTCAAGTGGATTTAAGTCGTCATAGATACAATCTTCGTGAATCTGATGTGTGCACGGAGGATTGTGGTTCGTTGAAGTAATCGGAAATTCATCTGTTAGTGAACTTTGACTGTTTCAAGGATTCAGGCCTGGTTGCTACGTTCATTTGTGTTCATTTGCTGGAACTGAATGTTGAATTGGTTGAATTGAACTTGAGAAACTTTCTTTCTTTTTTTTACTGGATTTTTCCTGAACTTCTACTATATTTTGAGTTGTCGTTGGGTAATAACTAACTTACTCGATGCTCGCACTGTGTTGCTCATCGAAGGAACTAAAAAAAAAAAAAAAAAAAAAAAAACGAGATAAGAAGATAATTAATGGACTCTGTGTTTGAGGTTTGGTGATATTGAGCTTGTCACTGGTAAAATAAAAAAAATAAAAAAAAAATCATTGTACAAATGCCGAATTTATTGTTATATGTTTTTTTGTTTTTTTTTCTCAAAGGGTAACGTTATCCAATTGTTTGTCCCATTTGTTTTGCTTGATTGTACAGTGCATTAGTGCAAGTGGAATTGTTTGTATAATGATATTGTGCCAATTCATTGTTTTGAATTTCATATTGACATACTGATTTTGATACAATGGCCAGACGTGTTGATGACGATGACGATTTATTTGACCAATCTACATGCTTTGAGTTTCCACCCAGACGGAGAGTGCCAGGGTCAGGCGAGCGCCTGAAGACGCAGGTTGACTCGTTGAAAGAGGAAGTGGAAATGCTGCGGAGGTGCCTGAGTGAGTCTCTTGATCTACAAAGAGGTATTATTGACCGTTGCACAGAAAACTTGCAGGTACCTGCTTCATACCAATTGCCTTCTCAGGTCAGGCCTGTTGCTTCGTCCACTCCACATGCTCAAGCACCAACTGATCAAATAAAGGGGTCTCGGTCCTTTGGAGTGGAAATGACTGCCAGAACCGAAAATGCGCTTGGACTGGCTCAAAGCTCTCTTGATTTGAAAAATGCAACCAGAACTTTGGCCTCCGTCTTGCATCAATCGAGACTGGAACCCCCAGTGTTTGGGAATGATGGGACAATTCAACCTGATGATTGGCTTATTCTTGTGGATGCCTATAGAACTTCTTTGGGTGTCAGCGATGCTCAGATTTTGCTTGAATTACCACGTTTCTTAGCTAAGGAGCCCAGGAAGTGGTTTACGGTACTGAGTTCACATGTCACATCCTGGACACAGTTCTGCACCCTGTTCAAGACTGTGTTTCTTCCAGCGGATAACCAAGAGCGTGTCTGGAGAGGTATTCTTGACCGTGTACAAGCTCAAGGAGAACCATTTCCAACGTTTGTAGCACACTTGTTATCTGAATTCAAGAAACTAAAGTCTCCACCACCAGAACAAGAGCAGATTGATCTTATCTGCAAGCATGCGCTTGAGCGCTACAGGGTTGCGTTGTACGGCGCACGAATTACTTCAGTCATCGACCTCTTGATGTGTGCCCACGAGCTGCACTCCGCTCTCGGCCCTGACAGCCGTGATGAACCAGTATTGCAGAAAAACAAGAACAGACGAGAGACTTACTGTTTCAAATGTTCTGCGCCTGGTTTTACCTCGAGAAACTGTCCAAACTGTAACTTTGCGCAGCAGACTGTGCCTTTTCCAGCCACTGACAAACAGACAAGTCCAGTTTCGAATGAGCCACGGAACCCTGAGGAGGATACTAAAGCCATGTCATACGAAGACAGGGAGGAGCAAAAGCACACTTCTGTTCGGCAGAAGGTAAACTTCAAAGGGGGGAGGACGTTTCACCGAGGCAATCCTCCCTCCAGAAGATAAATGCGCCTCACCCTTGTCTTATGTCCTCGCCTGAGCCGGTTGTCCTTGGACATGTGGAGGACCGTGCTTCTCCATTTTGGAATACACCATTTATTGTTAAGGTCAATTTCTGTCATAAGGCCATTGACGCAGCGCTGGACACCGGTGCCTCACTTTCAGCAGTTCGTACAAATATGATTTCGGATGTCTTGCAACATTCTCAGAAGGTTCAACCTTGGACTTTTCCCCCAATTCAGCTTGCCAACAGTGCTGCTTGCACTCCGACTGGTGTTGTCTGGTTAAACATTGGCCTCCAAGGAAAAAAAATTCTACCATCGATTTGTCATTATCCCTGATCTTTCCTCTCCGCTCATCTTAGGGATGGATTTTATGCTGCGAGCGTCAGTCAGCATTCACATCCCATCAAGGACGGTGACCCTGGGTGAATCTACACCCCAAGAAGTTTCGAGTGAGTGGTTGGAGGCACCTGAGCTTGGAAGCTTAATGTTTTTAAATGTCTGCCAGTCTGCCTTGGATGAGAAAGTTGGGAGAGCTTGTCTGAAAAGGGAAAGGGAAATTGTTGGACCTTCTTAAAGACTTTTGGAGCCTGTTTGATGGACACCTGGGGCATACTTCATTGGGGGAGCACGTAATCAACACTGGTGAAGCAAAACCAGTTCACCTTCCGCCATACCGGAGCTCACCAGCCAAGAAAAAAATCATTGAAGATCAGATTCAGATGATGCTGGAAGAAGACCTCATCGAACCATCTTCCAGTCCATGGGCTGCACCTGTGGTAATTGTCAAGAAGCCATGTGGAGACCACAGGTTTTGTGTTGACTACAGAGGCCTTAATCACCTGACACTTAAGGATTCATACCCACTTCCCAGAGTCGACGAATCATTGGATTTCCTGGCTCGTGGAAAATTTCTTACTACTTTTGATTTGGCTCGGGGGTACTGGCAGGTGTCGGTAGAGGAAAAGTCAAGGCCAAAGACAGCATTCGCATCACACTGTGGCCTTTTGCAATTCAAAGTCCTTCCTTTTGGGCTTAGTAACGCCCCGGCCACGTTTCAGAGAGTAATGAACAATGTCCTTGCTGGATTGGTTTACAAGTGCTGTGCAGTGTACTTGGATGATATTGTCGTTGTATCCCCAACCTTTGAACAACACTTGGAAGACCTCCGGGAAGTCCTTTCTATGCTTGAGTCAGCTGGTCTTACTCTCAAGCTAGATAAGTGTCAGTTCTGCTTGAGAGAACTCATCTTCTTAGGATACAGGGTCACTCCGGATGGTATTTCTCCTGATCCAAGAAAGGTGGAAGCGGTCACAGAGTTCAGAACGCCGACGGATGTGAAACAAGTGAGAGGATTTCTCGGCCTCACAAGCTATTACAGGCGGTTCATTCCAAATTATGCACAAAAAGCTGAGTCACTTTTTAAACTCACCAGAAAGGAAACTCCGTTCAACTGGGACGATGGTTGTCAGGCTTCGATGGATTACTTGAAAAACTGCCTTACGTCTGAACCCATTCTGTGTCTCCCAGATTTTTCACGCCCATTCTTCATCCACACTGACGCTTGTGACTTGGGCCTTGGTGCGGCCTTGATGCAGAAGGATGACAGGGGGCGAGATGTGGTGGTAGCTTTCGCAAGCAGGACGTTGCACAAGGCGGAAAGACCGTACTCAACACCTGAGAAAGAGTGTCTGGGAGTGATTTGGGCTCTGGAACATTTCAGACCTTACATCGAGGGCCTTCATGTAACCATTTATACTGATCACAACAGCCTGAGGTGGCTGATGAACCGTCCCAACCCCTCTGGACGACTGGCGAGATGGTCCTTGCGCCTACAGGATTTTGATTTTAACATCGTCCACAGGCCGGGGGTTCAGAATAAAGTTCCAGACGCTCTATCACGCAACCCGCTGCCGCATTGTGAGGGCCCTATTGACATTCTTCCTCCGCATGCGGTCATAGCTGGGTTGGATCTGCGCAGTCTCTCCTCGGTCCCGATAACTGACAGAGCACAGTTGATGCAGTTACAAAAGGGTGACCCAGTGGTTGGCGGTCTTCTTCGAAACCTTGAAGAGGGCGGTACAGATGAAGAACATGTCATTCATGATGGTCTGCTTTATTTCAAGGACCCTAAGATAACCTGCAGTCTCCACCCAATGAAGCAGCTTAAGTTATATGTCCCAACAGTAATTCGACCCACTGTACTCCGATATTATCACGACCATCCTACAGCTGGCCACCTGGGTGTGACAAAAACGTTGGCCAGGCTGAAACAGAGGTTCTTTTGGCCCAAGATGGTGACAGATGTGAAAAGATACGTTATATCGTGTCCTGTGTGCCAGTTGACGAAGCCGAGCCAAAGAAAACCAGCAGGGCTGATGGTTCCGATTAAACCAATGAAACCCTGGGAATACACAGGAGTGGATTTTGTGGGTCCGCTTCCTCGTACACAGAGTGGCAATGAACATCTAATCGTCTTCATTGACTACTTTTCAAAATGGGTGGAAGTGAGTGCAGTGCGGTCAGCGACAGCTCAAGTGGCAGCGACTAAGTTTCTGAGTGAGATATTTGCTCGACATGGTGCACCAACCTACCTCATATCAGATCGTGGGACCCCGTTTGTGAGCAATCTTTTTGAGCATGTGGTTGCTGCCCTTGGCACTGAACACCGGCTGACAACGGCATACCACCCGCAAACGAACGCCACGGAGAGGGTAAACCGCACACTTAAAACTGCCATACGTGCATACGTGGAGGACAAGCACACTTCGTGGGATAAATATCTTCCACAAATCTGTTTTGCTCTTCGAACTGCTTGCCATGAGAGCACAGGTCAATCTCCAGCAATGTTGTTATATGGCCGTGAGTTGGACACACCGCTTGATTTGATAACACAACCAAATTCTGTTGGAGTAGATGAGCCTGAGGTACCCTATCCTGAGAATTTGAGATCTTCCCTGAAGGATGCGCACGATCATGCCAGAGCTGCTCTAAGTGCAAGCCATACAAAAAAGAAGCATTACTATGACAAGAAGCGACGTACAATTTCCTATGCTGTGGATGACTTGGTCAGAGTTAAGACACACCCCAAATCTGATGCTGGTGCAAACTTTACAGCCAAGTTGGCCCCAGTTTTTGACGGACCATTTCGTGTCTCTAAGAAACTGTCAAGTGTCAATTACAGACTTTCAAACGTGGACACTGGAGAAGATGCTGGCGTGTTTCATGTAGTGAATCTACTGCCTTTTCATTTATGGGACAGACACGGCCATGCCCACAGTAAGTTCCTATGGTGATGTTGAGATGTCACTACCTTTGGATGAGGACTTTGATTCTCAGACGCACAGAGAAGAATCTGTTAATGTTGATCAGGAGGTTGGTACTGACTACTCAAACAAACCTTTGAATCGACACTCAGATGAAAGTTCGCTGGAACATTGTGCTGGACACTCACTTGACCTTGCTCCTGACAGTGTTGACGGGGGGACTGTTTCTGACTCTCATGACTTGACATCTGACGCAGTTACTGTCGAACCAGCAAATCAGGGTCTGACTCGTTATGAACTGAGACAGAGAAGAGTCCCTAGAATTACTTCTGACTGGTCGGTGAATAAGTGGACTAACCCCTACCATACTCAAAGGTTTGACTTGTATTAAGGACGACAGACTAAATAAGAGTGTTATTCAAGAGTTATAACTGTTGTTCTTGCATGTTCATGGTTCTTATCTAGGAAGAATTGAGTGTTTCACTTTTGTGTTGCGGTCATACTTTTCTCAAGGGTTACGGAACTAATGTACGCTGTGCTAACATGTATGCTTGTACTGTCTGTACATTATATACCCCTCTGTCTTGTTAACTTTTCAACACAGTCATGTATGAATGGTTGTTAAGTAGAAGTTTTCCTTTGCTGTGTACGGCTGAGGGCAGCCTTTTTTTGGCCGGAGGAAATCTGTAACGAGTGGAAAATAAGTGTGGCCCCTTTAAGAGCTGCGCGCTCCCTGGTAAACAGTCTGCACTCTGTATGGTATTGTGTGTACCGTGCGCCTCGAATCCCACATGTATGCGGGTAATTTCTGTTTGGAGCTCATTTTTTTTATCTTGTTTTGTTTGTTTTGGTAACGCTGTGGACGGTGGAGCCTGGGACAGACAGTTGTCAAATAAAGCGCGAGTTGTTGTAAGATGCCAATCGCCTTTGTGAGTCTGTCTGGCCTAATAATTCGGCTGTGAGCTATCCATATTTTTCTTTCCCTCCTGACACAACGCGTTACAACCTTCATCATTTGTCAGAGTAGCAGGTGCTGCCGCTAGAGGTCTATTGTTCTGGATCGGATCAACTTAACCCTTTCGTCCATTTTTGGTGGTCTGGTCATCTGTCACAATGTGCTTGCAGGCAGACGAAGACAGATGAATAAAGTACTCAATGTGGTTTAATAGCAAGTATTCTCAAAGGCAGGCAACCAGGCATTGGCAAAACACAACTTTTCACAAAAGTGACTAGACAAAGACTAAGTGAACAGCAAGAACTTAAATACACAATGGTGATGAGATGAATGACCAACAGCTGTGATGATATTTTTTCTCCATGGTTACAGATAGGTGGCAGGAAACCCAAACAAAGGAACACAGGAACTGAAGAATTACAAACTAAAAGTCCATGAACAAAACTAAACAGAACAGAATGGTGACACTAGGCGCGTTTCCATTAAAGATTTGCGCAAAACTTTTGCGATTTTTTTTTTTTTTTTTTTATATCGACAAAAAACTATTGCGAAATTACGGTGTTTCCATTAACCGATGTTATGTGACTAAAACGTCATTTTTTTAATCTCGTGATAAGTCATTCTAAAAATCATGGCAACGGACGTTGGTAAGTTTATATATATATCACAGCCACGTACCACACTAGACATTATTATTATTAATGGAAGGAAACGTAGGCGTGTTATCCGAGCATTAATGGCAAGGAAAGACCCTACTGTGAGCGGCACATATGAGGTGTTTCTGGGGTTTTCTCACTCATTTCTGCTCCGAGGTCTTGATTGTGGCATTTCTTTGAGGTTTAGAATCCAGAATTTCTGTCATTCTTTCTTCTCAAGAACTCTGTCTCGTATTCTGTCCAAACACACCGCGCCTTCTAAGTCAGGTGACTGTAAATGCGAAAAAACTGTTTCCATTGCAGTTTTGCTAAATATTCCTTTTTCGAATTGCCTGAAAAACCACCTCATGCGAGCGCAAAAACTTTTTTGCGATAAATGGGAGTTCTCTTACGAGAGGTCTCTCGTACTGCGTAAGATATCTTACGCTAGGGGAAAATCCTTTTCCGCGAGATATTGAAGCCAAAAATTATCCTTAATTTTGTAATAATGCAAAACGCGTTGCAGCAGCAATGCAGACATAGGCGAGACAGCTCGCGCGCCTATTGGCTGCTCTGCGGCAACTGCAGCAGCCTATCGAGCGAGGCCTGGCGTGACGTCAGACCCAATCAGGGCACTTCGCGCCCGCTGCGTCACGTCCCGCCGAAATGGGCGTGGTCTAGGCCTATAAATATCGCTCGCAGGCAGCTATTATCTGATTTTTCATCCTTCAAGCGAAGCACACGCATCGCTGGAGCTGGATTAGAAGCCGCGCCGTCGAGAGAGAGCACCTTCAGCGGGACGAGTCACTGAAGTCGCTGGCCGCGCCGCCTTCCTTGCCTTCCTGCTGCGCTTTCCGGCATTATATCCTTTCTCTGCTACTGTGTTTATGTATGTGTGTGTGCTCGCCGCCGCGACACACACTCCCATTGCACTAAAAGAGCTGGGCGTCTTTTTCAAGACGCCCCTTTTCCTGATCACGCAGCTCTCGCACTCGCTGACGGCGACTGCCCTCACTGCGAGTTAGGTACTGCCTATGGTGACTCTGAGGACTCACCTGGCATCCTTCTCCGAGACTGCTCCTCCGCCCCCCCCCCCCAACCCGCAAAGCTTGCCGGTTCGCCCGCTTGCCTTGCCTGCTTGGGGGACGATACCTGTTCTCCCTCTGTTCGAGCCGCGCACACCGCGCCGCTCACAGAGGATGTCAGGAGCGGGCGGTCACGGGGCTAGCTTTCTCTCTCCCTCTGTTCAAGCCGCGCAAACTGCGCCGCTCACAAGGGAGGCTGGAAGCGGACGGTCGGGGTTAGTTTTTCTTTACGTTATAAGAAAGCTACCCTGCCTTCTGCGCCCCATTCATGCGTCACTCACCGGCGAAAGGAGAAAGATGTGTTTTTTAGTCCCTCCGAGGATGGACTGACCTTCAATTTCTCATACATATTCCCAGTTCCCTGATCATGCGACTGGAAATATCAATATTGCAGCAGGCGAGCCTGTTTTAATACAAGCGCGCCTGCAAGCATACGCCGAAGAAAGCATGTGACGCTCTTATATGCTCGTGCATCCAAAAACCTTTGCGTTCCCCCCCTGTGGCTCAGTGGCGGAATCATTGGTTTTTCCCACGAGAGACCGGAGTTCGAATCCCGGTCTAGCGGCAGTTAAAATTATGCCGCCAATGCTTCGCTCTGTCAGTTCCCTGAAAAGCGACTGCAGACGTGCATTTTGCAGCCAACGAGCGCGTTGCACAACCCGCTCGCCTGCACCCAAACACCGTTTCTATGGTTTCCGTGCGTCACTGGCGAAAGGAGAAAAGAGCGTTTTCTGGTCCCCCCGCGGATGGACCGACCTCGTCTTTCTCGTACATTTCTCATTCCCCTCTGAAGTTCGGGCGACTGGAAATGTCTGTATTGCAGTGAGCAAGCCTGTTGTAATACACGCATGCCTGCAAACAAACGCCAGCACGTTGACGGTCTCTTATAATACTCGCGCTAACTCAGTTACAATGTGTCTCCCCCTGTGGCCCAGTGGCAGACTCTCAGGTTTTTGCACGCGAGAGACCCGCGTTCGATCCCCGGGTCTACCGGCAGATAAAATTATGCCGTCAATGCTCGCTCTGTCAGTTCCCTGAAAAGGCGACTGCAGATGTGTATTTTGCAGCCAACGAGCGCGTTGTACAACCCGCTCGCCTGCACCCAAACACCGTTTCTATGGTGTTCCGTGCGTCACTGGCGTAAGGAAAAAAGGGAGTTTTTCTGGTCCCGCTGCGGACGGACCAACCTCCTTTTTCCCTATACATTTCCCATTCCCCTCTGGAATTCAGGCGACTGGAAATGTCAATATTGCAGTGAACAAGCCTGTTGTAATGCACGCAGGCCTGCAATAAACGCCAGCATGTTGACGCTCTCTGTTTCTATGGCAACTTCTTGCTCGTTCAGTTCCAGTAAATGTGACTGTTCCAGTGTATCCTGCAGTAAACAAGTCGGTTCTGTCACCCGCTTGCCTGCACACAAACGCCGTTTTTACGGCTACCCAGATAAATCCCATAAGTGTGAATTTTTTTCTGGTGTCCCGGCCACGGCCGATGTTGCTTTATGTGTAAGAAGAATGCCCACTGCCCAGTGCCCATCTCTACACACAAGCACAGCCCGTCACACAGGGCTCGCGCACATGAATCGGCTCAGACCGATTGCGCTTCAAACATGGTGAATGTGCCCACTAACACCACGTTATGCATGTCTCACGGTTTCTGTAAAAACGAAACCAACGTGCACTCGCTTCACGCAAGCGAACGATGCTTTCGGTGTGATAAATGTGCCCGCTGTCCCGCGCCCACATCCACACATAGACATGACAGTTCCCACGGGAACCGCCCAGCCCTCCCCCTCGCGGTTAACCACCGCAGAGGAGTCGAGCGCGGGCAATCTGCCCGCTGTCATCAGCGCGCCCCATGCCTCAAATGTCACGAGCGACACGCTTGTGTTACAGCACACCGAAGCTTCTCCATCGCTGAGCGAGCGGAGCGCGCTTCGTATTCGACCCCTAGCTATCCATGCAGACGCATGGGCAAAGCTACCCGGGGTTTCGAAGTGGGTGCTGAACATTATAGAAAGAGGCTATTCGCTGCAGTTTCGCCGACGCCCTCGCCGCTATGTGGCGCGCGTCGAGACCACGGTAAAAGCAGAAGTAGCACATCTACTTCGAGCCGAGGTGACGAAACTATTGAGCAAAGGGGCCATAGAACCTCTCTCTCAAGATCAGAGCGAGGGAGGGCTATACAGCAGATACTTCCTGGTACCGAAAAAAGACGGGGGTCTCAGACCCATACTAGATCTAAGGCAACTGAACAAAGTGCTTGTGAAGCGACAGTTCAGGATGCTCACGACCAGGCAAATCCTTGTGCAGATTCGCCAAGGAGATTGGTTTGTGTCAATAGATCTGAAAGACGCGTGTTTTCAAATACAGATAGCGTCACGTCACAGGCGATATTTGAGATTCGCCTTCGAGGGCCAGGCATATCAGTACACAATCCTGCCGTTCGGTTTGTCCCTAGCACCCCGTACATTTACGAAGTGCATGGATGCGGCGCTCGCACCCCTCAGAATGAGAGGCATGCGAGTGCTGAACTATTTGGACGATTGGCTGATTCTAGCGCAATCTCGCGCAGTGCTCATAGAACACACGACCATTTTACTCGATCACCTCGAGGATTTGGGTCTGAGTGTCAATTGGGCGAATATCTTTCCTGGGCACAGAACTGGACTCACTATCCATGATAGCGCGACTATCACAACAGCGCGCGGTAGACATTCGACGCACAGCGAACTCTTTTCGCTGCGGCGCGTCTGTCCCGCTCAAGAGATTTCAGAAGATGCTAGGTCTCATGGCCTCAGCATCGTCAGTGCTCCAGCTGGGTCTGCTCCGCATGCGCCCGCTGCAGTTTTGGCTGAAAGCGCGAGTCCCACGCGAAGCGTGGGCACCCGGTTTGCTTCGCCTCAGGGTCAATCAGAAATGCGTTACAGCTCTGAAACCCTGGAAAGCGAACGACTGGTACCAATCAGGTGTAAGCCTGGGGACTTCCTCGAGGGTGAAAGTGGTGTCCACGGACGCGTCCACCTCGGGATGGGGAGCGCTGCTCGAGGGCAGACCGTTCTTCGGCCAGTGGTCAGAACGGGAGAAGCTCCTGCACATAAACTGCCTCGAAATGCTGGCAGTAGACAACGCACTGACGCGTTTTTGTCCCCAAATAAAAGGTCACCACGTCTTGGTCCGTTCGGACAACATGTCTGTGGTGTCCTACATAAATCGCCAGGGCGGCATCAGATCCGAGAAACTGTACAGGCTGGCAGAACGCCTCCTGGTATGGGCTCAGTGCAACCTGCGCTCGCTCAGAGCAGCGCACGTGCCAGGGATCATGAATATAGGACCAGACAGACTGTCCAGGAACAATGTTCCGGCAGGCGAATGGTCTCTACACCCACAGACAGTCCAACTGCTGTGGAAGAAATTCGGCAGAGCGGAAGTGGACCTGTTTGCGTCTCAAGAAAACGCTCACTGTCAAGAATTTTTCTCCAAGAGCAGGAGCGTGCTGGCCCATGTGTGGCCCCGCCGCCCGCTCTATGCTTTTCCCCCCGTCTCTCTCCTGCCTCAGGTGATAGAACGGATCAGGGAAGAAGGATGCTCAGTACTGCTGGTAGCACCGTTCTGGAAAAACCAACCTTGGTTCCCAGCCGTGATGCAGTTAGCAAGTACTGCCCCGTGGCCAGTACCAGTGAGGAGAGATCTCCTCTCACAGGCCCGCGGCTCGATCTGGCATCCTCACCCGGAACTATGGTCCCTTCATGTCTGGGCCATCAACGGGTACATGTTGGACTCCCTAAAGGAGTATTAAACACGATCACGCAGGCTAGAGCTCCGTCTACAAGACGACTCTATTCTTCGAAATGGTCAGTGTTTTCGGGCTGGTGCACAGCCCGTGGTGTGTCACCCACAAACTGTGATGTGACGGAGGTGTTTTCCTTCCTACAAGAGCTGTTGGATGGGGGCAGGGCCCCCTCCACGCTCAAAGTTTATGTGGCGGCTATAGCAGCGTTCTCAGAAACAACGCTTGGTCAGTCAATAGGAAGGAACGATTTAGTCATCCGCTTCCTTAGAGGAGCTAAGAGACTGAATCCTCCCAGACCTCCCTCAGTCCCCGTATGGGACCTTTCTACGGTTCTGGAAGCCATGAAAGGTGCGCCATTTGAGCCTTTACAGTCAATCGATTTGAAACACCTGTCTTTCAAAACGGTGTTTTTGCTGGCTCTCGCTTCAGTGAAGCGCATAGGGGATCTGCACGCGCTCTCTGTGAGCGCGGCGTGCATGGAGTTTGGGCCCAATGACTCAAAAGTTATACTCAAACCTAAGCACGGTTATGTTCCAAAATCCCTCAACACACCGTTTAGGGCGCAGATTATCTCTCTGTCAGCCCTACCGGTCCCTGATGAGGAAAGAGACGCGAGCCTCCTTTGCCCAGTCAGGGCATTACGAGCTTATGTGTCTCGCTCGTCTGTTTTCAGACAGACGGAACAGCTCTTTGTTTCGTTTAGCGGACGTTCTAAGGGACTAGCCGCGTCGAAACAGAGCCTATCCAGATGGATAGTTGATGCTATAGCGCTGGCATACGCCTCCAAGGGCATGCAGTGCCCTTTGGGTGTCAGAGCGCATTCCACGAGAGGCATGGCCTCTTTGTGGGCCTGGTCAAGTGGGATTGCCTTGCAAGATATTTGTATGGCGGCAGGCTGGGCCTCCCCGTCTACATTTATAAGGTTTTATAACCTAGAGGTTCCCGCCCTGCAGGCCAGGCTGCTGTCGGTCTAAACTACCAGTATTATCTGACCTGATGCGTTCAGCTCAGAATGCTGCGTTTACTGAGCACAGCTCAATTTTCGACAGTTTAAAGCTGGGCAAACTGTGTAAGACCCACATTTTTTCCCATCAGTTCAGGCCGTACCCCGCCCTGTCTGTATGATGAAATTTGCGTCCCTTCGACGCTACTTTATGTGGAAAAGTGAGGCTGCACCCCTCCTTCTTCCCGGACTCTCTGTGAGTTCACTGAGTGATTGTGCACTATATGTACCCCGGGCTTTCGCCCTTGGGTCTTTGGTGTCAGATCTCAGCATGCACGGCGTTTTACACTGGGTCCCCTAGCGTAAGATATCTTACGCAGTACGAGAGACCTCTCGTAAGAGAACGTACTCGGTTACTAACGTAACCTCGGTTCTCTCTAGAAGAGGGAACGAGTACTGCGTATCTTGCCGTGCATGCACACGCTCTGGTTGCTTCGATGATGAAAAACCAGATAATAGCTGCCTGCGAGCGATATTTATAGGCCTAGACCACGCCCATTTCGGCGGGACGTGACGCAGCGGGCGCGAAGTGCCCTGATTGGGTCTGACGTCACGCCAGGCCTCGCTCGATAGGCTGCTGCAGTTGCCGCAGAGCAGCCAATAGGCGCGCGAGCTGTCTCGCCTATGTCTGCATTGCTGCTGCAACGCGTTTTGCATTATTACAAAATTAAGGATAATTTTTGGCTTCAATATCTCGCGGAAAAGGATTTTCCCCTAGCGTAAGATATCTTACGCAGTACTCGTTCCCTCTTCTAGAGAGAACCGAGGTTACGTTAGTAACCGAGTACGTTTTTGCGAAATTGACGCGTTTCCATTGAGCGTATTTTCAATGCGCAATTTCAATTTGCGCAATTTGAAGGGTAATGGAAACGCGGCTACTTACAGATGGCCATCTTTAAATATTTGCACAAATGCCACATAGCATTGAAATTAGACACATATACAGTGTATATATATATATATATATATATATATATATATATATATATATTATATGTATACTCACACATAATTTGCTTCTATTTTAGAACACTTGATAATTATCAAATCAAAATATGTATTACAGTTACAATAAAAAAAGATATGTGAAATCGAATGCATTTCTGATTTGTTTATATGTTTTGGTCGGCTGCATGAGGACACAGTTTGCTTTCTCATGTCACTAGCTTTAAAAATGCAACTTAGCTGAATATGGAATTTATAAAAGCGTGCAAATGGATATAAACTAATGCAAACAGATGTAACAAACGTGACATTAAACATTTGGGTCTGACTTGCATGTGTTTTTGCTTGATGTTAGCATCCTCTCTGCCTTGACGGCAAACTGCTGTTCTCCACTAATGCAGCATCTAGTCAACAAATGAATTACTTTATAATGATATGAAAACGTACTGTAGTGTACTGTATACATACTGTTTTGTTGTCTATGTTTTAAGTCAAGTCAACTCATCTTCATTTATATAGCGCTTTTAACAATGTAGATTGTTCCAAAGCAGCTTTACATTGATAATAGGAAATTAAAGTAAAGTGTTTTGGCTTTATAGCAGCTCTAAAATAAAGTTATTGTCGAGCTAAAGTTAGTTTGATTGATTCACTTCCGTCGCAACGATCATTAGTTATTAACTTAGGGGCCGCTAACACGACACCGTTTTAACAGAAAACTCTTAAGTTCTTTCTGCTCAAACTTCAAAAACACAAACCAGTGAGAACGTCGATGGCGTGCACATGCGTATTACGAGTTCAGTCTATTGGTATGCGCATTTGAATATATGTGCGCAGGCGTGTAGTCCTTCCCTACAAATCAACCCTCAACATACAACTTGTCTGGTCTTAAAATGAATAATACAGAATTTTTATCGCTTCCACGTAGCCACGCGAACCGGAATCATCCCGATAACGCTTTATCTGTAGATAGGTAAAGGGAGGGGAGGGAGGCCTTCACAGGGAAGAGCCTACACTGTAAAAAATAAAATCGTACAAAAACGGTCAATGACTGTCAGCTGCGGCTGCCAAACAAAAACCGTAAAAATAAAGTAAAATATCCTAATTTAAATGAAGTGCAAAAAACTTTTACAGAAATTTTCCTTAAATGTTTTACAGAAAAACACTGTTATTTTACAGCTATTTCCTGAATTATTACGATCAAACACCTTCATTGTAAAAAAAATCCCATAAAATAACAGTCAAATGACTGTCAGCAACGGCTGCAATACAAAAACCGTAAAATTAATGTAAAATATCCTAATTTAAATAAGTTCAAAATACTTTTACAGAAATCTTCATTAATCTTTTTGAACAGAAACACACAGTTAAAACACAGTTATTTCACAGTTATTTTCTGATTTTTTTAATGAAAAACACACAGTTAATTATATGCATGATTTGTTGTGACTATACGTCACTGTATCAGCAGCTACACAGTTACTGTCTGTTAAATAAAGCAACATGCAGCATTTCATCAGTGTTTCTCTTTTCATCCTGAACTGAAGCTCACGCTCTACTCTTCAACACAATGGTGACACACGAAACACACCATACAGAAACACTTTAAACCCCAACAGAACATTAAACACTACCAGATCTCTCAGGATCTCAGCATCTTCACTTATTACAATCCAGACTTTATTTCTTTCATACTAACATTCTTATTGAGAATTAACAGAGGTTTAGAAGTTGAAGTTTTATTGAAAAGAATAAAGTTTGATGTCACCATGATGGAGATCAGTGTTTGCTTTAGTTGGGCTCTTGAACTTTTAATGTTTAACTTTAATGTGTCTCTGGCTGCATTAACTGTGTGTCTCTGATGCACATTTGTAATTGTAGCAATTCCAAGAGAAACTCAGATCAGATGATGTTGGTCACTCTTTAGTGATAATAGTCATCATGTAGTGTCCTGCTTTATTAATACTACTTAAAGTGTAATATCTGATTAAGTCGTTAAATATTAGATGTTTATATTGCATGACAAAACTGCTAAACCTGCAGTGCTGTGATACTCAGATTTTATGATGTCATTATACAGAAAATGTTTTGACAGGACCATATAGACTCACTCAGACATCAAGAATCAGCGTATGAATCACAACAATGGTGACAAAGAAAAAAAATCTGAATTACTATAAAGTCACAAAAAGGCTTTGTTGGTTGTCACCATTGTTGAGATTCATATGTTGATTCTTGATATCTCTACTAAAAAAATGAACAAGCTCAAAACTTTTTCTGTACAATATATATCTTTTTCTTTTTACAGATTGTTATAATACTGATGCCATAATACTTCAAGGGTCATGTGAAAAATTACGACATTAATTATAGACTTTGTATAAAGCTAAATTCCATCTACATATTATGTAATCTAAGCTAATATATTCAGAGATTTGACTGACACATCAGTGAATCAGATCATCATATAATGACTATAACATCATCAATGAATGACCAAGATCATCTGATATTTTCTCCAGCATTTATTGCTATAATAATCGTGTATCAAACACACAGTTAAAGCAGCCAAAGAAAAACAAAAGTTAAAAACTCAAGGATCATGAGCCCAACTAAAGCAGACACTGATCTCAATCATGGTGACATCAAATTTATTTTAAAGTTTTTTACACTTTATTTAAATTAGCATATTTTACTTTAATTTTAGGGTTTTTGTTTGGCAGCCGCAGCTGCCAGTCATTTGACCCTTTTTTTACGATTTTTTTACAATTAAGGTATTTGATCATAATAATGCAGGAAATACCTGTGAAATAACAGTGTTTTTTCATGTTTTTTTTAATTAGCATATTTTACTTTAATTTTAGGGTTTTTGTTTGGCAGCCGCAGCTGCCAGTCATTTGACCCTTTTTTAACGATTTTTTTTACAATGAAGGTATTTGATCGTGATTATTCAGGAAATACCTGTAAAATAACAGTGTTTTTCAGTTTATTTAATTTAGGATGTTTTACAGTTTTTTGGGGAGCTGACAGTCATTTGACCATTTTATCATTTAACTGTTTTGTTTCTGTTAAATTACAGATTATATTTGTAATTTTACATACATTTTTATGTAATTTAAGAAAACAGAAAAAATACTGTATGAAAAATACAATCAATTTTCTGTATAAAAAATGTGAATTACTGTAATTTGTCATTAAAGGTAGGGTAGGTAATCCTGTTCAGAAACACTTTTTTTTATACTGGGTGAAATGGTCCTTCCATCCTGATAGTAGTCAATACATTATGTGTTTAGAAAAAGGAATGAAAAAAATCAGACCTCTGTAGCAGCTGCAGGACAGTAAAAACTCTGACCAATCACTGCCATTCGGTGCGAATGTAAAGAACCAATCAGATGCCTTCATGTCTCGTGCCCGCCCCGAGCCCCACTGCGCACGCTGCCCGGCGTGCACTCATCACATGTCACCGTTCCCGGAAATATTCAGCTCAAAGCACCTGCATATGCAGTCAGCGAAGGCAAATAAGGCAAAAACTACTTCCTCGGACCCTGCCCGCGCTCTTGAACGACCTCCTCTGCTTCGCCCTCAACCCCGGACCTGTCCTCGAACCGACGATGCGGTACTTGTCTCCGGACTCGGAGTGTACGTTAGTCTTCATTAGAGTCAACAATGTTTTCATCATGGAAACTCTCACATGCAAAACACCGTATATGTTATGAATCTTACACGAAATTCATCTTCATCACAGTGTAACTGATGGTAATGGAAAAACGTGTATCAATGCAACCTGTTTTTAGTTTTGCCTTATAAATATAGCTCGTTACCGAATGAAACTTTACCATTATCGATATGCTAGCTTGATAGTGAGTACTAAAATAAATCTTATTTGTTTATATTCATAGTGATAAAGTTAGGTATTTTATTACATGTGATTCTGACATGATGTCACTGTATGTACTGCGCTCCTTCCTCTCCACTCGTCTCAGGTAATAAATGCGTCTTGTTCCAGCCTGAGCGTTTGGCGTCGCGCGTTCATGTGTTTTGGGGGCGTGGCTTTGGAAGGAGCTCAGAAGGGAGGGGGTGGAGTGAATGGAAATAATGAGCTGTGTTTATTGCAGATTAAAAGGTCTACAGTCACTCGATTTTTATATTTTCTTTTTCAGAGTACTTACATTTTAATTATGTATTGGTATATAAAGACAGTTTAAACAAATTTGGAATGTTTTTTTTTTAGAAAAATGATTACCTACCCTACCTTTAATGTCACAATACCTAAAATAACATCTGCATTTTTATTTTACAGATATTATTTGTAATTTTACAGTGTTTTGAGTACAATTTAAAATTAAAGAAAATGATCGTCAAAAAATCACAGTTATTTTCTGTAAAATTAGGATTTTTTTTTACAGTGTAGTTGACATTTCAGGACTGCGCTGTCGTCGCGTCCCTCATCAGATCTGGATACAGCCTGGATCCGGCGGACTGCGGTAAACCTCAACATAAACAGAGAGACTAATATTAGCGTAGACGCCATTCTTCTTATGATGTAACGAGTACATCAAGATTTATGGGAAGTGTTCCCGGTTCCGTTAGACCTAATCTATGCAGCCTAACATTGAATTATAAAAGTCTATAATGTGTTATGTGTATGCTAGGTCAAAGAGATGTGTTTTTAGTCTAGCTTTGAACTGACAGAGTGTGTCTGCATCCCGGACAAGGTTAGGAAGACTGTTCCAAAGTTTTGGTGCTAAATAGGAAAAGGATCTACCACCAGCAGTTGATTTTGATATTCTAGGTATTATCAACTGGCTGGAATTTTGAGATCACAATAGACGTGAAGGACTATAATGCGTTAAGAGCTCGCTCAAGTACTGCGGAGCTAAACCATTTAGTGCTTTGTAAGCAATCAGCAATATTTTAAAATGTATACGATGTTTAATAGGGAGCCAGTGCAGTGTTGACAGAACTGGGCTAATATGGTCATACTTCCTGGTTCTGGTAAGAACTCTAGCTGCTGCGTTTTGGAATTTGTTTATTAAGCGTGAGGGCGACCATCCGTTTAAATCCGTTTCTGAAGTGTCCCGCTCTGTGCAGCGCGCAGCCTCATGTGTCAAAACAAACTCCACGAGGCGTCAGTGACTACGTTTACATGGAGAGCAGTAATCTAATCATTGACCTTATTCTGAATAGTTCAATGTTCTGATTAAGATGTTTACATGAGTTGCTTTTAGAATATTAATTTCATGTTCCTGTTTTACATGTTATAGAAAAAAAACGTTGTTACATCCCTATGCCACTCTGTCCGACATTACATCCCTATGCCACTCCGTCCGGTTTAAACACAGTTTTAAGTGTTTCATTTTTAATTTGACAAAATCTTCAAGTGCAGTTAAATATTTGTCATGCTATACATGCAAATAGATGACGGCGGATACAAATTCTCCAGCAACAGGCCTCCTCTATTTCATTCTTTTGTACTTTCACACATTTCTTTCCAAATGTTTTACATTACCATCGTTTTCTCGCTCTGACCAAAAATCTTATTGATTGAAGCAGAGATTGTCTTATTATAGGGAGATGAGAGGGTCTGTATCTCTTACCATTGGAGAAAGCGTAACGGCTAACTTGGATCACTTGAGGCACCTCAGCCTATCTTGTAACGGCAGTGACGTCAGTGCCTGCCATTCAAAGTTTTATGACAGTCAGTTATAGTTTACGTTAATCAGTTTCTTGTGGATTATTAGCACATTGGTCCTGTGAATAAATGCTCTATATTTGGTGTTATATTGCTGCTAGTAGTCAAGTCAAGTCATCTTCATTTATATAGTGCTTTTAACAATGTAGACTGTTTCAAAGCAGCTTTACAGAGATAAACGTATAATTTAAGGTAACAGTTTTGATTGATTCGCTTCCGTTGTAACGATCATTTGTTATTAAATTAGGGGCCGCTAAGACGACACCATTCTCTCTACACAGACTTTAAACACAAACCTGTGATAAAACCTAGTAAAGGTACAGTAGGACTGCATTGTTTGTGAAATGTGCTTTACTGTTGAAAATGAAGAGTGAATGTCTCTATTAGCTGCAAAGTCACTGCAGGGCGTATAAAACTACATTTAAGATTACACTCAAAATGTAATTGTAATTTAATACATATTTAATTAATTAAATTACCTTACATTATACACTTTTTTTTTTATTATATATATTTTTTTATTGCCTTAAGTCACTGCACCGCTAGCAGTTGTACAAGACAAAGTCGCAGGATTCTCGTGAACACGCTTGGCTCTCCTGCCACGTCTCCTGAAAATGATTTGAGCTTGAGGTTGTTGCATAGATTATAAAATCTAGTACAGAAGACTGGAGAGGGTTGACTCAAGGGGCGTTTCAGGGCCGCCCACACATTCGAAACAAATATTAAAGCATAAACTAATTTTAACATATGCACTAAAAATATGAAAAACCTCTTAAGTCTCGTTTTTCCATTTCTTAAACAAAACAAAAAAAACAAAACAAAAGCTCTTTCCTAACACAGGAGTTCCTCCCACACCATTCAAAAGTGTCACAAGTTTTTTGCTGAAAGTTCTTCCATATCCTGCTAGGCAAATAATGTTGTTGCTCTTAACTGATCTACATGCATTTTGTAGGACTAGCCCTTAACACAGACCAGGTAAGTAACTGGACCTAACTGTTTTTCAGTTTCGCCTAACTTCCACTTCTGTCATTGCAATGTTGAAGTCTGATGTCAAAATCTTTTTAGTTTTTGCAAAGACTTTATTATGCATTGCATTAGTTCAGACAGGCCACGTCAATCAAGCTTGCACCAGCTGACAGTCAGCTGTTTCTGACGTGTACCAATCCATTTGTGACACTCATCACAGCAGTTCCTTTAAATCTCCATTCATTCAGCCTCTCTCTATTGCTTATCTGCACGCTGCATCTAACTGACGCTGCATAAATAACTTTTTCATGGCTGCACAATAAAATTACTATTGACTTTGCAATAAGGGAAATTGCTATTTTTGCCACATCTAATTTTTTTTTCTACTACTCACCATGTCTGATCTGGACTTCGCAGGAATTCGCAGAAGTTCACAGAAGATTGAGTGAGCAGAAGACACTTATCTAATTCGCAGAAGTCAGGCCAATAAAACACCTTCTGCGCTCATTTCAGACTGAAAAAATTCTCACGTCTCTGTACAGACAGGCTATTGACAGGCTACTATACAGGCGCCTCTCAGAATGAATCACGAGGAACATTTTCAATTCCTCTTGAAAAATATCTCAGAAAATTCACCGATCATTCCATCGAATCCAACATCATCTGGCTCCAAAAAGGCTACCGCCAAAAGGAAGCACAGTTCCCGTTCCACCAATGCACTGTCAGGGTTCTGTCACTTCTGTCTGGGTTATATTCTGGTTGGTGACAGAGCTCTGACATTCCCAGTTTGTCCTGTGTTTATGTTAGTTTGGTTTATTGTGAGCACATGGCTTGTCTTGTATTCCTTGTTCCATGTGCTCTCCTGTCAATTGTCTAGCCCCTCCCATCTCGTTACCTGATAATTGATTAATCTTCCCCACCTGCTTTGTTCATTACCCTCTTTTGTTTGCTCCCTATTTAGTCTCCCTGTGTGTTTGCAGTCCTGTGCTGGTTTGTTGTCCATGTTTCCCTCGTGTTTCCTGTTCCCGCCTCAGATCTCTCTTGTTTTCCCCTACGGGGTAGTTTTGGTTTGTAGTTTTGGTTTTGCCTTTGATTTACTTAATAAACATCCTTATTTCCGCACACGTGTATCCTCGCTTCAATTTTGACCATTCCGTGACAGAACAAACCAGCCAACATAAGGATACAGCGGAGTGAGGTTTCTCTACCTGGAGGAGAGTCAGGGTCTCATATGACCTTGTTTGAGTATTTTGCCATGTGTGCTCGAAGGACTGAGACCATAGCAGCCAGGTGTCAAGTTGGAAGAGGAAGGTCCAATACTGCTACTAGCAGCTCCCCTGAACCCCCTTCCGTCAGCACCACGGATACCTGTTCAGCTAACACTCCTTTCTACGAGCAATCCTTTGAGGGAACCCGCCTAGCCATATTCCCTGGGACCCATGGAGGCCGCAGGAGAGGACGTGGTCTATATGGACCCCGACGCCATTCCCCACTTCAACCTCTCTTCAGCCCTGAACCCATAATGTCCAGCGGCCCCGAGTCTGAATCGGGGGCCTCAAGTCCGGTTGTCCAGGAGGACCCGATTTCGGGGGTCTCAAGTTCGGTGGTCTGGGAGGACCCGACTTCGGGGGTCTCAAGTCTGGTGGTCTGGGAGGACCTGACTTCAGGGGTCTCAAGTGCGGTGGTCCGGGAGGATCTGACTTCAGGGGTCTCAAGTGCGGTGGTCCGGGAGGATCTGACTTTGGTGGTCCCAAGCCCAGTGGTCTGGGAGAATCCGACTTTTGTGGTCCCAGTGGTGGCCCAAGAGGCTGCAGCGCCCCCAGTGGTGGCCCAAGAGGCTGCAGCGCCCCCAGTGGTGGCCCAAGAGGCTGCAGCGCCCCCAGTGGTGGCCCAAGAGGCTGCAGCGCCCCCAGTGGTGGCCCAAGAGGCTGCAGCGCCCCCAGTGGTGGCCCAAGAGGCTGCAGCGCCCCCAGTGGTGGCCCAAGAGGCTGCAGCGCCCCCAGTGGTGGCCCAAGAGGCTGCAGCGCCCCCAGTGGTGGCTGAGGAGCACCGCCTCGCTCTCGGAGATGAAGGAGAAGGAAGGCTTCCGGTTTCCCACTAGGCCCGGAGGTCGTTCCTAAGCCTGCTGTGGGCCAAGAGGCCGTCCCCAGGCTCATTGCCCTGCCCGCACTGCCCAAGCGTCTTGCGCTGCCCAAGCTCCTTGCCCTGACTGCACCACCCAAGCTCCTTGCCCTGATGGCGCCGCCCAAGCTCCTAACCCTGCCGGCACCACTCAAGCTCATTGCCCTGCCAACCCCACCCATGCTGCCTGTCAAGCCTGAATCTCTTCTCGTCGGACCTGCCAAGCCCGAGCTCCTTCACGTCAGGGCTGCCGATCCAAAGACTGTTCACGTCACGTCTGCTTATCCAGAGACTGTTCACGTCACGTCTGCCGAGCCAGTGTCTCCGGACAAGATGGCCGCTGCCGAGCCAGTGTCTGGAAAATTGGCCCTCTTCCTCGACCCTCACAACGGCCATCACTTCTGCTGCCATCTCTCCCCAGCTGCGTGCTCAGATCCTTGCAGGTAATGATGTTAATTTGGTTAAAATTCTCCTGTGCTCAGAGGGTCAAGACAAACGTTTGGTTGACTGTGGAGAGATATCAGTACTGCTAAAAGATAATGACCAAAGGCTATCAAATTGTTTAACTATGCCTGAGTTTAATGTTGCTTTTGGAGTGTTTAGAGACGTTATCTGTGAAACTTATCCAGAGCGCAGGGCAGAACTAGACACTTATCTAGCCATTATATCAGACCTTGCCATTACACACGGCATGTTTTATGAGTACCATAAGTCTTTCTCTTTGAAATCTGCCATGAACAGTGCTTGTCAGAATTATTTGCCCCCTTGGTAAATATGATCAAAGATGGCTGTAAAAAATAAATCTGCATTGTTAATCCTTCTGATATGTATTTTTTTTTTAAATTGCAAAAATCTAACCTTTCATTGAAGTAAAAGAATTGAAAGTGGGGGGAAAATCACATTATGAAATGTTTTTTTCTCAAAAACACGTTGGGAACAATTATTTGCCCCCTTTTATTAAATACTTTTTGCAACCTCCTTTTTCCAAGATAACAGCTCTGAGTCTTCTCCTATAATGCCTGATGAATTTGGAGAACATAACATCAGTCTTAAGGAACCCGAAGTAGTAGAAAGTATTTTGGCTAAGAAGTCGAAAAAGGACACACGATCTTCAATAGCTTGCCTTTTTCAGTTTTTTGGATCAACTCAGTAAGTGTAGCTACAAGGAAATACTCAGGGGAAAGAAGCGTTTAATTATAGATCTGTCAGCTCCTCATAACTATGAACATGTACCTAGCATTAATAGCTTGATTCCCCTACCTAATTATTCTTTGTTTTATGCTTCGGTAGATAATGCAATCCAGTTTATCAAAACAGCTGGAAAGAGTGCTAGGCTGGGCAAAGCTGACATTGTCGATGCTTTTAAAGTTATGCCGCTTCACCCCTCTCAATGGCACCTCTTCGGAGTATGATGGCGTGGTAAAATGTTTTTCTCTGTTAGACTTGCGTTTGGTTGTCGTAGTAGCCCCCATATTTTCGATTCCTTATCGGAGGCGCTTTGTTGGATTCTTTTAAATAATTGCAAGCTGCCTTACGTGCTTCATTTGTTAGATGATTTTTTTGGTCCTAGACTATCCAAATTCTCAACCCGAGCGAAACATTCTATAAGCTATGCTATTCTATAAGCTATTTATTTCAGAAGAGAAAACAAGATTAACCCTCTGGGGTCTGAGGTGTTTTCTGGGCCCTGGTGGTGTTCTGACATTTGTGCTTATTTCTGTTACTTGTGACATTTTCATGGCTAAAGTCTGAATGCACTGTATCCAGCACAAACTCTGCTGCAATAATATGTCAGCAGCATGTATGTAAAAGTTTGTAGTTTTGAGATAATGACATTTATGCGTGGTTTGTGAAAAAAAAAAAAATATTTTCACTTAAAATAAGGACATGAAACCCATACTGATTATTTCTTCACAAGACTTTTGAAAATTGTATCACGTAGCCTAGAATATTTGCTTAAAAACTATGTGAAAATCCTCCTGCATTCTCATTCAGATAAAACAATATATTGATTTAAAATTTGTAAGACATGTTTTGTGTAAAAAAGCTTTATGCAAGGAACATGAATCACCATGAATATTGATGTGTTTCACACCTGAGAAAGACAAAGACCCTACCATAATGGCCAGCCCGATCTCATCCCAAGTCGTCATATACTGACGCTTTTGACATTTCGTCTACATCGAACGCACATGGCACCCTTTAGCGTCAATATGAGACACAGATAGATATGGGCCAGAAGGTGCCTCCTAGCGGTCTAACCCTAACCCTAACCCTACCCAAGACCTAAACCTACCCATAACCGAACAAAGCTCTGTGCGTCTCATATTGACGCTAAAGGGTGCCATGTGCGTTCGATGTAGACGAAATGTCAAAAGCGTCAGTATATGACGACTTGGGATGAGAATGCGTTGTAATGGCCCTATCAGGTGCTATCAGGCCCTATCATTATGAGGAACCTTGCACAAATAATGAGGAGAAATAAAAAAAAAGGCTTTTTGATTGTTTGGATTTATTTACAACACAACATAATCCACAGATACACAACAAAGGACAAAAAAGCACATTATTGAACACACTATTCTAAAGACAGAGACTTGAACAGTCACATAACTTTGTGCCATTCCTGAAACATAGTACATACCTGTCATTTCCAAGGTGTTTGATTTTTCATTTTACCATGTACTTGTACAGAGACTCATGTGAATGTTGAAGTAAGCAAAATATACAAAAATATACAAAATATATATACACACACACACACACACACATATATATATATATATATATATATATATATATAGTATGTATGTGTGTATATATATATATATATATATATATATATATATATATATTTATTTATTTAACACTAGGTGTGTTATGCCTTGTAGTCATATACGTATAGGGATGCATAAAATAATAATAACAAAAGTCTATAGCATGCAGCCTATAAATCGTTAAAAATGAACACTTCAGTAACACTGCACTAGAGAAAAATATAGCCTATGGATTATCATATGTTACTTCAAATGTTTCCATTCGTTACGACGTTATGAAATGAGATTGGAGTAAGTAAAAACATGAATCCTAATATTTGGCACGTTTTGCTTTTCAAACGCACAGTGCGAGTGACTCAAACTCACAGGGTGTGCAGAGACCATTTACTGAAGCGATCGAGCCGCTCCAAACTATGAAACATTATTGTTACCACATTATACATTATCTACGTTTGAGCAGATATCCACAAACACAGTATTTAACAGTAAACACTGGTCTAAACATTATAATAGTTACCATATTAGAGTAAAAACTCATACTAACCTACTTTTATATCATGCTGTGTTTTATTATTGAACATAAAAACATCCTTGTCATACATGTATATAAATTTAGCATTAGGCTTCATGTTTTTACTCCAATCTCATTTCATAACGTACATTTTAGTCTGGCACCAGTTTGACTAGTTGCTACAATGTAAAGTTTATGCAAAATTAGCATGCTTACTATTATGAGTGGACATGTCTTACCTTAAAAACCTTTCTCATCTTCAAATCGCGTTCTTATAATTCTTCTGAGGTAAATCGTACTCGGTTACTAACGTAACCTCGGTTCTCTCTAGAAGAGGGACCGAGTACTGCGTAAGATATCTTACGCTCGGGGAAAATCCTTTTTCCGCGAGATATTGAAGCCAAAAATTATCCTTAATTTTGTAATAATGCAAAACGCGTTGCAGCAGCAATGCAGACATAGGCGAGACAGCTCGCGCGCCTATTGGCTGCTCTGCGGCAACTGCAGCAGCCTATCGAGCGAGGCCTGGCGTGACGTCAGACCCAATCAGGGCACTTCGCGCCCGCTGCGTCACGTCCCGCCGAAATGGGCGTGGTCTAGGCCTATAAATATCGCTCGCAGGCAGCTATTATCTGGTTTTTCATCATCGAAGCAACCAGAGCGTGTGCATGCACGGCAAGATACGCAGTACTCGGTCCCTCTTCTAGAGAGAACCGAGGTTACGTTAGTAACCGAGTACGTTCTCTTACGAGAGGTCTCTCGTACTGCGTAAGATATCTTACGCTAGGGGACCCAGTGTAAAACGCCGTGCGTGCTGAGATCTGACACCAAAGACCCAAGGGCGAAAGCCCGGGGTACATATAGTGCACAATCACTCAGTGAACTCACAGAGAGTCCGGGGGAAGGAGGGGTGCAGCCTCACTTTCCACATAAAGTAGCGTCGAAGGGACGCAAATTTCATCATACAGACAGGGCGGGGTACGGCCTGAACTGATGGAAAAAAATGTGGGTCTTACACAGTTTGCCCAGCTTAAAACTGTCGAAAATTGAGCTGTGCTCAGTAAACGCAGCATTCTGAGCTGAACGCATCAGGTCAGATAATACTGGTAGTCTAGACCGACAGCAGCCTGGCCTGCAGGGCGGGAACCTCTAGGTTATAGAACCTTATAAATGTAGACGGGGAGGCCCAGCCTGCCGCCATACAAATATCTTGCAAGGCAATCCCACTCGACCAAGCCCACGAAGAGGCCATGCCTCTTGTGGAATGCGCTCTGACACCCAAAGGGCACTGCATGCCCTTGGAGGCGTATGCCAGCGCTATAGCATCAACTATCCATCTGGATAGGCTCTGTTTCGACGCGGCTAGTCCCTTAGAACGTCCGCTAAACGAAACAAAGAGCTGTTCCGTCTGTCTGAAAACAGACGAGCGAGACACATAAGCTCGTAATGCCCTGACTGGGCAAAGGAGGCTCGCGTCTCTTTCCTCATCAGGGACCGGTAGGGCTGACAGAGAGATAATCTGCGCCCTAAACGGTGTGTTGAGGGATTTTGGAACATAACCGTGCTTAGGTTTGAGTATAACTTTTGAGTCATTGGGCCCAAACTCCATGCACGCCGCGCTCACAGAGAGCGCGTGCAGATCCCCTATGCGCTTCACCGAAGCGAGAGCCAGCAAAAACACCGTTTTGAAAGACAGGTGTTTCAAATCGATTGACTGTAAAGGCTCAAATGGCGCACCTTTCATGGCTTCCAGAACCGTAGAAAGGTCCCATACGGGGACTGAGGGAGGTCTGGGAGGATTCAGTCTCCTAGCTCCTTTAAGGAAGCGGATGACTAAATCGTTCCTTCCTATTGACTGACCAAGCGTTGTTTCTGAGAACGCTGCTATAGCCGCCACATAAACTTTGAGCGTGGAGGGGGCCCTGCCCCCATCCAACAGCTCTTGTAGGAAGGAAAGCACCTCCGTCACATCACAATTTGTGGGTGACACACCACGGGCTGTGCACCAGCCCGAAAACACTGACCATTTCGAAGAATAGAGTCGTCTTGTAGACGGAGCTCTAGCCTGCGTGATCGTGTTTAATACTCCTTTAGGGAGTCCAACATGTACCCGTTGATGGCCCAGACATGAAGGGACCATAGATCCGGGTGAGGATGCCAGATCGAGCCGCGGGCCTGTGAGAGGAGATCTCTCCTCACTGGTACTGGCCACGGGGCAGTACTTGCTAACTGCATCACGGCTGGGAACCAAGGTTGGTTTTTCCAGAACGGTGCTACCAGCAGTACTGAGCATCCTTCTTCCCTGATCCGTTCTATCACCTGAGGCAGGAGAGAGACGGGGGGAAAAGCATAGAGCGGGCGGCGGGGCCACACATGGGCCAGCGCGCTCCTGCTCTTGGAGAAAAATTCTTGACAGTGAGCGTTTTCTTGAGACGCAAACAGGTCCACTTCCGCTCTGCCGAATTTCTTCCACAGCAGTTGGACTGTCTGTGGGTGTAGGGACCATTCGCCTGCCGGAACGTTGTTCCTGGACAGTCTGTCTGGTCCTATATTCATGATCCCTGGCACGTGCGCTGCTCTGAGCGAGCGCAGGTTGCACTGAGCCCATACCAGGAGGCGTTCTGCCAGCCTGTACAGTTTCTCGGATCTGACGCCGCCCTGGCGATTTATGTAGGATACCACAGACATGTTGTCCGAGCGGACCAAGACGTGGTGACCTTTTATTTGGGGACAAAAACGCGTCAGCGCGTTGTCTACTGCCAGCATTTCGAGGCAGTTTATGTGCAGGAGCTTCTCCCGTTCTGACCACTGGCCGAAGAACGGTCTGCCCTCGAGCAGCGCTCCCCATCCCGAGGTGGACGCGTCCGTGGACACCACTTTCACCCTCGAGGAAGTCCCCAGGCTTACACCTGATTGGTACCAGTCGTTCGCTTTCCAGGGTTTCAGCGCTGTAACGCATTTCTGATTGACCCTGAGGCGAAGCAAACCGGGTGCCCACGCTTTGCGTGGGACTCGCGCTTTCAGCCAAAACTGCAGCGGGCGCATGCGGAGCAGACCCAGCTGGAGTACTGACGATGCTGAGGCCATGAGACCTAGCATCTTCTGAAATCTTTTGAGCGGGACAGACGCGCCGCAGCGAAAAGAGTTCGCTGTGCGTCGAATGTCTACCGCGCGCCGTTGTGATAGTCGCGCTATCATGGATAGTGAGTCCAGTTCTGTGCCCAGGAAAGATATTTTCTGACTGGGTGACAGGGAGCTCTTCGCCCAATTGACACTCAGACCCAAATCCTCGAGGTGATCGAGTAAAATGGTCGTGTGTTCTATGAGCACTGCGCGAGATTGCGCTAGAATCAGCCAATCGTCCAAATAATTCAGCACTCGCATGCCTCTCATTCTGAGGGGTGCGAGCGCCGCGTCCATGCACTTCGTAAATGTACGGGGTGCTAGGGACAAGCCGAACGGCAGGACTGAGTACTGATATGTCTGGCCCTCGAAGGCGAATCTCAAAAATCGCCTGTGACGTGACGCTATCTGTATTTGAAAATACGCGTCTTTCAGATCTATTGACACAAACCAATCTCCTTGGCGAATCTGCACAAGGATTTGCCTGGTCGTGAGCATCCTGAACTGTCGCTTCACAAGCACTTTGTTCAGTTGCCTTAGATCTAGTATGGGTCTGAGACCCCCGTCTTTTTTCGGTACCAGGAAGTATCTGCTGTATAGACCTCCTTCGCTCTGATCTTGAGAGAGGGGTTCTATGGCCCCTTTTCTCAATAGTTTCGTCACTTCGGCTCGAAGTAGATGTGCTACTTCTGCTTTTACCGTGGTCTCGACGCGCGCCACATAGCGGCGAGGGCGTCGGCGAAACTGCAGCGAATAGCCTCTTTTTATAATGTTCAGCACCCACTTCGAAACCCCGGGCAGCTTTGCCCATGCGTCTGCATGGATAGCTAGGGGTCGAATACGAAGCGCGCTCCGCTCGCTCAGCGATGGAGAAGCTTCTGTGTGCTGTAACACAAGCGTGTCGCTCGTGACATTTGAGGCATGGGGCGCGCTGATGACAGCGGGCAGATTGCCCGCGCTCGACTCCTCTACGGTGGTTAACCGCGAGGGGGAGGGCTGGGCGGTTCCCGTGGGAACTGTCATGTCTATGTGTGGATGTGGGCGCGGGACAGCGGGCACATTTATCACACCGAAAACATCGTTCGCTTGCGTGAAGCGAGTGCACGTTGGTTTCGTTTTTACAGAAACCGTGAGACGTGCGTAACGTGGTGTTAGTGGGCACTGGGTAGTGGGCACATTCACCATGTTTGAAGCGCAACCGACCTGAGTCGGTTTTATGTGCGCGAGCCCTGTGTGACAGGCTGTGCTTATGTGTAGGGATGGGCACTGGGCAGTGGGCATTCTTACTACACACGAAACACCATCGGCCGTGGCCGGGACACCAGAAAATACGCTCTTTTGGGGATTTATCTGGGTAGCCGTGAAAACGGCATTTGTGTGCAGGCAAGCGGGTGACAGAACCGACTTGTTGGCTGCAGAAAACACTGGAACAGTCACATTTTCTGGAACTGGACGAGCGAATAGCTTTGGTGTGAGTCCGGCCGCAGCGGGACTGGAACACCGTCGTTTTCCTAGCTGTGCTAGGACGACTTCGGGGCCTCGGGCTTCACCGTAACCTTAGGTCGCGGGCCGCGTCCTGCGGGGCGGCGACCAGATGAGCGGGAGCGCGGTCTCGCGCTTCTGGCCTGGCGGCGCTGTGAAGTGGAGGCAGTGGACGGTGGCTGTGGCTGTGAGCTCTGAGCAGACGGTTTCGCACGGCCTGCTGCAGAGCTGGAGCGCTTCGGGAGGAAGTGCTTCATAGCCTGAGACGCTTTCTGTACCTCTGCGAATCTCTCCGCGAAATCTTTGACGGAGGATCCGAAGAGGCCTGCGGCGGAAAGCGGGGCGTCGAGGAACGCGGTGCGCTCAGACTCGGCCATTTCCGAGAGCGTCAGCCATAGATGTCTCTCAGACACGGTGAGAGAAGCCATAGTCCGTCCAATGGCTTGCGCTGCGGACTTAGTAGCACGAAGGGCGAGGTCCGTGGCACTCCGTAAGTCCGGCACGCAGATCGCGTCAGGTCCTTCCTCATCCAGCTTACGGAGGAGATCGGCCTGGAAGATCTGGAGCGTTGCCATGGTATGCAACGCTGACGCAGCTTGCCCGGCGGCGGAGAAAGCGCGGTGGAGCAAGCTCGACGTCGTGCGGCAAGCTTTAGAGGGTAGGGCCGGCTTAGCGCGCCGTCCAGCGGAGGGCGGGCATAAGTGGGCCGCTATCGCCTCTTCAACCGGCGGCAGCGAGAGGTATCCTTTGTTCTTGGCATCGTCAACGGCGGAGAATGCCAAAGAAACAGCAGGACGCACTCTAGCAGAATAGGGGGCGCTCCAGGACTTGGCGACTTCTTCGTGTAACTCAGGAAGAAAGGGCGCCGGTCTGGACACAGGTGAAGCGCGCTCCCCAGGCAGGAAAAATCCATCCAGCCGGTTGTGAGCGGGCTGCTCAGGCGAAGACCACTCGAGGCCGAGGCTCGCCGCGGCCTGTGCGAGTACTCGCATGAGTTCCGTCTCGATGGAAGCTCTCTTGCCTGACGAAGTGCGGGCAGGGGGCGCGGGGTCCTCAGAGCCCGCCCAATCCTCACTGCCTGACGCCAGGATAGAGCAGGAATCATCCTCTCCCAGCAGGGCTTCCTCATCCGCGATATCAACGGAAGCGGCGGCAGACGGCGGCCGCTGTCCGTCAGGAAGCGAAACAGAAGAAGCCGGGGAAGCAAGCGGGCGAACCGGCGAGCTTTGGCGGCTGAGGGAGGGTTCCGGGGCCCGCTGGGCACGGCGCTTTTTACGGCGCGACGCCGCGGCGGGCGGGGGAGCAGTCTCGGTGAAGACGGCTAGGCGAGTCCTCAGAGTCGCCATTGCCATCAGCTCGCAGTGAGGGCATCCGCCGTCAGCGAGCGCGAGAGCTGCATGTTCCTCACCCAGGCAGGAAACGCAGATCACGTGGCGGTCCCCGTCGCTGAGTGTGGCTCTGCACGAGCCGCAGGAAGGCATCTTTAAAAAGACGCTAGCTCTTTTAGAAATGTGTGTCGCAGCGGCGACACACACACACAGAAATACAGTGTAATAAAGAGAAGGATATAAGCGCCGGAAAGCGCAGCAGGAAGGCAAGGAAGGCGGCGCGGCCAGCGACTTCAGTGACTCGTCCCGCTGAAGGTGCTCTCTCTCGACGGCGCGGCTCCTAATCCAGCTCCAGCGATGCGTGTGCTTCGCTTGAAGGATGAAAAATCAGATAATAGCTGCCTGCGAGCGATATTTATAGGCCTAGACCACGCCCATTTCGGCGGGACGTGACGCAGCGGGCGCGAAGTGCCCTGATTGGGTCTGACGTCACGCCAGGCCTCGCTCGATAGGCTGCTGCAGTTGCCGCAGAGCAGCCAATAGGCGCGCGAGCTGTCTCGCCTATGTCTGCATTGCTGCTGCAACGCGTTTTGCATTATTACAAAATTAAGGATAATTTTTGGCTTCAATATCTCGCGGAAAAAGGATTTTCCCCGAGCGTAAGATATCTTACGCAGTACGAGAGACCTCTCGTAAGAGAACCAAGGTGCACAGCACAGCACAAACACAACGTGTCTTCCAAACTCGATGAAAAGCAGAGGAGAACTGAAGTCTCTGATTCTTCGTTTTTTGCTGAGTTACAGATAATTTTTTGTAGCGTTTCAGAATGAACTTCTCATTGAGAGAGACGGCAGAATGCACCTCATGTTTATTTTCTTTATTTTACGAAAAAACAACATTTTGTTTTTATTATGCGTGTATACAAATAAAAGACATTTAACAGTTTTGAATGATGTATAACACTAATATGTAAGATCAAAATCAACAGAGTATTTTGAGTCTCTTTTGCACTGATAAGAAAAAAAGCAGACCCCAGAGGGTTAAATACTATTGAATTTCTTGGAGTTACTCTAGATAGCAAGATTATGCAAGCTTCTTTTCCCCCTCGATAAAATTAATCGCATTAGGGAGGCCTTAAAAAATTATTTCGGATTATTCCACAAGGTCGCTCTTTCATTTCTATGCTCATTTCTATGCTTTCATTTCGTTGGCCAGAGGAGAACTGGCCCCCGGCTGAGCCTGGGTTCTCCCAAGGTTTTTTTTCTCCGTTCTGTCACCTGATGGAGTTTTGGTTCCTTGCCACTATTGCCTTGGCTTTTGGCTTGCAACAATATTTTTGATCAGCCTTACTTAAGGTGGACGATGATGCAATTTTCTTCTAGAAACAAACTTTGTTGTATTATTTTCATGTTATCAATGTGAAGCTGCTTTGATACAATCTGTATTGTAAAAAGCGATCTATAAATAAAGGTGACTTGACTTGACTCATCAATATCTCCAAAACAGTCGATAAATTCCACGATTCTATCAAGTTAGATTTAGACTGCAAATTTGAACTGCAGTTTTGGTCCCTCCTTTGCGAAGGTTGGAACGGAATATCTTCTTTTTTTTTTTTTTACAACGACAAGATAGAGACATCTGTCGCGCTTAGGCTGCATTTACACTGCAGGTCTTGATGCCCAATTCCGATTTGCTGACTATATCCAAATTATTATTTTTTTTTTTTTTTTTTTTTTTGACGACCCGCTTACATCATCTTTTAAAAGTGACCCGTGATTTGCATTTACACTATACACTGCCAAAACAACCAAATGTAGACTTTCTGGCCCGGAAAATGAAGTAAAACCGCTCTATATGCAATGGATGCAGAAGCAGACAAAATTATTATAGTGATGCGTGGATCGCGGTTATATCCGCGGTGGCTCTGCGGATAATCCGCGGATCGGGCGGGTCAAGTAGGCTAATAAAAATAACATTCTGATTAATTTCGGGTGGGTCGCGGTTGGATAGATAAATCATTATTAACGAAAATATTAACTACATTCTCTAAAATATGAGCATGTTCCATTCCAGTTTAAGTTTCAAGGGAGTAAAGCCTGTTTATGCCATTAAGAAAATGAAATTCTGTCAAATACATTTTGTTTTAAAGAAATGTTCATTTAAAAGCAGCGCTCATTCATCATTGTATTAGATGCGCGCATCAACCGTCGCCTCGAGTCCGCTGTTGAAGGTGATGATCATCCATTTATCCTCACGCGTAACCACACATAAGAATAATAACTTTGACCATCGGGTGCGGACACTTAAATCAGAGAAAATTATTGGTGCGCTGTGGATTCGGGTGACGTGTTTTGCTTTCCGCACTATTTTCAAAGGTCATCAAAACATTGCTCTCGTAAGGTGTAGAAAAAATTATTCCACTGTGTTGAGCCTTTGACCTCCATCGCGCCTATAATAAGTCATGTGTTCTCAGTTGGTGGTGTCCACCTGAGTTGACGTCACTTTTTTAATGTGCATTTACTGGGGAATATCCGATTTGTCTGCTTACATGGCACACGCAAATGCACGTATCCGATTCATATCCGATTTATTACCACATATGAATGAGGCCTGAATCCGATCTGAGAAAATCGAAATCCATGCGTTTTTTTCCTGCTTACACGTTCACCGGTCATATCCGATCTGTGCCACATGAGAGGAAAAAAATCGGAATTGGGTCACTTGAACCATGCAGTGTAAATGGGGCCTTTGTTTCTTTACTGATGCTGCTCCTTCAGTCGGATTCTGAGATTTTTACAGAAATCAGTGGTTTGCTAGCATTTGGCCAAAGGAATTGTCGGCTCTTCCCTTTAACACACTTTCAACAGTGCTGTTAGAATTATATCCTGTGGTCTTGACCTGCATTCTTTGGGGTAATTAATGGTCCAGGAAACAAATTCTCGAATACTGCGACAATGAAGCTACCGTTCACATTACTAATAAAAGGCGCTCCTCACTTCCCTTTATTAATAGATTTTTAAGGCATCTAACATGGACTTGTGTTAATGACAATTTTACACTCAGTGCTGCGCACATACCTGGCCTCGACAACAAAATAGTTGACTGCCTGTCTCGTTTTAAACAGTTTTGCCTGTTAAATTGCTATCGTATGCTCATACATCACGCATTGTCATTTAGCACAAAAAAAAAGCAGCCCTTCTCCATTAAAAGTCAGGTTTCAGGCATTCAGTTTCATCTAAAATGCTTGGTCTCACTATGGCAGGGGTGTTTCAATCCTTACGGGGATTCATTTTTGGAGGCTGCGTTTCTTTGAGCATTTTATGGGTTTCTCAGAGTCTGTGAATTCACCAAACGCAGTAATAATTTTGATTCATCTTATGATCTCACGGTGTCTGATATCACTTTTGATGAAAGATTTTTCACCATAATGCATAAGCATTCCAAGTCTGACAAAGAATCTAAAGGTATTCCAATTGTCATTGCTCATACTAATACTTTTTTTTTTTTTTTGCCCTTTTCATTCCATGTCCCGGTATCTGAGTTTTCGCCCTCATGCTTGTCCTGATGAACCTCTATTTATCACCAAGGAGAGAAAAGCAATGTCCAGATTCTGGTTTTGTTTTGTTTTTTGTATGCTAATGCCACACGGGTAGTCGGAACTATTGCTGCAGTGTGTATGCTTCCCCAACCGGACTACTAGTTTAAATACTAGTTCCGTGATTATACAACATGCTTGTTGTATCAGATTGCTGCCACTAATCGGAACTATTGCTGCAAGGTGTATGCTTCCCCGACCGGACTACTAGTTAAATACTAGTTCCCTTTCAGTCGAGAACGTCAGATGTAGTCGACGTCGACTGAATGGGGATCACGCTTAGGGAGCCTGTCTTCTTCGTACTACTATTTAATCAAGCCAATTCAACATTGGCGTGCGTAATTACACGCTCTGCCCCGCAGTGCGGGTATAAACACGGAAGTGGACGCACGCACCAGTTGCCTTTCGCTTCGGAGCCGATCGGATGTCTCTGAAGAGTACTATTGTTTACACAACAAGCGAGTGTGTCGGTGTTCTTGCGGGAAGACCTCCCAATGTTGGTGTTTCTACAGCGTGAGTGCAGCAGTGATCGCAAGCTTCTCAGGCTCTCAACTGCTGTTTTAACAGTATCAAATTTCAATTCGTTTGTGTTTGACGGTTGGTTAGAGGGCGAGAAGTGAGTGCGCGCTGATTTCCTGAGTTTCAGTTCACTGATTCAGTGTTGCCGCGGTCATTCCGTGTGCTCCGGTGACGGTCACATTTCCTAAAAGAGCAACACGGATGCGTTTGCGTCTTATAAAATAAAAAAAATAAATAAAAAAAGACGCTTCGCGGATGAAGGCGAGTCTCGACCTCAACACCGCGACAGTCATATTCCCGCCCCGCCTTCGGGTGCCACGTGGGGTGGGTGATAAGAGGATAGTGTTAGATGTCTCGCCCGGTAACCATTCCCTGTGGGCTCCTCACTCCCCTCACAGGCTCGAGCGTCGCAGCGTGCATGATCGGTCTAGCGATGTCCACCCTAGTGGTCCAGGAGTGCCATCGTTGGCTCAGCCTGGTGGAGATGGCAGATGCGGACATGGTTCGGTTCCTGTACTCCCCAATTTCCTAGGTTGGGTTGTTCGGCAACGCAGTGGAGAGCTGCACCCACAGGCACAGACGGAGGCCACCCGACACATCCTGCCCCGGTGGCCCGCTGTTGCCTCCACCCCGCTGCCGGTGGCAGTTCCTCAGCCTGCTCGTCACCAAGGGCGTCCCCTGCCGCTGCCTCCGGTTCCGCAGGGCCCCCGCAGCAGCCTACACCCAGGCCCCAGCGTAGAGCCAGCAGCAGGCAGGCCGCCTGGTCTGTCTCAGGCACTGCCAAGCAAGGGGGCAAGTGTCAGACATAGCGTCCCTGAGACAGGCCACCCAGGGATGGGGGGGACGAGCTCTTCAGATGGTTACTGTTCCGCCACTGGCTCCCCGGAGTCCAGTAGTACCTGAATTGTTAAGAGAGCAAATTGCTGAGTCCCAAGAGGGCGAGGCTGGCGGTATGCAACCCTGTAGGACAGCCATGCACCCCCTCAGCCCCCTCTTGTTCGCCAGCCGGCAGCATGGTGCGTTCGAGGACCCGGTCATCTGCCTTCTCACGCATCCCCTGTTGCCCCATGGAGACAAGTAGCCTTCTTCGGGCCGCCCCCGGGCCTTCCGAACCGGGTCTGTGGTCTTCTGGGCCTGGGCCTGGTTCGTAGAAGCGGAAAGAGCTTCCCAACCGGTCCGGACCAGACTGTGACCATCAGACTCGGCTATGCGATTCATTATCGCTCGGCGCCCACTCAAGTTCAGTGACAATCATCACACTAAGTGTTGAGCAGAAATGCTCCTGAAAGCTCAGTGATATTCATCACACCTAGTGTTGAGCAGTGCTCCTGTCTTGTGCGCGCATGTCGCTGTCCTACTGGCGAAGGATGCGATATAGCTGCCTCCTCCAGCCGATATGATGGCCAGTTTGTATAAACTCGTTCTTCATGTACCTAGTATGTGGTAGGTCGTGACCATCTTGGCCCTGTGTCACTTGAAACAGGCCCTTTCTCGAAAGCCTCTGTCCAAGTTGCTACACAGAGGCATTTTTCAGAATGCCCCACCCCCAAGCTTGGTCTGCAGCGTTTGACCTGAATGATATGTTCTTCGAGTACCCCTCTAGTGCTCCATAGCCAGTTGGGTCTTCAGGTCAACTGGGAGAGAGTAATCTCTTTTCTGTTATGGAGATGGACTTGGTCTAACAAACCTCTTTAAGAAGAGAGTGTGTCCGGTCGGTGCTATACAGAAGTGAGAAAGGGTCCCACTAAAAAAATTTCAGAAAAAAATAAGACCAAAGGAGTCTGTAAGTTTATAATAGTACACAAAATACCTTTTTAAAAAAAAAAAAAAAAAAATTCATGTCAAATATGTACTTTTGTCAGGATGATATAACATCTTAGAAATCAATCTAAATGTATGGTGTTAATCTTTAAGGACTCTTTGGCCAGTAATATTTTCGGTAGGTCAAATATGGACTTCTGTATGGCTTATTTAACATCAGAAGGAGTCTATAACTTTATAATAGTACACAAAATACCTTTTGACAAAAAATGTCAGTATGTCAAATATGGACTTTTGTCAGGATGATATAACATCCGATGTATAGAGAAATCAAGTTCATAAACCAAATATGGACAATAGCCTGGCTGATGAAAAATCAGAAGGAGATAGTAATTATGTATAGATAATTAAAGTTCCAGGTCTCTTTGGCCAGATATATGTTCAATGGGTCAAATTTGGACCAACAATATGGTTGATGTAACATCAAAAGTAGTCTATGAGAACTAGGGTTGGGTATTGGTTGGGTTTTATCCGATACCAGTACCTACTCGGTATTTTTTAAACGGTTCCGGTGCTTAAACGGTTCTTGAACCGGTACTTAAGAAAACAAAAGCACACACACTTTATAAAAAAAATAATACCTGTGTGTGTGCGTGCGTGCGTGCGTGCGTGCGTGCGTGCGTGCGTGCGTGCGTGCGTGCGTGCGTCCAAACTGGACACAATATTAACTTAAATCTTTAAAGATTTTCTGATTTCTGATTAAATGAAAAATTGCGCCGTTTAATAGGCTACTAATGTAGCCTAAAACACTTAAGTTAAGATCAAAATTTTGACTTCTCATATTATGACTTTTACTTTAAAACAGAGAAATATCTGACACTGAGCAGAAATATTTAACACACAGAGTATAGCCTGAGCCTCATATAAATATACTTGATATACTTAATACTTGATATGCAAGATTTGCAGTTGGCATTAAAATACTAGACTTCCATGTCCACCACGACACTGGCAGCTGAACTTGAACTTTAGTCAAGCGTGTCAGAGGTTATGGGTTCTAATCCGCATTCGTACATTTAAAAAAAAAAAAAAAAAAAAATTCAACCGATTATGCTCATCAGTGGTTGTATATCAAGCAGGGAGACGCATTTCGTGATTTCACCGGAACGAATAGAGAGTCTCCGCAACGTATTGAAGCGCGCGTCAGAGTGAAGACGGTGAAAAGAAAAAAAAGAAAACACTGTATCAGCGCCACTGATCGCAGCGGCAACGAGCACTTTGATCACTTGATTTAAAAAACACAGTTCAGCGCTAGATCGTCTCTTATTTAACAAACGAACGAAATGAATGCTCTGCTGGTTAACTGGAGATATTTTATTATTGGAACATTCGTGCCGCGAGATGTTTTATAGGAGGCGGTAAAAAAAAAGTTATCGGATAGAAGATACATCGGAAGCAGTCTATGAGTACGTTTAGAAAGTTCAAGATCGAGGACTCTATGGTCAGAAATATATTCAATGGGTCAAGTATACACATCTTTCAGGCTGATGAAACATCGGAAGCTGTCAATGAGCATGTACAGAAAGGTCAAGATCAGGGACTCTTTGACCAGAAATATGTTCAGTAGGTCAAATATGGACTTTTGTATGTCTAATGTATTATTAAGAGAAGTCAATAAGCAGAGAATGTTAATGTTCAAAGACTCTTTGGCCAAAAATGTGTTCAGTAGTTCAAATAGGAACCTCTGTATGGCTGAATTAACATAATAAGAAACCCTTTGAGGACCCTTTGACCAGAAATAAGTTCAATAGGTCAAATATGGAATTCTATGTGGCTTAATTATGAACCATCAGAAGGAGTCTAGGAGTGAGAATACAAAGTTCAAGATTGAGGACTCTTTTCCAGAAATATGTTCCTTGGGTCAAATATGGACTACTTCATGGCTGACGTATTATCAAGAAGGAGTTAACAAGTATGTATAGAAAGTTCAAGTTTGAGTACTGTTTGGCCCGAAATATGTTTAGTAGGTAAAAAAGGGACCTCTGTATGGCTGATTTAACATCAGAATTAGTCTATAAGATTATATAGCTTAAGTATTATATGTTATATAAGATTATATATATATTTAAAACCTTTTAAATACCCATTGACCAGAGATAAGTTAACAGGTCGGATATGGACTTCTAAATGGCTTATGAAGCATCAGAAGGAGTTTAGAGTATTTATAGAAAGTTCAAGATCGAGTACTCATTTTCCAGTAGTTGAAATATGGACTTCTATATGGCTGATTTTACACCAGAAGGAGTCTATAAGTTTATAATAGTAAAAAACATTTCGAGGACTCTTTGGCCATAAATGTGTTCAATTTAAGGAGAAGACCGCTTCAGCACTGGCTCAAGGTCGAGTCCCGAGGTGACCGTGGCAGAGCGGCACGCCCTGTGTGACAACAGATGACCACGGCCTGCAGCTGGTACTGGTCTGAGAAGACAGCATTGCAACCAGCTAGCTTCCCTCGCATGTCACAACTCACCTGTCACCTCCTCCTTGGAGTCAGAAGCTTCTGAGGATCAATTCATTCCACTATTCTCCTGGCCTGCTCAATCGTGCCGCCACAAGCCTCACGACAGCCTTTGGCCAGGGAGAGTGGAGACTCCATGCCCGGGCGGTACAGCTGGGCAGGGACCACTTCGAGGCCGCACAGTCACATCTGTTTGCCTCTCCGGATTCGTTCCTCTGCCAGTTATGTTATTTCTGTCCGAGCGGACAACCCTTGGACAGACACTGGCTCTCAGCTGGCCCCGGGGCCCCGCAGAAATTCGTTCCCCAATGAGACTTCTAAAAAGCGGCTATGCGATTCATTGTCGCTTGGCGCCCGCTCAAGTTCAGTGATTTTCATCACACTCAGGTGTTGAGCAGAGATGCTCCTGAAGCTCAGTGATTTTCTTCACACCTAGTGTTGAGCAGTGCTCCTGTCTTGTGCAAGCATGTCGCCTGCAAGTACTGTACTGTGCTAGGTCAGGAGTGGAGCAGGTCTAGACAGTTGCACCTTATTGGCCCAACCAGAACTAGACAGCCCTTCCTGACTTTCCCCTGAGTACATTCTCAGGAAAGGGACATGATGGCACCCACGTTCAGACCCCGCTGAGATTCCAGGCCGGTCCTAAGAATGGACCCGGAGGTTCTGGTGGCTACCGCAAGAATATGTGGTAGTCACCATCACTTCTGCGAGAGCTGTTGCTTATGCCAAATAGAAGTGGAACCTATTCGTTGAGTGAGTCTTCTCTCCATGAGGAGATCCTGAGTGGCTGCCTTCATCTTGGTGAAAATCCCGAGATGCACGTGTCCACTTAGGTGGTGAGCTCCTCTGAAGTGAGTGTGTTCTCCCGCCTAGGCGTTGACAGTTGGGGGCTGGGCGACACCTATAGTCGAAACGCTGCTTCCCGTGGGCTCCCTTCTCATGAAGCCAGTTTCACTTGGGCCCGGTTCGAAGTGTCGGCTTGCTGCGCCTTTCCCCTCCTAGGGACTGGATATGTGTGCAATTTTTGCTCCAGTAGAGTTCCCTCTTAAACCGAACCCTGTTGAGTTCCTCCACACCCTCCGGCGACAGATGCGGCGGAGCGTCCGAAGCTAGGCCTACCACTCGTATGCACTGGTGGAACTTGTGCAAGGCTGGGTCCATATGTTGCGATCCCCACGGTGATCCCATATGTATATTCTTCCACGATACGGCTCCCTACGGCGAGCTTGTGTCTTCCCTTGGCAGAGCTTTCTGCCGTCACTGTCTGGTGAGTAGCTCCCCCCGGTTATAGGCTGAAGCCTCCCCAGTGACAATCCATATGTTGTACTGCCCGTCAATTCGCCCAGTCCATATGTGTATTCTCCACATCTGCCCTACAAAGGCAAACGACCTTAACTCGCTAGAGTGTGGAACTGAGAAAAATGACTTTAAAGATTTTTTTTGTTGTCCCGCCAAAGTAATTATAGGTAGGACACTGGAAATCTGGCAAATAGAAAGTTGTTGTAAATGTAAATGTTTTAGTAATGAACATAAAAAAATCTTGAGCTCAAACTTGACTTTTGACCACTATTTTAAAGTTACTGTACTCTGCCTTTGTATTGTCAGCAAAAAGTGAGAAGTCATGCCAAGGCAAAAGGCAGTAACTTCCACATTATCGATATTTGGTTGCTGATCACCATTAACAAAATAATTATAGTAACACCTGTATAAAATCTAGTGATCATGGCATTTATTTTGTATGATTTACAATTATTTATAGCCATCTACTTACTGCTATCCTGTGCTTTGGTTGCATTCTGATGGCATTATTAATACATTTGACATGACAAAATACCTCCATAGATTTATTAGTCCAGCGTTGACTCGACCGTGTTTAGGGCGGTGCTGAAGGCGCCGGTGAACATTTTTCGGTCAACTCTGCATAATCCTTCGCGATCGATATTGCACGTTTGTCGATGAAGCGGTTTCAGACCATACTAAATGTTCTGACCGCGTTTGTTTAGAACAAAGCTCTGAGGACATCAGAAGTTACAGGGACTGATGTCAGCTGTACAAAATACACAGGCTACACCATGATTTTAATGGACAGTAAAACAAAGGCAGATAACCATACAATCTGGTAGGTAGCATTATTTGATAGAACACCAGCACAGTAACTTCATATTGATGCACGGCTAAACAAAGGCAGAGTACCGTAACTCAATTTGAGCGTTCCAAAACAAAGCCAAAGAGCGGTAACTGGTGTTACGGTGTTCTGCCTTGGTTTCTCATGGACTTTTGGAAGTTGCTGTTAACCCCCTGAGGTCGGCGGAATCGCCGGCGATACCAGCTCGCTTTTTTTTTATCAGTGTAAAAGAAACTCATAAATACTCTGTTGACTTTGATTTTCCATAGGAGTTTCATACATCAATCGATTCTGTTAAATGTGTATTATTTTTGTGTATACTCACAATAAAAACAAAGTGTTGTGCTTTTTGCCAAATAAAGAAAAATAAACACGAAGCGAGTTCTGCCTTCTCTCTGCCAGTGAAGTCCATTCTGAAACGCGTCCGAAAATGAACAATAGCTCAGCGAATACTCAGTCAAACAGGCATACAGACACACAGGCATGAAGCTTGAATTCTCTTCGTTTAAATGAAGTAATTTATATAAAAAAACAAATATTCTCATCGTGTGAAATCTGTATTAAAAGAGAGCGATTCCAGTCGAGCTCATCTCAGCTCATTACGTTTTAATCGGCCCCGCCCACGGAGAGCGCGTGCTATTCAAACGCAAATGACTGAGACGATCCCATACAAACTGTGAACGCCCACATATCAGCTCGAGAAAACATTCAGATCAGTGTACTTGTCTACACCGTCTCGCAGCGCTGTGAGGAATAATAATAATGGAAAACTTACCTCAGAAGTGCTGGTATTTCGAGGAGCAACGGATGGAATACTGTAGTAAGTTTTTTTTCATTCTCAAGTAAATCGCGTTTCTGTGTGAATGAATGAACGGCAGAGATGCGCTGTTTACCACAACTCGCAAAAAGACAGTTTAAATTTGAATTGCGCTTCTGTGTGTGAATGAATGATCTGCTTTTAGCAAACTATTTTGCTATACTCAGTAAAAATCGACTGAAATATGTTGAAATAAAATGTATTTGTATAAGCAACGTATTAAACTGCAAATTAACATTTATATTCCTTATAATAAAAACGAAAGACCTATGTTACAGACAAATGAAAGACAACATTTCGTTGATTAGTTTTGGATAGATTACACATTTTTACTGTAAAATATCTGCCACCTCAAATAAGCTTTTGTTTGCCAATTTTTGCTAATATGTTAAATATAGTAAGTTTTGTCAATGTAGGCTATATTCGAAGTAATGAATCCTTAACTTTGAAATATGTAAGATAAAATGTATACTTTAGTTTTTACAAAGAAAGATTACCCTTCAATTGTTGTTGTAATTGTAACCTTTTTAATAAAAAATATATATTTACAAGGTAGATGTAAACTAATTTTAAAAGGTAAATATAAGCCTTTTCTTTAAATAATTTTTATTGTGTTTTATTATTGACAAATTTGGGGAGAGGATACATATTCCAAAACTGAAAATACAGTATGAGAATTAATTAACTGCACAATTACTAGACATGTTTTCCTTGGATATTATACAATTTGCAAGCACAATTTGTGAAAAAAAAAAAAAAAAAAAAATTGACATGCTTCCAACTGTGAACCAATTTGGTAGAATATATATATATATATATATATATTGCTCTTGCATTCTTTCTTGTGGCTATAGGTGACACACCTGAATGAATGGCTCATTAAGTATGCGGGCCCCATTGTCTCCTCAGGTGTGAACCACTACATATGCATGATGCTGTTGAATGGTTGACGCCCCTTACGCATATTGCCTTTACAAACAAAAAGTGTTTTACAAGATTTAAATCAATGTATTTGTGTTATGTGAATGATAAGGGCTGGATGATTTTCACATCATTTTGAAGAAAAAACTCTAGGCAATGACATCCATTAGTCAAAAGTCTTATTGTCACATATTTAGTATGTGTTTTGTGGCCTTATTTCAGAAACTTTAGTTTTTAGTTTTTTCAATAACCATGCATAAACATTATTCTCTCAAAAATACAAACATGTACATGCATGTTGCTCACATATTATGGTAGCCCTGTTTGTGCTAAATGGAGTGTAATTACACCTTTGCCATTAATATGTTTATAAGCAACTGAAAAAAGCACAAATGTCAGGGCATGTCAGAACATCTCAAGGACCCCAAAAACACCTCAGACCCCAGAGGGTTAAGACAACTCATTATTTTCTCGAAAAAACAACGGAATTGATTCAAGATACTCATCTACATGATAAAGGAGGTCTTGAATGTGCCAAAAATATAAATAACTTATTTTCGACCAAAAACGAAGTTATGGTCTTTTGCCTTTGTACGGCAGACATGTTACCTCCCTGTGAGCAGGATGTGGCTTCCGCAGCATCCCTTCCTTCCATGTACAGGGAACGCTTTACAAGTGGTCCTGTAGGAACAGCAGTGACTTCCCTGGCCAAAAGCCCTGTCCTTTCTCCGCCTTAAATCGCGGGGGGATCAGGAGGCTTCTGTCTAGGCACTGGAAGGTGGCAGCGCTAGTGGCGTTTTCAATAGATCCCCATTTAGTCGACGTCGACTACGTCTGACGTTCTCTGTTATGTTACTCCAGGGGGGTTCTCTTACGAGAGGTTCTCTCGGACTGCGTAAAATAGCTTACGCTAGGGGAAAAACTCTTTTCCACGAGATACTGAAGCCAAAAAATTATCCTTAATTTGTAATGTTGTAAAACGCGTTGCGGCAGCGTGCAGACATGGGCGATACGGCTCGCGCGCCCATTGGCTGCTCTGCGCCCATTGGCATATCTCAAAATGAATATGTCCTTTTGCCCACAGGATATAATACCATCCTCATTATTCTCAAAAGCCCTCCCTGCCATTGGCCCTGGTATAGTAGCTATTATCAATTCCTCACTGGCCACAGGCTGTGTCCCATCCTATTTTAAACATGCCACTATTCAACCTATAATAAAAAAGCCTAATTTTGACCCAACAGTTTTGAAGAACTATCGGCCAATTTCAAAGTTGCCATTTTTGTCCAAAATCCTCGAAAAAGTTGTAGCTAATCAACTTACAGCTGTTTTAGAGAATTTGGAGTTATATGACAAATTTCAATCAGGTTTTAGGAAGAGACACTCTACTGAGACCGCCTTGGTGAGAGTCTATAATGACCTTCAAATGGCTTCGGACGCAGGTCTATGTTCAGTGTTGGTACTTCTAAACCTTAGTTCTTCGCGCCCACTGCATCATGTCCCGCCGAAATGGGCGGAGCCTTGAGCTATAAATACAGGCTCGGGAGGCTGGTCTAGCTGATTTTTCATCTCTTCAGCGAAGCTCACGCATCGCTGGATCCCGAGAGGAAGAAGCCGCGCCGTCTGATAAGCCTTCTGCGGGACGAGCCTTGCACCTGAAACCGCTGGTCGACAACTCGCCGCCTTCAGTCGCCGTTCCTGCTAACGCTTTACGGCATTATATCCTTTTCTCTGCCACTGTTTTTGTGTGTGTGTGTGTTCGCCGCCGCGACACACACTCTCATTGCACCAAAAGAGCCGGCGTCTTTTTCAAGACGCCCCTTTTCCTGGTCAGGATCACGCAGCTCTCGCACTCGCTGACGGCGACTGCCCTCAGCGAGCTAATGCCTACGGTGACTCTGAGGACTCGCCTGGCATCCTTCACCGAGACTGCACCTCTGCCCGCCGCGGTACCGCGCCGTAAAAAGCGCCGTGCTCAACGGGTCCTCCCCCAGCCTGTAAAGCTTGCCGGTGCACCCGCCTGCTTTACCTGCTTTAGTCTCTTCCTGATGGACAGCGGCCGCCGCTTCCGTCGTGGATATCGACCAAGAAGTCGCGGCTGGGGGGGATGATACCTGCTCTCCCAGCCGCGCGAACTGCGCCGTTCACAGGGGATGTCAGGAGCGGACGGTCACGGGGCTAGCTTTCTCTCTCCCTCTGTTTGAGCCGCGCAAACTGCGCCGTTCACAAGGGAGGCCGGAAGCGGACGGTCACGGGGTTAGTTTTTCTATAAATTAGAATTTATGAAAATAAATGTATGCCGTCAATGCTTTCGCTCTGTCAGTTCCCTTAAAGGCGACTGCAGATGTGTATTTTGCAGCCAACGAGCCCGCTCGCCTGCACCCAAACACCGTTTCTATGGTTCCCGTGCGTCACTGGCGAAAGGAGAAAAGAGAATGTTTTAGTCCCGCTGCGGCCGGACCGACCTCCATTTCTCACACATTTCTCATTCCCCTATGAAGTTCAGGCGACTGGAAATGTCAATATTGCAGTAAACGAGCCTGTTGTAATACACGCACGCCTGCAAACAAACGCCAGCATGTTGACGCTCTCTGATATACTCGCGCTAACTGAATGCTTATGTGTCTTCCCCTGTGGCCCAGTGGCAGATTCTTGGGCATTCGCACGAGAGACCCGTGTTCGATTCCCGGGTCTACCAACAGTGAAAATTAAGCCGTCAATGCTTTCGTTCTGTCAGTTCCCTTGAAAGGCGACTGCAGATACGTATTTTGCAGCCAACGAGCACGTTGGACAACCCGCTCGCCTGCACCCAAACACTGTTTCTATGGCAACTTCTCGCTCGTTCAGTTCCAGTAAATGCGACTGTTCCGGTGTATTCTGCAGTAAACAAGTCGGCGACACAGCCCGCTTGCCTGCACACAAACGCCGTTTTTACGGCTACCCAGATAAATCCCATAGAGTGTATTTTTAGGTGTTCCGGCCACGGCCGATGGTGTTATGGTGTAAAAAATTGCCCACTGCCCAGTGCTCATTCCTACACACAAGCACAGCCCATCACACAGGGCTCGCGCACTTAAAATCGACCCAGATCGATTGCGCATTAAACCTAGTAAATGTGCCCACTGCCCAGTGCCCACAAACACTACGCTCTGCATGTCTCACGGTTTCTGTAAAACGAAACCAGCACGCATTCACTCTGCTCAGGCAGACAATGCACTCAGTGCAGTAAATGTGCCCGCTGTCCCGCGCCCACATTCATTCACTCACAGACATGACAAGTCCTACGGGACTCGCCCAGCCCTCCCCCTCTTGGTTGACCGCCGCAGAGGAGTCGAGCGCTGGCAGTCTGCCCACTGTGATCAGCGCGCCCCTTGCCTCAAATGTCATAAGCGCGACGCTTATGTTTCAGCACACCGAAGCTCTTCTGTCGCCAAGCGACCAGAGCATGCTTCGCATTCAACCCCTAGCCATTCATGCAGATGCATGGGCAGTGCTCCCGGGGTTTCGGAGTGGGTGCTAGACATTATAAAGAGAGGCTATTCGCTACAGTTCTGTCGACGCCCTCGCTGTGCTGCGACGCGCGTCGAAACTACGGTGAAAACAGAAGTAGCACACCTACTTCGAGTCGAAATACCGAAACTGTTGAGCAAAGGGGCCATAGAGCCTTTATCTAAAGCTCAGAGCGAAGGGGGGCTATACAGCAGGTACTTCCTGGTACCGAAAAAAGACGGGGGTCTCAGACCCATACTAGATCTAAGACAGCTGAACAAAGTGCTTGTGAAACGCCAGTTCAGAATGCTCACGACCAGAAAAATCCTCACGCAAATTCGCAGAGGAGACTGGTTTATGTCAATAGACCTGAAGGACGCGTATTTTCAAATACAGATAGCTTCACGTCACAGGCGATATTTGAGATTCGCCTTCGAGGGCCAGGCATATCAGTACACAGTCCTACCGTTCGGCTTGTCCCTAGCACCCCGTACATTTACGATGTGCATGGACACAGCGCTCGCACCCCTCAGACTCCAGGGCATGCGAGTTCTGAACTACTTGGACGATTGGCTGATTCTAGCTCAATCACACTCGGAGCTCATTGAGCACAGGACCATTTTACCCGAACACCTCGAGAATCTGTGTCTCAGAGTCAATTGGGCGAAGAGTTCTCTGTTCCCCAGTCAGATAATATCTTTTCTGGGCACAGAACTGGACTCGCTGTCTATGATAGCGCGGCTGTCACCGCAGCGCGCACTGGATATTCAGCGTGCAGCGAACTCTTTCCGCTGCGGCGCGTCTGTCCCGCTCAGAAAATTTCAGAGGATGCTGGGTCTCATGGCCTCAGCATCATCAGTACTTCAGCTGGGTTTGCTTCGCATGCGCCCGCTACAGTTCTGGCTGAAAGCGCGAGTACCGCGCCGAGCATGGACTTCCGGTCTGCTTTGTCTCAAGGTCAATCAGAAATGCATCACAGCTCTGAAACCTTGGAAAGCAACCGACTGGTACCGGTCAGATGTGGACTTGGGGACTTCCTCGAAGGCGAAGGTGGTGTCTACAGACGCCTCAACCTCGGGATGGGGAGCGCAGCTCGAGGGCAGACCGTTCTTCGGCCAGTGGTCAGAACGGGAAAAGCTTCTACACATAAATTGCCTGGAAATGATGGCAGTCGACAACGCGCTGAGGCATTTTTTGTCCCCATATAAAGGGCACCACGTCTTGGTCCGTTCGGACGACATGTCGGTGGTGGCTTATATAAATCACCAAGGAGGTATCAGATCCAAAGCCCTTTTTCAGGCTAACGGAACGCCTCCTGATCTGGGCTCAGCACAATCTGCGCTCGCTGAGAGCAGCGCACGTGCCAGGCCACTTGAATGTGGGACCAGACAAGACTTCCGGTTTAGCATCTGCCATGTGAGGGCGCATAAGTCGGGAGCTCCGCAATCCAGCTTTTAAATTTCGTTTTATAGTTTGATACAGCGCTATATATTTTTTTTTTTACATCTCGTGTATTTGATGTTTACTTTACTTCTAACAATATTGTTGTAATCTTATAGTCGTATGAGCTCCAACGATGTCTTCTAAAACGCAACGACAAAAGAAGGCCGATTCGGCTGTCGCCGGCGGCTCGCCTTTGGAAACGGCTGAACTTTCCACCCCTGAGGGTGTTGCGATAATGGTTGCCATTCACAGGCTTGAAAGTGGAATTCTCGCCAAATTTGACGCGCACGCCGCTGAAATTCGAGGCGAAATTTCCCTGATACGAGAAGAAATGAATAACACATTTTCATCTTTTAAAGAAGACCTCAAGACTCAGAGTGAGCGCTTAACAAGCCTGGAGACCGCTACCTCAGAATGGACGACAAGTCTTCACTCTCTCGAGCCAACGGTCGTTTCTCTCCAGAAAGAGGTCGCCTCACTGCAAGCTAAGTGCATCGATTTAGAGTGTCGTTCCCGCAGATCCAATCTTCGCTTGGTGGGAATTCCGGAGGGTTTGGAAGGCCCACAACCTACGAAGTTCGTGGCAGATGCATTGGTGGAGATATTTGATCTTTCTGAACCTAAGTTCAGAGACAAAACTGTGTTCGTCTTCCCGGACTTTCCGCCTGAGATTGCCAAGAAGCGGGCCGCATACTATGAGGTTAAACGTCTACTGAGGTCCATGCCAGATGTTAAGTATGGTCTAAAAGGTCTTACCGGCTTCAGAATCACAAAGAACGGCACTGAACATATGTTTGATACTCCTGCCGCGGCACTGGCTTTTGTGAAACAACACCTATTACCTGCTTGATCATCTATGAACGTGCTGGAGCTTATAATGTCTCATTTTCTCTGGGTCAGAGACTATTGAAAGCACTTTACTCAGATGTGTGGTTTAATATGTTAGGATTTATTCTTTGATTATAATTATAATTTATATAATTATATAGGATTATAATTTTTATTTTATCTTCATCAGAATACATTCGCTGTATTTGTTATTTGTTTGCGGAGATGCGTCCGAGGTAAGAATCACAATATCTCGCACGCACATTGGGATTTTTCCTCAGGGTAGCGTACGCTCCAGTTGGGGGAGTGTTAGCTTAGGTCAAGAGCGCGGGGTGGGGGGTGGCAGTGAGGGCGGGGGGCGGGTCTTTGCGCTAGGGTTCTTGAAGTGTGTTAACATGTTCTCATTTTTTTGTTCATCTCATAAGCACAAGACTGGGCCATTGCTCTTTTGTATTGTTTTATACTTTTCTGTACTTGCTGATCCTTGCATAATTATTTGGGTTCTCTTACGAGAGGTCTCTCGTACTGCGTAAGATATCTTACGCTAGGGGAAAATCCTTTTCCGCGAGATATTGAAGCCAAAAATTATCCTTAATTTTGTAATAATGCAAAACGCGTTGCAGCAACAATGCAGACATAGGCGAGACAGCTCGCGCGCCTATTGGCTGCTCTGCGGCAACTGCAGCAGCCTATCGAGCGAGGCCTGGCGTGACGTCAGACCCAATCAGGGCACTTCGCGCCCGCTGCGTCATGTCCCGCCGAAATGGGCGTGGTCTAGGCCTATAAATATCGCTCGCAGGCAGCTATTATCTGATTTTTCATCCTTCAAGCGAAGCACACGCATCGCTGGAGCTGGATTAGAAGCCGCGCCGTCGAGAGAGAGCACCTTCAGCGGGACGAGTCACTGAAGTCGCTGGCCGCGCCGCCTTCCTGCCTTCCTGCTGCGCTTTCCGGCGCTTATATCCTTCTCTTTTAATTACACTGTATTTCTGTGTGTGTGTGTCGCCGCCGCGACACACATTTCTAAAAGAGCTAGCATCTTTTTAAAGATGCCTTCCTGCGGCTCGTGCAGAGCCACACTCAGCGACGGGGACCGCCACGTGATCTGCGTTTCCTGCCTGGGTGAGGAACATGCAGCTCTCGCGCTCGCTGACGGCGGATGCCCTCACTGCGAGCTGATGGCAATGGCGACTCTGAGGACTCGCCTAGCCGTCTTCACCGAGACTGCTCCCCCGCCCGCCGCGGCGTCGCGCCGTAAAAAGCGCCGTGCCCAGCGGGCCCCGGGACCCTCCCTCAGCCGCCAAAGCTCGCCGGTTCGCCCGCTTGCTTCCCCGGCTTCTTCTGTTTCGCTTCCTGACGGACAGCGGCCGCCGTCTGCCGCCGCTTCCGTTGATATCGCGGATGAGGAAGCCCTGCTGGGAGAGGATGATTCCTGCTCTATCCTGGCGTCAGGCAGTGAGGATTGGGCGGGCTCTGAGGACCCCGCACCCCCTGCCCGCACATCGTCAGGCAAGAGAGCTTCCATTGAGACGGAACTCATGCGAGTACTCGCACAGGCCGCGGCGAGCCTCGGCCTCGAGTGGTCTTCGCCTGAGCAGCCCGCTCACAACCGGCTGGATGGATTTTTCCTGCCTGGGGAGCGCGCTTCGCCTGTGTCCAGACCGGCGCCCTTTCTTCCTGAGTTACACGAAGAAGTCGCCAAGTCCTGGAGCGCCCCCTATTCTGCTAGAGTGCGTCCTGCTGTTTCTTTGGCATTCTCCGCCGTTGACGATGCCAAGAACAAAGGATACCTCTCGCTGCCGCCGGTTGAAGAGGCGATAGCGGCCCACTTATGCCCGCCCTCCGCTGGACGGCGCGCTAAGCCGGCCCTACCCTCTAAAGCTTGCCGCACGACGTCAAGCTTGCTCCACCGCGCTTTCTCCGCCGCCGGGCAAGCTGCGTCAGCGTTGCACACCATGGCAACGCTCCAGATCTTCCAGGCCGATCTCCTCCGTAAGCTGGATGAGGAAGGACCTGACGCGATCTGCGTGCCGGACTTAAGGAGTGCCACGTACCTCGCTCTTCGTGCTACTAAGTCCGCAGCACAAGCCATTGGACGGACTATGGCTTCTCTCACCGTGTCTGAGAGACATCTCTGGCTGACGCTCTCGGAAATGGCCGAGTATGAACGCACCGCGTTCCTCGACGCCCCGCTTTCCGCTACAGGCCTCTTTGGATCCTCCGTCAAGGATTTCGCGGAGAGATTCGCAGAGGTACAGAAAGCGTCTCAGGCTATGAAGCACTTCCTCCCGAAGCGCTCCAGCTCTGCAGCAGGCCGTGCGAAACCGTCTGCTCAGAGCTCACAGCCACAGCCACCGTCCACTGCCTCCACTTCACAGCGCCGCCAGGCCAGAAGCGTGAGACCGTGCTCCCGCTCATCCGGTCGCCGCCCCGCAGGACGCGGCTCGCGACATAGGATCACGGTGAAGCCCGAGGCCCCGAAGTCGTCCTAGCACAGCTAGGAAAACGACGGTGTTCCAGTCCCGCTGCGGCCGGACTCACACCAAAGCTATTCGCTCGTCCAGTTCCAGAAAATGTGACTGTTCCAGTGTTTTCTGCAGCCAACAAGTCGGTTCTGTCACCCGCTTGCCTGCACACAAATGCCGTTTTCACGGCTACCCAGATAAATCCCCAAAAGAGTGTATTTTCTGGTGTCCCGGCCACGGCCGATGGTGTTTCATGTGTAGTAAGAATGCCCACTGCCCAGTGCCCATCCCTACACATAAGCACAGCCTGTCACACAGGGCTCGCGCACATAAAACCGACTCAGATCGGTTGCGCTTCAAACATGGTGAACGTGCCCACTACCCAGTGCCCACTAACACCACGTTATGCATGTCTCACGGTTTCTGTAAAAACGAAACCAACGTGCACTCGCTTCACGCAAGCGAACGATGCTTTCGGTGTGATAAATGTGCCCGCTGTCCCGCGCCCACATCCACACATAGACATGACAGTTCCCACGGGAACCGCCCAGCCCTCCCCCTCGCGGTTAACCACCGCAGAGGAGTCGAGCGCGGGCAATCTGCCCGCTGTCATCAGCGCGCCCCATGCCTCAAATGTCACGAGCGACACGCTTGTGTTACAACACACCGAAGCTTCTCCATCGCTGAGCGAGCGGAGCGCGCTTCGTATTCGACCCCTAGCAATCCATGCAGACGCATGGGCAAAGCTACCCGGGGTTTCGAAGTGGGTGCTGAACATTATAGAAAGAGGCTATTCGCTGCAGTTTCGCCGACGCCCTCGCCGCTATGTGGCGCGCGTCGAGACCACGGTAAAAACAGAAGTAGCACATCTACTTCGAGCCGAAGTGACGAAACTATTGAGCAAAGGGGCCATAGAACCTCTCTCTCAAGATCAGAGCGAGGGAGGGCTATACAGCAGATACTTCCTGGTACCGAAAAAAGACGGGGGTCTCTGACCCATACTAGATCTAAGGCAACTGAACAAAGTGCTTGTGAAGCGACAGTTCAGGATGCTCACGACCAGGCAAATCCTTGTGCAGATTCGCCAAGGAGATTGGTTTGTGTCAATAGATCTGAAAGACGCGTATTTTCAAATACAGATAGCGTCACGTCACAGGCGATATTTGAGATTCGCCTTCGAGGGCCAGGCATATCAGTACACAGTCCTGCCGTTCGGTTTGTCCCTAGCACCCCGTACATTTACGAAGTGCATGGATGCGGCGCTCGCACCCCTCAGAATGAGAGGCATGCGAGTGCTGAACTATTTGGACGATTGGCTGATTCTAGCGCAATCTCGCGCAGTGCTCATAGAACACACGACCATTTTACTCGATCACCTCGAGGATTTGGGTCTGAGTGTCAATTGGGCAAAGAGCTCCCTGTCACCCAGTCAGAAAATATCTTTCCTGGGCACAGAACTGGACTCACTATCCATGATAGCGCGACTATCACAACAGCGCGCGGTAGACATTCGACGCACAGCGAACTCTTTTCGCTGCGGCGCGTTTGTCCCGCTCAAGAAATTTCAGAAGATGCTAGGTCTCATGGCCTCAGCATCGTCAGTGCTCCAGCTGGGTCTGCTCCGCATGCGCCCGCTGCAGTTTTGGCTGAAAGCGCGAGTCCCACGCGAAGCGTGGGCACCCGGTTTGCTTCGCCTCAGGGTCAATCAGAAATGCGTTACAGCTCTGAAACCCTGGAAAGCGAACGACTGGTACCAATCAGGTGTAAGCCTGGGGACTTCCTCGAGGGTGAAAGTGGTGTCCACGGACGCGTCCACCTCGGGATGGGGAGCGCTGCTCGAGGGCAGACCGTTCTTCGGCCAGTGGTCAGAACGGGAGAAGCTCCTGCACATAAACTGCCTCGAAATGCTGGCAGTAGACAACGCGCTGACGCGTTTTTGTCCCCAAATAAAAGGTCACCACGTCTTGGTCCGTTCGGACAACATGTCTGTGGTGTCCTACATAAATCGCCAGGGCGGCATCAGATCCGAGAAACTGTACAGGCTGGCAGAACGCCTCCTGGTATGGGCTCAGTGCAACCTGCGCTCGCTCAGAGCAGCGCACGTGCCAGGGATCTTGAATTTAGGACCGGACAGACTGTCCAGGAACAATGTTCCGGCAGGCGAATGGTCTCTACACCCACAGACAGTCCAACTGCTGTGGAAGAAATTCGGCAGAGCGGAAGTGGACCTGTTTGCGTCTCAAGAAAACGCTCACTGTCAAGAATTTTTCTCCAAGAGCAGGAGCGCGCTGGCCCATGTGTGGCCCCGCCGCCCGCTCTATGCTTTTCCCCCCGTCTCTCTCCTGCCTCAGGTGATAGAACGGATCAGGGAAGAAGGATGCTCAGTACTGCTGGTAGCACCGTTCTGGAAAAACCAACCTTGGTTCCCAGCCGTGATGCAGTTAGCAAGTACTGCCCCGTGGCCAGTACCAGTGAGGAGAGATCTCCTCTCACAGGCCCGCGGCTCGATCTGGCATCCTCACCCGGAACTATGGTCCCTTCATGTCTGGGCCATCAACGGGTACATGTTGGACTCCCTAAAGGAGTATTAAACACGATCACGCAGGCTAGAGCTCCGTCTACAAGACGACTCTATTCTTCGAAATGGTCAGTGTTTTCGGGCTGGTGCACAGCCCGTGGTGTGTCACCCACAAACTGTGATGTGACGGAGGTGCTTTCCTTCCTACAAGAGCTGTTGGATGGGGGCAGGGCCCCCTCCACGCTCAAAGTTTATGTGGCGGCTATAGCAGCGTTCTCAGAAACAACGCTTGGTCAGTCAATAGGAAGGAACGATTTAGTCATCCGCTTCCTTAGAGGAGCTAAGAGACTGAATCCTCCCAGACCTCCCTCAGTCCCCGTATGGGACCTTTCTACGGTTCTGGAAGCCATGAAAGGTGCGCCATTTGAGCCTTTACAGTCAATCGATTTGAAACACCTGTCTTTCAAAACGGTGTTTTTGCTGGCTCTCGCTTCAGTGAAGCGCATAGGGGATCTGCACGCGCTCTCTGTGAGCGCGGCGTGCATGGAGTTTGGGCCCAATGACTCAAAAGTTATACTCAAACCTAAGCACGGTTATGTTCCAAAATCCCTCAACACACCGTTTAGGGCGCAGATTATCTCTCTGTCAGCCCTACCGGTCCCTGATGAGGAAAGAGACGCGAGCCTCCTTTGCCCAGTCAGGGCATTACGAGCTTATGTGTCTCGCTCGTCTGTTTTCAGACAGACGGAACAGCTCTTTGTTTCGTTTAGCGGACGTTCTAAGGGACTAGCCGCGTCGAAACAGAGCCTATCCAGATGGATAGTTGATGCTATAGCGCTGGCATACGCCTCCAAGGGCATGCAGTGCCCATTGGGTGTCAGAGCGCACTCCACGAGAGGCATGGCCTCTTCGTGGGCCTGGTCAAGTGGGATTGCCTTGCAAGATATTTGTATGGCGGCAGGCTGGGCCTCCCCGTCTACATTTATAAGGTTTTATAACCTAGAGGTTCCCGCCCTGCAGGCCAGGCTGCTGTCGGTCTAAACTACCAGTATTATCTGACCTGATGCGTTCAGCTCAGAATGCTGCGTTTGCTGAGCACAGCTCAACGTTCGACAGTATAAAGCTGGGCAAACTGTGTAAGACCCACATTTTTCCCCATCAGTTCAGGCCGTACCCCGCCCTGTCTGTATGATGAAATTCGCGTCCCATCGACGCTACTTTATGTGGAAAAGTGAGGCTGCACCCCTCCTTCTTCCCGGACTCCCTGTGAGTTCACTGAGTGATTGTGCACTATATGTACCCCGGGCTTTCGCCCTTGGGTCTTTGGTGTCAGATCTCAGCATGCACGGCGTTTTACATTGGGTCCCCTAGCGTAAGATATCTTACGCAGTACGAGAGACCTCTCGTAAGAGAACGTACTCGGTTACTAACGTAACCTCGGTTCTCTCTAGAAGAGGGAACGAGTACTGCGTATCTTGCCGTGCATGCACACGCTCTGGTTGCTTCGATGATGAAAAACCAGATAATAGCTGCCTGCGAGCGATATTTATAGGCCTAGACCACGCCCATTTCGGCGGGACGTGACGCAGCGGGCGCGAAGTGCCCTGATTGGGTCTGACGTCACGCCAGGCCTCGCTCGATAGGCTGCTGCAGTTGCCGCAGAGCAGCCAATAGGCGCGCGAGCTGTCTCGCCTATGTCTGCATTGCTGCTGCAACGCGTTTTGCATTATTACAAAATTAAGGATAATTTTTGGCTTCAATATCTCGCGGAAAAGGATTTTCCCCTAGCGTAAGATATCTTACGCAGTACTCGTTCCCTCTTCTAGAGAGAACCGAGGTTACGTTAGTAACCGAGTACGTTTTACAAGTATATTTTTGGTCTCCTCTTTTTTTCTTTTTTTTTCTTCTTTTTTTTAAATGATGGGTGGTAGAGCTAATGAAGATGGTTTGGTGAGATGGGTTAGCTGGAACTGTAAAGGTTTGAATAATCCAGTCAAACGCAATAAGGTTCTGACTCATCTTAGGAAACTGAAAGCCAGTTTTGTGTTTCTTCAAGAAACTCACCTCTGTTCATCTGACCATTTTAGATTGAAAAAAGACTGGGTGGGCCAAGTCTATCATTCACATTTTCAGTTCAAATCCAGGGGCTGTGCCATTCTGGTACATAAATCCACTCCTTTTGCCGTATCACAAGTAATTGCAGATCATAAGGGCAGATATGTCATTGTAACAGGAACATTGTTTTCAACCCCCCTAATTCTTGCTAATGTATATGCCCCAAATTATGATGATGTTTCCTTTATGACCTCTTTTTTATCATGTATACCTGACCTTCACTCTCACTCATTAGTCCTGGGCGGAGATTTTAATTGTGTGATGTGTCCACGACTTGATAGGTCCTCGAAAAAAGTTATATCTCTTTCAAAATGTGCAGTGATTATTCAATCTTTTCTGCATAGCTACGGTATTCGTGATCCATTTCGCTTTTTAAATCCTTCCGCAAGGAAATATTCATTTTTTTCGCAAGTACATCATTCCTATTCACGAATTGATTATTTTTTTCTAGATAACAAACTTCTTCCATATCTGCAGAATTGTTCATATGAAAGCATAGTAATATCTGATCATGCACCAGCTGTTCTGGAACTTAGCTTTCCAAAAGCACCCCCAAAGCATCATCAATGGTCCTTTAACCCTGGTCTATTAAGGGATAAAGAATTTGTAAAATGTATCTCCTCAAATATATCTTCTTTTCTTGAACTCAATAGTACTCAGGGTATGACTTATTCTACCATTTGGGAGACCTTAAAATGCTATCTGCGTGGTTGCATAATTTCATATTCGTCTTATAAAAATAGAGAGCGAAAAAGGCAACTAGATGAATTATCTAGTTCTATATCAGCTATTGATGTTCAGTACTCACTGAACCCATCTCCCAACCTTTACAAAGAGCGTCAGATTTTGCAGACAAAATATGATCTGCTATCGACGGAAGAGGCTGAGAATTTGTTTTTACGAGCTCAACATAGGGTCTATGAGTTTGGTGATAAGACGGGTAAATTGTTAGCTTACCAAATTCGTAAATCGCAAACATCACGCTTGATACCCCAACTTAAGTTACCTTCAGGAATTACTACCACTGACTATAAAGAAATAAACTCTCAATTTAAACAATACTATGGAAAATTGTACACCTCAGAATCTCCTCAAGATGGATCTTTAATGAAAACTTTCTTAGATAAATTAAATTTCCCCACTGTAGAGAAGACTTTGTGTGATTTTTTTTGGATGAGGATATTCAAATTGAAGAAATAGCTGATGCGATTGCTTCCTTGAAAACAGGCAAGGCCCCGGGTCCTGACGGTTTCCCGTCTGATTTTTATAAAGCATTTTCTAAATTGCTATGCCCTGTGTTGCTTTTGGTTTTTTTAGAGAGTCTTCAAAATTCTAAGTTGCCCCCAACCTTCTATCAAGCTACTATTTCATTAATTCTTAAGAAAGATAACCCCCCCTAGACTGTGGTTCTTATCGCCCCATATCGCTTTTAAATTGTGATTACAAGATACTAGCTAAAGTATTATCCTTTCGGCTTGAAAAAACTCTACATGGAGTCATTTCACCTGATCAAACCGGTTTTGTTCGGGACAGGCACTCTTTTTTTAATATTAGGCATCTTTTTAATGTTTTGTATTCACCTCATTCCAACAATGCTGAAGTTGTGGTCTCACTAGATGCTGAAAAAGCATTTGACCGCATTGAGTGGGGCTATCTTATAAATGTTTTGGAAAGGTTTGGATTTGGTTTAAAATTAATTTCTTGGATAAAGCTCCTTTATGCTACACCCAAAGCATCTGTACGTTCAAACAATATTATTTCAGATCCTTTTCCACTGTGTCGGGGCACAAGGCAGGGTTGTCCCCTTTCCCCCCTTCTATTTGCTATTGCTATTGAACCCTTGGCAATTGCATTACGTGCTGACTCAGAGGTGCAAGGCATTTTTCGTGCTGGTCTAGAACAGAAGGTTTCTTTACATGCTGATGATCTAATTTTATTTTTATCCAATCCCTTAGTCTCAATTCCACGAGTTCTATTAATATTAGACTCATTTAGTACTTTTTCAGGTTATAAATTGAATTATTCCAAGAGCGAATTATTCCCAGTGAATTCTGCTGCATTAAGTCTCTCATATTCAAATTTCCAATTCAGAGTTGTTAATAACCAATTTAGATACTTGGGTGTCCAAGTGACTCGTAAACATACTGACTTGTTTAAAACAAATTTTAGTCCTTTATTTGATCTCACAAAATCTATGTTTTTATCATGGAAACCCCTTCCTCTCTCACTGATAGGAAGGGTAAATGTAGTTAAAATGAACATTCTTCCCAAGTTTTTATATCTATTTCAATGTTTGCCCATATTTATTCCTAAGTCATTTTTCTTATGTCTGGAAAAGACTATCTCGTCATTTATTTGGAATAACAAGCCAAGGCGAATAAGTCTAAAGCATCTTGTTAAGCCAAAAGAGGTGGGAGGTTTGGCTTTGCCTAACTTTCAAACGTATTACTGGGCAGCCAACTTTAGAAACTTGCTGTACTGGTGCCGGCATGATTTGCAACTGTGTAAAGCTCTCTGGGTGCAAATAGAGGCTGGTTGTTGTTCCCCAGTCACATTGACATCTTTGCTCTGTTCTTCTATCCCTCCTACTCATAGTATCTCAATTAAGAATCCAATTGTTAAACACTCTCTGAGGATTTGGACTCAGTTCCGCAGAGCTCTAGAGCTTAAGGGTCTTTCTTCAGCTGCACCCATTGCCAGTAACGCTTCCTTTCCACCCTCTCTTTTTGATGGGGCTTTCAATATTTGGAAGTCACAGGGTCTAGTTACAATTGATCAGCTATTTATTGATAATAATTTTGCTTCATTTGACCAACTTAAAAATAAATTTACTTTGTCCAATTCACATTTATTCCGGTATTTTCAAGTTCGGAGCTTTGCCCGTAAACATCTTCCGGAGTTCCCCTCTGCCCCTTCTAGTGGTGTCTTGGAGTGTATTTTAGACCAACATAAATGTATAAGGGGTGCCATTTCTAAGATTTACAGTATAATAAATGACAATCAAACCCCATCTAGCAGGTCATTCAAATCTCTCTGGGAGCAGGACTTAAGTATTTTGTTAGAAGATGAAACCTGGCACACTACCTTAAAAAGGATACAATCTTCTTCAGTTAGCTCTAGGCATAGGCTTATTCAATTTAAGGTAGTGCATCGTATTCATTGGTCTAGGGTGCAACTTGCCAAGATATTTCCTGATTTAGACCCCACCTGCCCACGCTGTGTTGCGGAGCCAGCCTCTCTGTTTCATTCTTTCTGGTCCTGTCCTAAATTATTAAGGTTTTGGGGGGGAATTTTTAGTTGTGTCTCAGAAATTCTTACCACAGTAATAGATCCCAACCCATTGACAGCTTTATTTGGGGTCCGTCCGGAAAATATTAAACTTACAGCTTTAGAGAGGGATAATATTGCACTTTGCACACTGCTGGCTAGACGACTTATACTAATTCATTGGAAGCTGCCATCTCCTCCAACCTACCGTCAGTGGGTTTTTGACCTACTTTTAGTTAGAATGCAACCCGAACTTTTCTTGAAATCTTGGAGCCCTTTTTTAGATTATTTTAAGGAGGCAAGCTCTGGATAAGATTTTTTTTTTTTTTTTTTTTTTTTTAATCTGGTTTATTTAGTTGTTTATATGTATATGCAAATGTTACTGTGACTATATGTTCATTTTTATGTATTTATTATGCTTGTTTAATTTTTGCTTTTTTCCTCCATTTATTTATGTAATAATCCGATACTTGTACTGTGCTTGAGATGCTTTTATTAATAAAAATAATAAAAAAAGAATGTGGGCCCAGACAGACTGTCCAGGAACAACGTTCCAGCAGGAGAAACAGACAGTCCAACTGTTGTGGAAAACATTTGGCAGAGCGAAGGTAGACCTGTTTGCGTCTCAAGAAAACGCTCACTGTCCGGAGTTTTTCTCCAAGAGCAGGGATGCGCTGGCCCACGTCTGGCCCCGCTGCTCGCTCTATGCGTCTCCCCCTGTCACGGCGTCTCGGAGCGGATCAGGGAAACCAGATGCTCAGTGCTACTTGTGGCCCCGTTCTGGACGAACCAAGCCTGGTTCCCAGTTCTGATGCAGCTGACGAGTACCGCCCCATGGCCGATACCAGTAAGGAGAGATTTCCTCTCGCAGGCCAACGGCTCGATCTGGCATCCTCGCCCGGATCTTTGGTCCCTACATGCGTGGACCATCAACGGGTACCCGTTAACCTCCCAGCGGGAGTGTTTAACACGATCATGCAGGCTAGAGCCCCGTCTACTAGGCGGCTCTATTCCTCAAAATGGTCTGTGTTCTCTAGCTGGTGAACAGCTCGTGACATATCACCCTCAGACTGTGGTGTGTCGGAGGTTCTTTCCTTTCTACAAGAGCTACTGGATAAGGGCAGAGCCCCATCCATGCTCGGTTTACGTGGTGGCCATAGAAGCATTCGCTGAACCAGCGCTTGGCCAGTCATTGGGAAGGAACAATCTGATCATTCGCTTCCTTAGAGAAGCTAAAAGAATGAATCCTCCCAGACCTCCCTCAGTTCCCGTGTGGGACCTTTCCACGGTTCTGGAAGCCATAAAAGGCACCCCATTCGAGCCAATTCAGTCAATAGACTTAAAACACTTGTCTGTCAAGACAGCGTTTCTTCTGGCTCTCGCTTCAGTGAATCGCGTGGGGGACTTGCAGGCGCTCTCAGTGAGTGATACGTGTATGGAATTTGGGTAACGACTCAAGAGTCATACTCAAGCCAAGGCACGGATATGTTCCTAAATCCCTCAACACACCGTTTAGGGCACAGGTGATTCCCTGTCGGCCCTGCCGGTTTCTGAGGAGGAAGGGGACGCGGGCTTCCTTTGCCCGGTCAGAGCGTTAAGAGCCTACGTGTCTCGCTCATCCGTTTTAGGCAAACGGAGCAGATCTTTGTTTTGTTCAGTGGTAGTTCCAAAGGACTAGCCGCGTCAAAACAGAGTCTATCCAGGTGGATAGTTGATGCAATAGCGCTGGCTTATACATCTAAGTGCCTGCAGTGCCCGTTAGGTGTTAAAGCGCACTCCACGAGAGGCATGGCCTCGTCGTGGGCTTAGTCTAGTGGGATTGCCTTACAAGATATCTGTATGGCGGCAGGCTGGGCCTCCCCGTCTACATTTATTAGGTTTTACAACCTAGAAGTTCCCGCTCTGCAGGCCAGGCTGCTCGCGGTTTAATAACTCAGTGTTTTCTGCCCGATGCTATCGGCTCAGGATGCTGAAACTGCTAGAGCATCGATCACTGATCGTCTATATGCTCTGTGGGCAGTGTGTAAGTCCCCCAATACTCATCAGTCCAGGCCGACTCCGCCCTGGCTGTGTGGAACACTTGATATAGTTGCTCTTAGTAGAGTACTACATTTTACAGGAATGATGCTATTCTAGACCCTCTTCCTGGATTCTATTGAGTCCCATGTGATTATGCACTGTATGATCCCCGGGCACCTGCCCTTGGGACCTTAGTGTTGAATCTCCGCATGCACGGCGTTTTACACTGTGTTCCCCTAGCGTAAGCTATTACGCAGTACGAGAGAACCTCTCGTAAGAGAACGTACTCGGTTACTAATGTAACCTCGGTTCTCTCTAGAGAGGGAACGAGTACTGCGTATCTTGCCGTGCATGCATCACGCTCTGGTTCGCTTCGCGATGAAAAACCAGCTAGACCAGCCTCCCGAGCCTGTATTTATAGCTCAAGGCTCCGCCCATTTCGGCGGGACGTGACGCAGTGGGCGCGAAGCGCCCTCATTGGATCTGACGTCATGAGCAGTCTCGCTCGATAGGCTGGTGCAGTTGCCGCAGAGCAGCCAATGGGCGCGCGAGCCGTCTTGCCCATGTCTGCACGCTGCCGCAACGCGTTTTACAACATTACAAATTAAGGATAATTTTTGGGCTTCAGTGTCTCGTGGAAAAGAGTTTTTCCCCTAGCGTAAGCTATTACGCAGTACTCGTTCCCTCTCTAGAGAGAACCGAGGTTACGTTAGTAACCGAGTACGTTTTACTTGCTGCTCTCCCCACTCTGTCTAGGCATGGCTGCATGGACGGGTGCGTGGATTTTGCCCATAAGAGGACAATTCTGCCAACACTAACTGTATGTATTTCTGTCAGGACCACTACCATCAAATACGATTGACAATTAGCATACAGTTTGGATTGGCGGTATGGTTCCGTTCTGGGTGAGAACACCCTGTGCATCCATGCAGCCTAGCATGGATAAGTAGCAATAACCCCCCTTGGGGTAAACCGAACAGAACCAACATGAATGTTTGCAAATATATTTAATTCAAGATTCTAAAGTACAACATATTTCGAGAATTTATTCTGATTCAAGGGGAATCAGAATGCCAAATCCTGACTGGGCGAGAGGAGGAGCTGGGGATGGAGGAGGGTAATTAGCTCCTGAGAAACACGATAGCTGCTGATAATACTGAAGGAGCTTATATACTGTATGTATACGGTGATAGGCGTCATATTCCTATAGGTAGATGTGGATCAGCTGAGGGTCAGCTGATGCGAGCTTGACTAACGTGACCTGCCAGAACTAACGCTACGCTTGATTTCTGTCAGGACCACTACCGTCAAATACGATTGACAATTAGCATACAGTTTGGATTGGCGGTATGGTTCCGTTTTGAGCTAGAACTCCCTGCGCATCCATGCAGCCTAGCATGGATAAAAGCAGGGAGAGCAGCAATAACCCCCCAAAACAAAACCATATGCCAATATCCCCCAACCCAACTGACAGCGCAATCTGGATGCTTTTGTAGTTACCTGAGTGAGCCAAGGCAACAAGCATGTTATCAATACCTGAAAAGCTTGAGCAACAGCATGCTACCAACAATACAAGAAAGCCTTAAGCAACAAGTATGTTGCCCTTATGGCCTAAACGAGTATGTTGCCAATACCCACATAAGCCATAGCAACAAGCATGTTGTCAATCCCCTGCATGTTTAGCAGTAAACATGCATATTGCAATGAATGGCATACCACCTGAAATGAAGAAGTGAAAATTGAGATATCAAAATGAATCAGCTGCTTGCTTGATGTATATCCGCAGTCCAGTTCCAGTTTCTTTGAGTGACGCCTGTGAGCTAGAGATGAGAGATGGGGATCTAATTTTTCAATTATCTTTTTCATTGGAAATAAGTACTGAAGTACACAATACTGAAGTAATCCTGGTGGAAACTACTGGTTCACACAGATTAGCAACACATGTCATTAATAAAGCTGGATGGTTTAATGTAACAAGCGTGATGCTGATGCTTGGATATATTTAGTCACAAATATGTAGATTTGAATAAATTCCAATCACTAGACAATCACTGCGTACAGTGTCACCTGTCAATGACGTCATAACCTTGTTATACTTGGTTGTAGTTTACTTCTGTAGAATAAAAAAAAAATTAAAAAAAATAATAATATGCACATTTTGTTATTATATATATATATTTTTACATACTACCCCCCACCACGACTGAGGCTGATAGAATGGTTACATCCTGATGTTAGCATCATATGTTGAGCATTATAGATCCAATCTAATGGGGGAAGCATCACACCAAGCTGGAGCAAGCAAGGATACATGGCAACAAGCGTGTTGCTGTAGCCAATTTAACAATTGTATGGGATCTATTGGGGGAAGCTTACACCCCTAGTGGCAGCAAAACCTGATACAACAAGCATGTTGTATAAATCACAGAACTATAGCTAAAACTAGTGTAGTTTGGCAGGGGAAGCATACACCCTACAGCAATAGCTCCAACTAGCGGCAAGAAAACTGATACAACTAGCATGTTTGTATAACCATAGGACTAATATTAGAACTAGTGTAGTCCGGTCGGAGAAGCATACTGAGCATACTAGCTCTGAGTCAGATGCAGTGCGCAGCTAAGCAATGAAATACAGTGTGCTTCCTCATTCATTAACATGATTTCTGCTCCCGTCCTACGGATTCCATCGGCTGTGGAGGTGAAGATGACGACTCCCATGATTCCACACTCCTTCACAGGACCATCAAGCTACGATGTTGTTAGTGTTGAATACCAGACCTCTGCGGTGAATGTACTGTGTATTTGCACAAGTATGTTACCGGTATCTAGATAGCTTTAGCCACAAGCATGTGGTAACTTTAACACAGCATGTTGCAATAATCAGATAGAAAAAAGAACAGGCATTTTTCCAATGCAACCAGATAGCATAAACAACGCTTGATTACTACAGCATGTTGCAGAGGACAGTATGCGCAAAATACTAGAAGCCTAAGTAACAAGCATATATATTCGATAACATTGCACTAGCAACCACCATACAGTACTGATAGCAATGTTGCTGAAATGACAGCATATTACTGATGCCTGAAAAGCTTAGCACAGCATGTGACAATGACACTAGGTATTTAAGCCTAAAACAAAGCCATGTTCCAAATAATGACTGGGCTAAATAACCTTAAAAGTAAAATAACCATGTTTTCAATAGCAACTAACATCTGTGCATTAAATGAAAGCACGGTATGCAATACACTGTAGCTTTAAGAACACCGTGTTTCCAAGAACTAGATAGACCAAGCCTGTCCAATAACGCTGAAGTGACTCAACTGAATTGTGACTGTTTACAATGTCTTTTTTAAAGCTGTGCCACAGCAGAATTATTCCGTTTGCATCATGAATTAATTCACATCAAGCAGCTGCTTGAATCTGTGCTGCATAGTGCTAAAAGCACAGCGTGTGCAATGCGATCAGTTGCCAATGACAACACATACTTAACGCACATAGCCAATATGATCGCATAAGCCTAGCAAGATCATTTTAATGAAAACGACTAAGTTAGATAAGCCCAAGCCACACGTATAGCATTAGCAACAAGCATGTTGCCAATACCCTGATAGATTTTAGCAATGAGCATTAAAAAGGACTTAGCTTAGCTTTGTGAAGACTTTCAGAGATGAATGGAGAATGAATCACGTCGAGTCATGTGTCAATAATGCAGCGATGCAAGCAGCAATGCAGACTGAGGTCACTTCCAAATCAGGCAACCTCTGATCAATGCGGCAAATCTCGTGTTCAAGTTTAAGATGAATCTGAGGTGAAATCCTTGTGGGGAACGAATTCCTCTTGCTAAATTCCCGATTGCACGATTCCTTGTGAGATGATGTTGTTTGCCTGCCGAATTTCGCCATGTAATTAGCTCCTGAGAAACACGATAGCTGCTGATAATACTGAAGGAGCTTATATATTTATACGTGATAGGCGTGGTATTCCTTATAGGTAGATGTGGATCAGCTGAGGGTCAGCTGATGCAAGCTTGACTAACGTGACCTGCCAGAACTAACGCTACGCTTGATTATTATAATAAATTTATAGTCCCACCGAGGCTGGACTGACCTGAATTTCTCACACATTTCTCAGTTCCCTGATCAGGCGACTGGAAATATAAATATTGCAGCAAATGAGCCTGTTATAATACACGCGCGCCTGCAAGCAAACGCCGAAGAAAACATTTTGACGCTCTTTTATGCTCGTGCATCTGAAAGCCTTTGTGTTCCCCCCTGTGGCTCAGTGGCGGAATCTTTGGTTTTTCGCACGAGAGACCGGTGTTCGAATCCCGGTCTAACGGCAGATAAATTATGCCTCCAATGCTTCGCTCTGTCAGTTCCCTGAAAGGCGACTGCAGATGTGCATTTTGCAGCCAACGAGCGCGTTGTACAACCCGCTCGCCTGCACCCAAACACCGTTTCTATGGTTCCCGTGCGTCACTGGCGAAAGGAGAAAAGAGTGTTTATGTCCCGCTGCGGCCGGGCCGAATTCCATTTCTCACACATTTCTCATTCCCATCTGAAGTTCAGGCAACTGGAAATGTCAATACTGCAGTGAGCGAGCCTGTTGTAATGCGCGCACGCCTGCAAACAAACGCCAGCATGTTGACGCTCTCTGATAATACTCGCACTAACTAAATGCCTATGTGTCTTCCCCTGTGGCCCAGTGGCAGATTCTCAGGCTTTCGCGTGAGAGACCCGTGTTCGATCCCGGGTCTACCGGCAGATAAAATTATGCCGTCAATGCTCGCTCTGTCAGTTCCCTGAAAAGGCGACTGCAGATGTGTATTTTGCAGCCAACGAGCGCGTTGTACAACCCGCTCGCCTGCACACAAACGCCGCTTTTACGGCTACCCAGATAAATCCCATAAGAGTGTATTTTCTGGTGTTCCGGCCACGGCCGATGATGTTATGAGTGTAGACAAAATGCCCACTGCCCAGTGCTCATTCCTACACAGAAACACAGCCCGTCACACAAGGTTCGCGCACATGAAATCGACCCAGATCGATTGCGCATTAAATGTGGTAAATGTGCCCACTGCCCAGTGCCCACAAACACTACGTTCTGCATGTCTCAAGGTTTCTGTTAAACGAAACCAACATGCATTCGCTCTGCTCAGGCGGACAATGCTCTCAGTGTTGTAAATGTGCCCGCTATCCCGCGCCCACATTCACACATAGACATGACAGGTCTTACGGGCCCAGCCCTCCCCTCTCGGTTGACCACCGCAGAGGAGTCGAGCGCGGGCAATCTGCCCGCTGTTATCAGCGCGCCCCCTGCCTCAAATGTCATAAACGCGACGCTTATGTTGCAGCACACTGAAGCCCCTCTGTCGCTGAGCGACCAGAGTGCGCTTCGCATTCAACCCCTAGCCATTCGTGCAAACGCATGGGCAAGGCTACCCGGGGTTTCGAAGTGGGTGCTAGACATTTATAGAAAGAGGCTATTCGCTACAGTTCGGTCGACGCCCGCAACGCAAAGCGGCGCGAATCGAAACTACGGTTAAAAATGAAGTAGCACACCTACTTCAAGCCGAAATAGCGAAGTTACAGAGCAAAGGGGCTATAGAACCCTTATCACAAGCTCAGAGCGAAGGGGGCATGTACAGCAGAAATTTTCTGGTACCCAAAAAAGACGGGGGTCTCAGACCCATTCTAGATCTAAGACGACTAAACAAAGCACTTCTGAACCGACGGTTCAGAATGCTCACGACCAAGAAAAAGCCAAGGGGACTGGTTCATGTTGATAGATCTGAAAGACGCTTATTTTCAAATACAAATAGCGTCACGTCACAGGCGATTTTTGAGATTCGCCTTAGAGGGTCAGGCATATCAGTACACAGTCCTGCCATTTGGCCTATCCCTGGCACCTCGCGCATTCACGATGTGCATGGATGCAGCGCTCGCACCCCTCAGGCTCCGAGGCATACGAGTGCTGAATTATTTGGACGATTGGCTGGTTCTAGCTCGATCACAGTCGGAGCTCATAGAACACAGGACCATATTACTCGATCACCTCGAGAATTTAGGTCTCACAGTCAATTGGGCGAAGAGTTCGCTGTCTCCCAGTCAGAAAATATCTTTTCTGGGCACAGATCTGGACTCGCTTTTGTATTTGTATCTCCAAGTATTCAGCGCATGACAGAGATTTTTTCGCCACGACGCTTTAGTCCCGCTCAAAAAGTTTCAGAGGATGCTGGGTCTCATGGCTTCAGCATCCTCAGTGCTTCAGCTGGGTCTGCTTCGCATGCGCCCGCTGCAGTACTGGTTGAAAGCGCGCGCGCGCCGCGCAGAGCTTGGACCTCCGGTCTCGCGCGCCTCAAGGTCGATCAGAAATGCGTCGCAGCTCTGAAACCTTGGACAGTGACCGACTGGTACCGGTCAGGTGTAAGCCTGGGGACTTCCTCGAGTGTGAAGGTGGTGTCTACGGACGCCTCAACCTCGGGATGGGGAGCGCTGCTCGAGGGCAGACCATTATTCGGCCAGTGGTCGGAACGGGAGAAGCTTCTGCATATAAACTGCCTGGAAATGATGGCAGTCGACAACGCGCTGAGGCGCTTTTGTCCCCAGATAAAAAGACACCACGTCTTGGTCCGTTCGGACAACATGTCAGTGGTGGCTTATATAAATCACCAAGGAGGTATCAGATCCAGAATCCTTCACAGGCTGACGGAACGCCTCCTGGTCTGGGTTCAGCACAATCTGCGCTCGCTCAGGGCAGCGCATGTGCCCGGCCATCTGAATGTGGGACCAGACAGACTGTCCAGAAACAATCTTCCGACAGGAGAATGGTCTTTACACCCACAGACAGTCAAACTGCTATGGAGGACATTTGGCAGAGCGAAAATAGACCTATTTGCGTCTCAAGAGAACGCTCATTGTCAGGAATTTTTCTCCAAGAGCAGGGACGCGCTGGCTCACGTCTGGCCCCGCTGCCCGCTCTATGCGTTTCCCCCTGTCACGCTCCTACCCCAGGTGTTAGAGCGAATCAGGGAGAGCGGATGCCCAGTGCTACTCGTCGCCCCATTTTGGACAAACCAAGTCTGGTTTCCAGTCCTGATGCAGCTGACGAGTACCGCCCCGTGGCCGATACCGGTGAGGAGGGATCTCCTCTCGCAGGCAAACGGCTCGATCTGGCATCCTTGCCCGGAGCGTTGGTCCCTACATGTGTGGGCCATCAACGGGTACCCGTTAACCTCCCAGCGGGAGTGTTAAACACGATCACACAGGCTAGAGCTCCATCTACGAGGCGGCTCTATTCCTCAAAATGGTCTGTGTTCACTAGCTGGTGTACAGCGAGTGGTACTCCGCCCTCACGCTGTGGGGTGCCGAAGGTTCTCTCCTTTTTACAAGAGCTTCTGGATAAGGGCAGAACCCCATCCACGCTCAAAGTTTATGTGGCGGCCATAGCAGCGTTCACTGAACCACCGCTCGGCCAGTCATTAGGAAGGAACGATCTGGTCATTCGCTTCCTTAGAGGAGCTAAGAGGCTGAACCCTCCCAGACCTCCCTCAGTTCCCGTTTGGGACCTTTCCACGGTTCTGGAAGCCATGAAAGGTGCCCCATTCGAGCCAATACAGTCAATAGACCTGAAACTCTTGTCTTTCAAAACAGTGTTTCTTCTGGCTCTCGCTTCAGTGAAGCGCATAGGGGATTTGCAAGCGCTCTCAGTGAGCGCGACGTGTATGGAGTTTGGGCCTAATGACTCGAGAGTCATACTCAAACCAAAGCACGGATATGTTCCTAAATCCCTCAATACACCGTTTAGGGCACAGGTGATCTCCCTGTCGGCCCTGCCGGTATCTGAAGAGGAAGGGGACTGTAGCCACAACGACATCTGCTTCTCGCGTTAAGTGATCATATGGGAAGACACATCGTCTTGTGTCCTTGCTGGTTAATAATTGCCCCACGAGGACCCATTTACCAGCGCCCATGTGACTCGTATCCCCCAACTTTACGGCCTCATGGCATTCCGCACACACACACAAACACCCTTTTGTGTATAACTGAGAATAAGAGAAATATCTGTTATTTTCCTTTATAATGTGTGTACCTTCCTATATGCACGTGTGATAGAGGTTTGGTTTGCTAGAGTATAGTTTTGAATTCTAAATGTTCATTGAAGGGAATTCCTCAGTCGTGTCTTGTTGTAACCCTAACTCAGACCATAAAACTTTACGACCCAAGCCTCAAAGGCATTCCAGAACACACACACACACACACACACACACACACACACTCTGGAACTTTGGAAACAGATATTCTTCCACATAACAAGCCACTAAATGTTTGATATGTATTCCTATGTTTCTCAAAGTGTCGTCATTTGCCATAACGGAAACACTGACAATTTTATTGTGTGTTTAATCAAGCTTTATTTGTGTGTAATGAGGCATATGAACGTAATGTTATGTGTGTCCAATATCTACCTGTAATTCTTGGTATCTGTCTGACCGTCCTGTTTTAATTCAGCCAGTCCCGCACATAGTATTACAGTAAGATGTATTGTTCCAGGTGTACAATCTTAAGAAGAAATATGAATTCTTTCTCTCATAAGACATATGGTGAAAGTAGGCGTTTTCTTCTTCACACAAAGAGAATTTTCCCGCTTCAGAAAAGACAATCTGATTCGCTGTCGTTCCAAGAGGGGGGCGTAAACAGAGGTCTGATAAAACGTCAGAAGCCCCCTCATCTCGCTCTCTTCTCTCCTCTCTTCCCACTCTCAACTCATCCAACTTCTCTGGACCCTCTTCCTCGGCGCAGCGCTTCTCCAAAGGAACATCTGGAGGAGGCCCTGGCCTTCTCCATCGAGCGAGCACATGTTCGAGTCGTAGCTGCGTCTCTGCAACTAAGATTTCCAGCCTCTCCCATCCCGGGAGACGAATCTGAACTTTCTCGGTAACGTTAAATTCAAGTGAGCCTTTACATCGTTTTTCGAAACGACCCAGAAGAAGAAGCTAGACGCAAACCAGCCGGACACGCGCATGCGCGCGTCCCCTTTTCAGCATCACACTGAAAGAGTACCACATCTCGCAAGTATCTTTCTCTCTAACAGCTGATTCCTGGTGTTTAGCTTGTAGGTCTGCGAATTAAGTTACCCTCTATCTCTTAACTCTTTATTTCTTTCTTTCTTTCATGTCATTCATTCCGATCACGTCATGTTTGTTTAAATGTTTGTCTGTTTTATCGTTTGCATTTTACGTACGTTTATATTTGTAGCTTATAATCTCTAGCGTGTGCCATTTTATTAATAAACCCATTTATACTTTTAACTGTCTCTGTGTTTGAAAACCCACTTTTTATAAAGTCAATGAAACAAAAGATCTATAAAGCTACAGGCTCTATATTATAAAACTACTTTGAATAGTTTTAAATTATAAACCCAAAGAGGTTTTGTCTCCGTGGCCAGAAGATAAAATTTCTTGGAGTTTTGTAAACAGGAATACTTCTTCTTAACTGTAATGATCAGACAGTACAGAACGAGGCATTTCCTATAATTGATAAAGTAAATGCATATGCGATTTATGAATTATGACCATGCGTTATAAATATTAATATTGCCAAAATTCCCTATATTCTTGAGCTAATTCGCATTAACCCAGAGGCATTTATTCGCTACATTTTGGTGGAGATATTTCGAGCAGTTTCAAACTTCATTTTTGTGGGCAAATTCAGTTTCAGTTGAATGTGTATTATTGGTATTAATAATTGTAGGCTATACGCGCGTTTTGAATTGTGAGATAAGTCGCCAAGGCGAACTCACCCAGCTGATGGCGGGCACAAAGCCAGCCCAGCTCTGCTAAAACTGCAGTTCATGACATTACATCTGTCTCTGTAAAGACGAAACAAAACTCTTTGCAGTTGATACATGTAACATGATTTAAACCGACTAAATGAAGACGAAGGATCTCTTTTAGGACGAAGACGTAAATCTGATAGTTTTCAGTCGTAATAGGCCTTATACAATACGTTAACGATAAAGCTCCTGGTCAGAAATTGGCCTCGCGATCCAATTTCGTAAACCTACGCAAAAATCATAAAAGTGCTATTTTGATTAATGCTTATGGGAGATGAGCAGATGATAAGTCCTGCTCACAGCTGTTCTGATGCCTGGTGTGCTCACAGCTTAAGTAAATAGATGTTCAATCCCTGTTTGCTCACAGTTTCTAGTGATTAAAACACGAAGTTTTAATACCTGTTTTTATGTAAACCGTTTTATATGTAATGTGTAATTGGAGACCAGTTTTATGAATTAAGAAAAAGATGATAATCCCTGTTCTTATTCTAAAACCGTCTCAATGTGTAATGTATAATGTGTAATTCCTGTTAGTCACATGTTGTGAAACTCGCGTCAGTTTTCCGCATGCAACAGAAGCGCAAAACACCACGTGATTCCACAGATAAAAAAATCTGCTGTCTTAACTGCTGAATCACGTCACCGACACTAGAGGGCAGCCTCTAGAGGTGTGGCAGGGCTCAAATTACGCGCCCCCCACCGACGTCATCCTGCGTGAGCGTCGCCTCCCACTGACGTCAGCCTGCGCGAGCGCAACTACGCCATCTCGTGGCGTTCTAAGATAATACCTGCTTTCAATTTCTTTTCTCTCTGCATTCATTTTCTCTCTCAAATACTTAACTGCATTCAAGCTTAGCTTATGCTGATATTATTTGGAGTTAGACAATTCCTTTTTCTGTTTTTGACTGTCACACTTTAAGTTAAGTTCGAAAAAAAAAAGGGAAAACTTTTCGAATTAAAAACTTAGATTTGATTCACTCAGTTCATTGATAAGGTCCACCTAGGAAGAAGCACGCCACCGTGTGGCGATCTTGGGTCGACTTATCAATATCTGTTTAACCCCCAGCCTGCAATTGAAGTGTCTCATTGCCACCCTTTTCGTTTGATTATTTTTATAATCAATACTAATAACCTCAGTGTTATTGTAAGGATTATAGGAAGTCATTCTGAATTTCAGTTTTGATTATTTTTAGTATTGATACATCACTGTTATCATTCTGATTTTCTTTCCTTCCTTATTATTATTATTTTGGACCTCTCCTTGCATGCTTATTTGAATTTTAATTTAAACTAGTTTGAATTTTAATTTAAATTGTGTTCACTAACAACCAGGTGGACCACGGAGAAGGAATACGCCCCTTTCCCTTGTGGCACAAACCCACTGCAGGGCCTATCCCTCTGCCTGCGTCCCAAGCCTGTGTTGTTTATTTGAATTTTATTTCATTGATAATTTTTTTTTTCTCTTTCCCCAGCCTTTTCAAAGGGGGGGTAGGTTATTCTGATAATTACAACCAATTATCGTAATTTCCTTTTGTTGTATCATTATTTTAGTAAAGCCTTTGCCTCTGACCCCTGCATACATATTTACTCAATTTGATGAAAACAGAAAGCCTTAATTCACTTTAAGTCTAACCTCTCAATCCCTTATTGTGTATCTATTGGCAGGACCCAGTCAGTGCACTGTGGTAATCCAAAAGTCATCCCTGGTGGTTTCCGGTGGGCGGGATCATCTGTCCGGCGTTACTGACACTGCGCCCTGTCTGGTGTTGGGACCGTCGGAGAGTCTGACCGCGCCCGCTGGTTTCCACCTGGATGACCTCTATTCACCCCAGGTAAACTAAAATTTGATAGAACCCATCCACTTATTAGGAACCACAGAATACTAGCTATTCCTTCGGGTGTATTTTAAGTGCTTGGACTCACCTTTCTCTCTCTAAGACACACCTTCTTTCGAGGTCCTGTCCCGACAACCCACGCATCTCCTGGCCCGATCAGGAACTCTCGCAGTGTTAATAAGGCTTAGGCCTCTTTATTTTATTTTATTTTATCTTATTTGATTTATTTTCCTTAAATAACGCTCCCCGTGTTATTGTTTGTGACATTTCATTGCAGACCAATGCACTTCCTTGTGTTGTGTTTCCCTCTGATCTTCCCTACCTTCAACCTTGTCTCTTTCTCCACTCTGTTGTGATTTGTTTCTTTCATTTCACTTAGACACAGAACCTAAGAGAGACCCCAGGAAAAGCTGAATAATAGAGTGACGATCAAAGCGGGCGTCGCTAGACGACCCCCCCAGGCTACCGCCTGTCCAAATTTCTATTGTGGGTTTCATCCATACCCACGAAATTGGCTCAGCTAACTGTCGGCATCAGTTAGCCCCGAAATTCTCATAAACGGCATAGGGTATATGAGTATAGCTCATTAACCCTAAAACAAACTTGCATTGTGTCTCTTTTTGTGTGTGCTGTGCTTCTCTCACCACAGTAAGCAGAGATGTCGAGCTAACCCAGAAGTACGACCACGAGCAGCTGGCCAAAATCTTCGGAAAATCGCACTCAACCTCGTCACCAAGGCCTGGGCCAGCGAAAGGCTCAGCCTCGATATGGAACAGAAGGCAGCCGCACTACAGCTCCAGGCCACAGAAGCCCGGAAGGACCGAGCCCACATACAGAGTCGGCTAGACCAGCTAATCTTCCTGACCGAGGAAGAGGACGAGACGGACACAACGCTACAACAGGAAGTTGAAAGACTTCAAAGAGCCCTGGACGATCTTCGTCTGCACACAGATCAAAGACAGCAGTCGGAGGAAAACACCCGGAAGGAACTCAACGAAAGGCTCCAACGGGCTGAAGCTCTCCTTGAGAGAGCAGAGACTAAAATCCATCAGCTCATTCAGCAGAGACACGATCTCGAAGACGAACTAGACATGGTTCGCAGAGAACTGAGACATGCCTACAGTTTCAACCGCGACCGGGAAGGGGAAGAACATCTCACACCATTTCCCCCTTCCAGCGAGTCTGCGCCTTTCAGCCACACACCCAGAGCTGAAAAGGGGGGCGAAAGCCCACTGCACAACACCACGCCTGTCAGCCAAACACCAAGAGCTGTAAAGGGTCAGAATCCTCTCCAGACGGATTGGGCCCCCAGCAACAGCTCTCGTCCAACAAACCTCAACAAGATGGCCAGAAACATTCCTACGTTTGCCGGAGACTGCAGTGTTCATGCGTACCTTCAAGACATTGACTTTCACCTGCAAACTGTCGCCAACGCGACAGCTTGGGACAAATTGTACCTGGTAAGAATCACCTCAAGCAGAGAGGTGCGTAGTTTTCTGGATCGCCAACCACAGCCTGTCAAAGCAGATTACAAGCAACTGCGACAAGCGTTGATCCGCGAATTCTCTGACCCAGAATCAGACCAAGGGTTTATCACGGCCCTCGACGTGAAACAGGCCCGACTTGAACACCCACACTCCTATTATGACCGACTCCGACAAACGTTCTTCGGAGCAACCAACACACCAGATATGGAAGAAGATATAACCTTTAGAACTTTGTTTCTGCGGAACCTGCATAGCACCGTGAGTAAACATCTCGGTGTGCTCGTCTGCCCACGAACCATGTCTATTCGAAAACTCAGAGACTTAGCCCACAAGGCTTACACCAAGCAAAGGGCCATGGATGAAAAGACGGTAAAGACACACACAATTCACTCCGTCTCTGAGCACCGCTCAGAACCAGACAGCAGGTGGCGGCACGACTGTGACGGTGCCCGTCCAAAGCGTCGGACCGACCGCTCAGAAAGATTCTGGAACCAGCATCACCCGCCGTCCAGAACTCCAAGCCCAGACCGTCGAACCTGTAACCACTCTCTCCAGAACACTGGTGAGGCAGAGTCTTCTTACATCACAGATGAAGACAGTGCAGCCACGTCTGACACAGACACAGAAAACGAACACTGACACCTACTGCTTCAAGGTCCTGACTGACCTGCAGTTGAGTAACCAAACCAATGTCTGCGCCACATACAGACAACCCACCCACCCACCCTAACCATTGCAGTGATTACACAGCACAAACGAACTTTACCAACTACATTGCACGCCTCAGAGCCGCTAAAACGCTACCTCCGCTGTGTACAAAGAAAGTCATGCGGGCCTCTGATGAACAGACTTTTCCTATGCCACCACTTACCCCTCCACCACCCTCGCAGGCCATCCGAGCTCACTGACAACCAGTGCCTCAGACAGCTGTCTGCCACCACGCACATGTTGCGTTCACAAGACTTCAATACGCATTGTGCACCTGTTGCCATCACAGCGCCACAGCTCGTAAAGCCACAAAGCACAAGGGGGGGGGCCAGGCGTAACAATGACGCCACATGTGCCAAAAAGCCATGCATGGGACATCAAAGCATGTGGCATACCAACCTCAGCGAACCAAAAAGACTGTCCTAAACCAACTAAGGACCTCCATCGCTGGAATTTTTTTTTTTTCTCCTTCTCTCTCTCTCTCTCCCTATCGCCTCTAACAGGATGCAGGCCGCAGTGGTTCGCGAGAAAGCAGCCACCATCGGACCTCACCAGGTCCGATCCCGACATCGCATGGAGAGAGAACACCCCCGACTCCTGACTGCCAAGGCAGGACTCACACTCAGAGAAGTCTAGCACGGTGATGTGCATCTCCACGGTCACCGACAATGCCCTGACACTCGTTGTGCCTATTTGTTGTTCAACGAATTCCATCCCGAATTTCGTTTAACAAAAAGGGGGAATGTAGCCACAACGACATCTGCTTCTCGCGTTAAGTGATCATATGGGAAGACACATCGTCTTGTGTCCTTGCTGGTTAATAATTGCCCCACGAGGACCCATTTACCAGCGCCCATGTGACTCGTATCCCCCAACTTTACGGCCTCATGGCATTCCGCACACACACACAAACACCCTTTTGTGTATAACTGAGAATAAGAGAAATATCTGTTATTTTCCTTTATAATGTGTGTACCTTCCTATATGCACGTGTGATAGAGGTTTGGTTTGCTAGAGTATAGTTTTGAATTCTAAATGTTCATTGAAGGGAATTCCTCAGTCGTGTCTTGTTGTAACCCTAACTCAGACCATAAAACTTTACGACCCAAGCCTCAAAGGCATTCCAGAACACACACACACACACACACACACACACACACACTCTGGAACTTTGGAAACAGATATTCTTCCACATAACAAGCCACTAAATGTTTGATATGTATTCCTATGTTTCTCAAAGTGTCGTCATTTGCCATAACGGAAACACTGACAATTTTATTGTGTGTTTAATCAAGCTTTATTTGTGTGTAATGAGGCATATGAACGTAATGTTATGTGTGTCCAATATCTACCTGTAATTCTTGGTATCTGTCTGACCGTCCTGTTTTAATTCAGCCAGTCCCGCACATAGTATTACAGTAAGATGTATTGTTCCAGGTGTACAATCTTAACCCTCTGGGGACCAAGGTGTTTTTGGAGCCCTTGAGATGTTCTGACATGCCTTGAAATTTGTGCTTTTTTCAGTTATTTATAAACATGTTAATGGCAAAGGTGTAAAATCACTCTATATAGCACAAACAGGGCTACCAAAATATGCGAGCAATGTGTATGTAGATGTTTGTATTTTTAAGAGAATAATGTTTATGCGTGGTTATTGGAAAAAATAAAAATGAAAGTGGCTGAATTAAGACCACAAAACACATATTAAATATGTGTCCACAAGACTTTTGTCTAATTGATGTTGTACCTTTGAGTACTGGCTTCAAAATTATGTGAAAATAGTCTTGCTTTATCGTTCACAAAAAAAAATACATTGATTTAAATGGTGTAAAACAGGTTTTGCTTGGAAAGCCAATATGCGAGGGGGGCGTGAAGGAGTAGTTTACACCTGGGATGTCCCACCCACTCTGCATAATGACTCTGAATAGCCATTCATTCAGGTGTGACACTGACTGAGCCACAATGCAAGGACAATGTATTTAGAAGAATACTTATATTGACCATTTAAGATTTCGCTTACATCTATCTTGTAAATATGTTTAGCTATTTTATTAAAAATGTTACAATTACAACAATAATTACAATTTCAACAATATTTCAAGTGTACTCTTTCTTTGTAAAAAAAAAAAAAGAAAGAAAAAAAAGATTATAGGCCTACATTTTATCATATGTATTCATTAGTTTGAATATAGCCAACAATGGAACATCTAACATCTTAGTCTATGACTTTATTTTGACAAAAATAGTGTGACTAACGCCTGACTAACGTTGTTTTATTGAAATATCAGGGCATATAAATGTTCATTTACGTTGCTAAATACAAATACATTTTATTTCGACATATTCCAGTCGATTTTACTCATCTCAGTAGGCTATAGCAAAGCAGTTTATTCTTTCACACACAGACGCGCGATTCATATTTAGGCTAAACACTCTTTACAAATATGTACCCTTCATCCATCTCACAGAAACGCGAGTCATATTATAGAAATGCGATTCATCTTTTTGCGGTTTACATAGGCCTACACTAACGTTATTCCATAACGTTATTCCACACTTGAGAAAAGAAAACAGCCTACCTCACTCCTCAGCGCGATCTGCTGCTCATATCAGGAGATATTTCTCCTCATCAGCACTGTGGAAACTTTTCTCCATAAAGGCTATAATGTCTCACTCGCGACGCGCTTTGTTTACAGCTGATGTGGGCGTTTCACAGATCTGAAATGGTTCTCGGAATTTGCATTTGAAAAGCACGCGCTCTCCGGGGAGTGGTCACATTACTGTGAATCATCTCGTAATGAGGTCGACTGGAGTCGCTCTCTTTGTATACAGATTACAGAAACTAAGAATATTTGTTTTTTATATAAATGACTTCATTTAAAAGCTGCGATCTCAAGCTTTATGCCCGTGGGTCTGTTTGCCTGTTTGACTGAATTTTCGCGGAGTTATAGATAATTTTCGAACGCGTTTCAAACGGGAGTTTACTGACAGAGAGAAGGCAGAAATCGCATCATGTTAATTTTTCTTTATTTGTCAAAAAGTAAAAAACTTTATTTTTATTGTGAGTATACAGAAAAAAAATAGAAACTGAACAGGATCGATTGATGTATTACACGAAAATGAAAGATCAAAATTAACAGAGCATTTAGTGTTTATTTTCATTGCTAAAAAAAAAAAACGAGCAAAACGCGCGGGCGCGTTTTTGGTCCCCAGAGGGTTAAGAAGAAATATGAATTCTTTCTCTCATAAGACATATGGTGAAAGTAGGCGTTTTCTTCTTCACACAAAGAGAATTTTCCCGCTTCAGAAAAGACAATCTGATTCGCTGTCGTTCCAAGAGGGGGGCGTAAACAGAGGTCTGATAAAACGTCAGAAGCCCCCTCATCTCGCTCTCTTCTCTCCTCTCTTCCCACTCTCAACTCATCCAACTTCTCTGGACCCTCTTCCTCGGCGCAGCGCTTCTCCAAAGGAACATCTGGAGGAGGCCCTGGCCTTCTCCATCGAGCGAGCACATGTTCGAGTCGTAGCTGCGTCTCTGCAACTAAGATTTCCAGCCTCTCCCATCCCGGGAGACGAATCTGAACTTTCTCGGTAACGTTAAATTCAAGTGAGCCTTTACATCGTTTTTCGAAACGACCCAGAAGAAGAAGCTAGACGCAAACCAGCCGGACACGCGCATGCGCGCGTCCCCTTTTCAGCATCACACTGAAAGAGTACCACATCTCGCAAGTATCTTTCTCTCTAACAGCTGATTCCTGGTGTTTAGCTTGTAGGTCTGCGAATTAAGTTACCCTCTATCTCTTAACTCTTTATTTCTTTCTTTCTTTCATGTCATTCATTCCGATCACGTCATGTTTGTTTAAATGTTTGTCTGTTTTATCGTTTGCATTTTACGTACGTTTATATTTGTAGCTTATAATCTCTAGCGTGTGCCATTTTATTAATAAACCCATTTATACTTTTAACTGTCTCTGTGTTTGAAAACCCACTTTTTATAAAGTCAATGAAACAAAAGATCTATAAAGCTACAGGCTCTATATTATAAAACTACTTTGAATAGTTTTAAATTATAAACCCAAAGAGGTTTTGTCTCCGTGGCCAGAAGATAAAATTTCTTGGAGTTTTGTAAACAGGAATACTTCTTCTTAACTGTAATGATCAGACAGTACAGAACGAGGCATTTCCTATAATTGATAAAGTAAATGCATATGCGATTTATGAATTATGACCATGCGTTATAAATATTAATATTGCCAAAATTCCCTATATTCTTGAGCTAATTCGCATTAACCCAGAGGCATTTATTCGCTACAGGACGCAGGCTTCCTTTGCCCGGTCAGGGCGTTAACCCCCTGGGGTTGGCTGTATCGCCGGCGATACCAGCTCGCTTTTTTTTTTATCAGTTCAAAAGAGATTCATTTTGCTCTGTTGACTTTGATATTACAAACAAGTTTCATACATCAATCGATTCTGTTGAATGTGTATTATTTTTGTGTATACTCACAATAAAAACAAAGTGTTGTGCTTTTTGCCAAATAAAGAAAAATAAACATGATGCGAGTTCTGCCTTCTCTCTGTCAGTTAAGTCCATTCTGAAACGCGTCCGAAAATTAACTGTAACTCAGCGAATACTCAGTCAAACAGGCATACAGACACACAGGCATGAAGCTTGAATTCTCTTCTTTTAAATGGAGTAATTTATATAAAATACAAATATTCTCAGCTTGTGAAATCTGTATTAAAAGAGAGCGATTCCAGTCGAGCTCATTAGCGCTCATTCAAATGTAATGTGACCACGCCCCGGAGAGCGCGCGCTATTCAAACGCAAATTCTGAGAACCATTTCAGACCTGTGAAACGCCCACATCAGCTGTAAACACAGCGCGCCGCGAATGAGGCATAATATAGCCTACCTAATAATCCTGGAGAAAAGTTTCCTCAGAACAGTGCTGATATGAGGAGCAATAGATCCCGCTGAGGAGTGAGGTAGGCTAAGTTATCTTTTCTCAAGTGTTAATGTGGAATAAATAACGTTATGGAATAACGTTACTGTAGGCCTATGTAAACCGCAAAAAGATGAATCGCGTTTCTATAATATGAATCGCGTGTCTGTGTGTGAAAGAATAAACCGCTTTAATAAACTAAAATGCTTTGCTATTGCCTACTGAGATGAGTAAAAACCGACTGAAATATGTTGAAATAAAATGTCTTTGTATAAGCAACGTATTAAACTGCAAATTAATATTTATATGCCCTAATATTTCATAAAAACAACGTTACAGTCAGGCGAAATATGAAAGACAACATTTTGTTGACTAGATTTGGGTACAGTTTTTACTGTAGAATATACTGCCACATCAAATAAGCTTTTGTTTAGCAATTTCTGCTCATATGTTCTATATATACACACTACCGGTCAAAAGTTTTAGATCGGTAAGATTTTTAATGTTTTTAAAAGAAGTCTCTTCTGCTCACCAAGGCTGCATTTATTTGACTAAAAATACAAACAAAAACAGTCATATTGTGAAATATTATTACAATTTAAATCAGCTGTTTTCTGTGTGAATATATAGTAAAATGTAATTTATTCCTGTGATCAAAGCTGAATTTTCAGCATCATTACTCCAGTCTTCAGTGTCACATGATCCTTCAGAAATCACTCTAATATGATGATTTGAGGATCAAGAAACATTTATGATTATTATCAGTGTTGAAAACTGTTTTTTACAATTTTATTTCATGATGCTATGATGAATAGAAAGTTCAAAAGAACAGCATTTATCTGAAATAGAAAGCTTTTGTAACATTAAACACTACCATTCAAAAGTTTGGAGTCAGTAAGAATTTTAATTTTATTTTTGGGGGAAATAAATAAAATAAATCAATACTTTTATTCATCAAGGATGAGTTAAACTGATCAAAAGTTACAGTAAAGACATTTATAATGTTAGAAAATATTCTATTTTAAATAAATCCTGCTCTTTTGAACTTTCTATTCATCAAAGAATTTTGAAAAAAAAATGTACACAACTGTTTTCAACATTGAAAATAATAATGAATGTTTTTTGAGCATCAAATCATCATATCAGAATGATTTCTGAAGGATCATGTGACACTGAAGACTGAAGTAATGATGCTGAAAATTCAGCTTTGATCACAGGAATAAATTACACTTTAAAATATATTAAAATAGAAAACAGTCATTTTAAATTGTCATAATATTTCACAATAATACTGTTTTGTTTTATTGTTTTTTATCAAATAAATGCAGCCTTGGTGAGCAGAAGAGACTTCTTTTAAAAACATAAAAAATCTTACCGATCTAAAACTTTTGACCAGTAGTGTATATATATATATATATATATATATATATATATATATATATAGTGTATATAAGTCATCAACTAAGATGTTAGCTGTTCCAATGTTGGCTATATTCAAACTAATGAATACATATGATAAAATGTAGGGCTATATTTTTACAAAGAAAGAGTACACTTGAAATATTGTTGAAATTGTAATTATTGTTGTAATTGTAACCTTTTTAATAAAATAGCAAAACATATTTACAAGATAGATGTAAGCAAAATCTTAAATGGTCAATATAAGTCTTCTAAATATATCTTTTGTCCTTGCATTCATTCTTGGCTCAGTCAGTGTCACACTTGAATGAATGGCTAATTATGCAGAGTCATTGCGCATAATGGGTGGGACATTGTATTCTCAGGTGTAAACCACTCCTTCACGCCCCACTCGCATATTGGCTTTCCAAGCAAAACCTGTTTTACACAATTTAAATCAATGTATTGTTTTATTGTGAACGATAAAGCAAGACTATGTTCACATAATTTTGAAGCCAGAACTCGAAGCGACAACATCCATTAGTCAAAAGTCTTATTGACGCATATTTAGTATGAGTTTTGTGGTCTTATTTCAGCAACTTTCATTTACATTTTTTTCAATAACCACGCATAAACATTATTCTCTTAAAAATACAAACATCTACATACATGTTCCTCACATATTATGCTAGCCCTGTTTGTGCTATATAGAGTGAATTTACACCTTTGCCATTAACATGTTTAGAAATAACTGAAAAAAGCACAAATGTCAGGGCATGTCAAAACATCTCAAGGGCCCCAAAAACACATCAGACCCCAGAGGGTTAAGGGCCTATGTGTCTCGCTCATCTGTTTTCAGACAGACGGAGCAGCTCTTTGTTTTGTTCAGCGGACGTTCTAAGGGACTAGCTGCGTCAAAACAGAGTCTATCCAGATGGATAGTTGATGCTATAGCGCTAGCTTACACATCCAAGGGCCTGCAATGCCCGATAGGTGTCAAAGCGCACTCCACAAGAGGCATGGCCTCGTCGTGGGCTTGGTCCAGTGGGATTGCCTTGCAAGATATCTGTATGGCGGCAGGCTGGGCCTCCCCGTCTACATTTATAAGGTTTTATAACCTCGATGTTCCCGCTTTGCAAGCTAGGTTGCTCTCGGTTTAATTTTTCAGTATTGCCCGCCCGATGCTATCGGCTCAGGATGCTGAAACTGCTAGAGCGTCGATCACTGATCGTCTGTATACTTCTGTGGGCAGTGCACTGTATGAGCCCCGGGCACCTGCCCTTGGGACTTTAGTGTTATGTCTCAAGCACGCACGGCGTTTTACATTGTGTTCCCCTAGCGTAAGATACTTACGCAAGTACGAGAGACCTCTCGTAAGAGAACGTACTCGGTTACTAACGTAACCTCGGTTCTCTCTAGAAGAGGGAACGAGTACTTGCGTATCTTGCCGTGCATGCGTCATGTTCTGATTCGCTTCAGCGATGAAAAACTGACCAAACCAGCCTCTCTGGGCCGTATTTATAGCCCTAGCCCGACCCGCTTTCGGCGGGACATGACGTAATGGGCGCGAAGCACCCTCATTGGTTCTGACGTCATGAGGGGCCTCTATCGATAGGCTGGTGCAGTTGCCGCGGAGCAGCCAATGGGCGCGCGAGCTGTCTCGCCCATGTCTGCATGCTGCTGCAATGCGTTTTACATTATTGCAAAATTAGGATAATTTTTGGCTTCAATATCTCGAGGAAAAGAGGTTTTCCCCTAGCGTAAGATACTTACGCAAGTACTCGTTCCCTCTTCTAGAGAGAACCGAGGTTACGTTAGTAACCGAGAACGTTTTTATTAATACCATGGTTCAATAAATAATGTAAAGGTTAAATAATAATTCACTTAAGCTGTGAAGTTAACAAAAAATATTCCACTATTCCACAAAGATAGGTTGATAAATTAACAAAAGAAAGAAAGAAAGAAATCATTTGAAATGTATCCCACTCTTCCACAAAGAGGCATATTGAACTAATGTTTACAGTTTTATTTGTATTCAAAAATATTCCAAAATAATGCTTTTTTTAATAAAAAAAATGTGATACCTACTCTCAGATAAATGAGGCCTATGATTAATCAGATGCAAATAGAAATATAAAACCAGTCCTAATTTAAAGAAAACAAGTTGACAAAAATATTGAATCCAAAAGGTGTTATATACGGTGGCCGAGAGAGCTCAACGTGCTGCAACTGAAGAAAACACATGCAAATAGAAAAACACCTGCAAATTAAGAAAACATCTTCATCAGTTTCACAACACATGTGTGCTCCAAATACTCACAACACAACCAAATACAGAAACGCGCTGCAAAAGTTCACAACACAACCAAATACAGAAACGCGCTGCAAAAGTTCACAACACAAACAAATCTGAAACGCTCTGCAAATAGGACAGAACACAACGGAAATGTTTCCGGGGAAGCCAATAAGTGACGGACCCGACTGGGACGTGCTTACAGCTGTCTACTTTAATTAATTTTTTTTTTTTTTTTTGGGCAAAACATCCAGAGATTACACGTTTATGACATACAACTTTGTATACAATATACAAAATGTATTTATAATATGTTCAATGTCACAAGAATAAAAATCAGAAAAGAACAATGAGCTGAAGACTAAAATAAATTAAAGAAAAAAGATAGAGAAAAAGAACATGAGGGAACGATATTAATATATACATCAGTTAGGCTACATTGTACACATTCATGTTATGTTAAAATAAGTTTCATAAAACATGTTAGAATGAAGGGTCCAAATCATAGACAGTATATAAGAGGTCCAAATATGAGACGGCGCTGCGTTGTCATGAGAACATCCCAGGTGAAAATAATGAGGAAATGACATTGTCTTTCGTTGCTCCCTTCATCAAGTCCGTTCCAAACGGCTACATAATGGCACACAAGTGCCCCGCTCCCTCCAAAGTGCCCACTTCAAGGGCTCTGCCGTCTGCCCTTTTAAGGGAGTAACGTTAGGGCATAGGTAATGCTGAAATGCTCACGAGCAATAAAAAACGTCCCAGCCGGGTCCGTCACTTATTGGGTTCCCTGTAAACATTTCCGTTGTGTTCTGTCCTATTTGCAGTGCGTTTCTGTATTTGGTTGTGTTGTGAACTTTTGCAGCGCGTTTCTGTATTTGGTTGTGTTGTGAGTATTTGGAGCACACATGTGTTGTGCAGTGTTGGTCAAGTTACTTGGAAATAGTAATTAGTTACTGATTACTGATTACTTCTCCAAGAAAGTAATCAAGTTACTTTACTGATTACTTATTTTCAAAAGTAATTAGTTACTTTACTAGTCACTTTACTAAGTTACTTTTCAAAAACATGATGCACGACCTGAATATGCTATAATAAAGCAACAGACCTTTCAGCCTAATTCTATTCTTTCTGCATATTCCATCATCTAAAATTGAATCAAATGAAACATTCTCTTTTTTAAAACTTGTTTATTAGTTTCAATATTTTAACTTTATGCACATTGCATCAAGCAAAAATTTAATTAAATGCAACAGTCTCAGACTTGAATAAATTGTTTGAACATTTAAACCTATTTTCTGCACATTCATATTTTAATTAAATAAAGAAAGTCCTTCTTCTGTTAACTTATATTTCTGCATATTCCAGCATATAAAATAAATTTTTTTTTTTTTGTAAAATCCTTCATTCGAAAAGATGTAAATAAAATACAGCAATAAAATAATTAAAATGAAAGTCTCTCCTGACTGTATTCCAAATTATTAACATTTATGTCTTTTAACAGTAAAGTGCAGAGAGGAGTAAAAATGAGTTTACCAAAACAGAAAATGCTGTTGCATGCACATTTAGGCTGTTAGTCCAGTCTCATTTTATGGCTACCCTGACAAGGCCCTATGTTTTTTAGTTTTCTTTCGGAGTGAAACAGTGGTTATATCGCATCAGCAGAAGCTTCTCAAACCTCCTATCACACAGTCTGTTCCTTTTCGGGGAAAGCACCAATCCACCTAAACTGAACAGCCGTTCCACTGGTGCACTGGATGGAGTTGGAGCATTGTATTTCATGTACATCTTTTTGAGGTTTGGGAACTGATTCAGAATTTCAAGCTCATACCCTGACCTTAAATAGTCAGTTACTTCATTTTCTGCTGAAAAGCTTTCTGTAGGCTGGTTCTCAAAATCAAAAAAGTCCATTTCAGCTGGGCTGGCTGCCAGTTGGGACACATTAGCATTGTCAGCTGCAGGAGCAGTTTTACGACACTCTGTTGTCAGAAGCATCTTCAAATGCTCTCTTCTATGCTCATCTTTCAGCCATCGAAGTTTGAACTTCGGAAAAGTGGCCGCTGCAAGAAGTCCTTCTTGGCTATCCAGTACAGCATCAAAACGAATCTTGATGGCCTGTAAAATACAATATGATATAACAAAGAATATATTTATTTTACTATATAAATTGGCTATTTTAACTATTTTGTGGGCTCTACTGACCTAAACCATCTCATGTGCTTTCAATACTGTATGAGATTTAATTTTGGTTGAGGCTGTTTTGACCTCTTTTTTTCAATCTTCTATTGATATTAAGATTAATATTCATGATTAATGATGATCAATATCCCTGATATTGAACAGGGGATGAATAATTGATATTTTATTATATTCTATCATTTTAATAATTGTACTCACTGCTTAAAACAAACAAAGTGTAAGATCTGCCCACCATGAATGATATAATAAATTCAACAAATCCACCCAAATCAATTATCAAATAATAATCTTACCTTTACAATAACATCTGGAAGGCTGGCTGTCATTCTAGAGAGGTCATCTTTCAGGGCAAGTGTCTTTGACATCAGGCTTGTGAGTGTTGGTAGTAAAGCCCCATAGGTGCACTCATCCCCTTGTAAGATGTCTAGCGCTACGGTCAGGGGCTTCATCACGGTGCAGTACTCTTGTAAAAATAGGTACTCCCTTTCATTAAGGCACTTGATTCCCAGTTTTACACACAGGGGATTCAGCTCATTCATCGGAATTGTGATGATTCTGGAAATGGCCTCATACAGGGAATTCCACCTTGTGGATGTGGGTACCATTAGTTTCCTGCGGCTGACTTCCTCCACCTGTTCAGAGGCTAATGTTGATCGACTTGCTTTAGTCCAAAGAGCAGAGCATTTTGCAATACTACTCCTATACAGCCTTGGTGTCTGCACAGGAATTTAGATGTTTGTCAACATCGCTTGTTGAAATTAAGTTAATTGTGTGTGATGCACACCTGTAGCGTGGAGGGAGGCTAAACTGTCCATCACCAGATGCGGTTGAAAGAGCTTCTATGACATCTGTAAAAGTCGGTTCCTCATCATCACCTTCTTCTTCATTTTCAGATTCAGACTCCAAATTACAGGGCTGACACACTCTGAATGCTTTGGCAAAATTAGATGCATTATCAGTTACAGTGGCAACAACTGTGCCATGCAGTCCATATGATGAATGGATTTCTTCAATCTCTGCTCCAATTACATCATAGGTGTGCCTGCCTCTAATTCTCTTACATGCTAGGGCGGCCTTGTTGCGCTGTAAAGTGGAATTAATCCAGTGAACTGTTACACCCATAAAACTTTTGTTATTCACCGTCCAGATGTCAGCAGTGGTGGAAACAAAGTCTACATCTCCGAGTGCAGCCTTCAAATTAGCGTCCATTATGTCATATTCTCTCTCAAGGTATCCTGCAAATGACTTTCTCTGCGGCAGCTTGACTCCGTGTTTGGTCGGTATTTTTTCTACAATGCGTCGGAACGATTCAGAGTCAACAGTGGAAATTGGCAGCATGTTTTCGACAATATAGCCAGCGACGAGCTTATTCAGTTCAGCGGCACTAAGTGCTGTCGCACTCGCTTTTAAGTCTATTTTCACCTGTTTAGCAGGAGAGGGGCCCACGGAGGTTCGCCCGGTGGAATTGGATGTAGCCGCAGCGGTCATGTCAGTTGGGGGTTCAGGGTTTTTTTCAGTAAGTTTCACATTCCTGTGCCGGCTTGCTAGGTGCTTGCTCAGATTTGAGGTGGAATTTTTCGCTGTAGATAAAAGTTTTCTTCCCACGCAGAGTGTACAGCGGACGCTGATGTTTTTGTCACCTTTAACCGAGTCAAACTCAAAGTAATGTCGGTACTTCCAAGCATTAAACGCTGCATGGTCTTGCTCTCTTCCGCGCTCCATGTTGTCTCTTCTTGTTCAACACTACACTGACTGACGGCGCGGGCGCGACGCTCATACGTCATTGTCACTCGACTCACGTCACGAGACAGTCTCACAAAACAAAATCAAGGTTAAATAACGCAGTAACGCAGCCTGTTTACGGGGAAGTAACAGTAATCTAATTACTGTTTTTGCAATTGTAATCCCTTACTTTACTCATTACTTGAAAAAAGTAATCGGATTACAGTAACGCGTTACTTCTAACGCGTTACTGCCCATCAGTGGTGTTGTGAAACTGATGAAGATGTTTTCTTAATTTGCAGGTGTTTTTCTATTTGCATGTGTTTTCTTCAGTTGCAGCGCGTTGAGCTCTCTCGGCCACCGTAGTTATAGGGTTTTGAACACAACCTGAGGGTTAAATAACTTTAATTAATATTGTTTACTCTGGTATCCTCATTTTCAGCGGGGGACTGGCTTATCTGCTGCTCAGAAGCTACAAAAAAATAATTAAGAGGTCATTTTACTGCATACACAGATCAAGCTTGAGTTTTGTAATCAATATTAAATTGCATAATATTTGCAAAGTCTATGAATTGCCATGTATTGGGTGATACAAAAAGGCTAATATTTTAATTAAATTTTATATTTTGCTTGTGAATAGGTTGACAACGCTACAACGGTATTAGCCGAATAATTACGTTGCAGCGTTGCTAATGCTAATCATTACTAGACCTATCTCTCTTTACCTGTTGCCACTTATGTTTGTCCTCTTGAAAATAAATCTGTAAGCTTGCCACATTTGGCAGCATCCTCCTCCAATGCCTTTCTTTTTTTCAACCTGGCTTTTTCAGCCCCTCCTGGCCTCTCCCTCCCATCCATCCTCCCTGACGCGTACCGTTACGGTAGGGCCGACCCAGCTATCGGTAGGCGCCGGCGGTGCCGCGGTAGCCTACCTGAGAAAACGTTTTGGAAAAGACGGGCTATGGACCCAACCAACTCTATGGGAGGGGAGGGGAGAACTCCCTCTCATGGTACAACCCATGCAGAGGCTGCGCGCTGCGGTGTCAGAATGCGGAACGTGTGTAGCCTAATGTAACTAACGTGACAAATTATTTCCTCGACCGGCCCAAAAGTGAAGCGGCCCACCGGGAATTCTCCCGATTCTCCCGATTACCCACCCCGGGCCTGGGTAAGATGATGTAACATTAGAACAGCCTTCTATCTGTACCATTTTGACTTTGCTCGCTGTTTTGCTATTATTCTCGTGCACTGACTCTTTCACTATGCTGAACAGCCAATCAGAGTTCTCTCTCTCATTGACAGCCCGACGCCTATTCAATATGTCAAAACGGCCAAAAAAAAACAGACGAAGACCAATTTCAGCCGATGGTGCGGAAAACTTAGTCGGCCCATGCATATCAACTGTCACTAAAAATCAGTGGTAAAACATGAGGAAATGCTAGATTTTTTTGTATAGCTGACAAAGTTAAAGTGTAATGAAATACACTGACACCTTATTTTTGTCCTTTCAAAAGTAACTGAATGCACTACTACATACAGTGGGTACGGAAAGTATTCAGACCCCCTTACATTTTTCACTCTTTGTTATATTGCAGCCATTTGCTAAAATCATTTAAGTTCATTTTTTTCCTCATTATTGTATACACAGCACCCCATATTGACAGAAAAACACAGAATTGTTGACATTTTTGCACATTTATTAAAAAAGAAAAACTGAAATATCACATGGTCCTAAGTATTCAGACGCTTTGCTCAGTATTTAGTAGAAGCACTCTTTTGATCTAATACAGCCATGAGTCTTTTTGGGAAAGATGCAACAAGTTCCCTTTCAAGGGAACTCGCGTTGCGTCGAAATTGACGCTATGGGAACGCTTTGCGTGATGATGTCTTGAAGCACATGTAAAATCAGTCCAATGGCGTGGCGGAACGTCAGATGCGGGTGACGTCACGTACCAGGAAACTATAAAGCCTGAATGAAAACAGAGAGCGGCAGCTTCTGTGTCTTCAGTAGCGCTTGATGTGAAATCTGTCTCTGTCTATTTACTGTTGTTTGTCACCCATTATGTCCAGCGATCAGTTCAGAATGTGTGTGCATCCCTGCCCGCGTTTTATTACGGGTAGGGACACTCACGTACTGTGTATTGTTTGTTTGGGAGAGGAGCATGCCCAGTCAGCACTCGAGGGTGCTGGCTGTGTGCATTGCGAGGCGCTGTCCATGCGCTCGCTCCGATCCCGGCTGAGTTTCTTCCGGGAAGCTCGCGTTCCCCAGGGCTCGGGTCCCGCTGCTGCCGAGGCACAGCGGCGATCTCAGTCCTGGGGTTCGCAAATGGATCTATCAGCGGGGTCTGAGACGGGCTCTGCCCTATCTCAGCCCTTACCTGATAGACCCGATGTCTGTCATCAGGGTTCGGAAGCACGCGCAGCGGTTTCTTCCGCCCCGATGATAGAACAAACACTGCAATTGACCTTTCGCCGGCCCCTCCCCCAAAACGGCCATTGTCCAATCACACATCATAGCAACCGTTACTATGTGAGCATGTCCGACAAACATTCTCCAAGCAAGATGGTGAAGCGGTGCGCCCACGGCGTTTGTAAATATGTGGAATAAGGGCTGCCTCCGACAAAAAACATTTTCTAATCGACTATAGTTATTCATTTAAGCCATTAGTGGACAAATCGCCCCTTTATATTCATTGAATTACTTAAATATGCTATATAGCCTACTACAGGATAATGAGCGTTTACGTAATATAGCCGCACGGCCGCACGCATAAAGCTTGCCACAAAGAACCAGTAAAAGTAATTTGGGGTCAGTAAGATTTTTTAAGAAATTAAGAAAAGTAATAGGCAAGGATGCATTCAATTTATCAAAAGTGACAGTATAGACATTTATAACGCTAGAAAAGCTTTCTATTTCAGAAAACTCTGAAACTTTCTATTAATCAAAGAATCCTGAAAAACAAAACAAAACAAAAAACAGTTTATACATTGATAACAATCAGAAATATTTATTGAGCAGTAAATCAGCGTATTATTCCCTCAGGTAGGCTGCACGTTTTCTTGCGTGGGTGGATGTTGGAATCAATGATCACGTTGTTTGCATTCGCCTATGATTTGCCGAAATCAAAATGCTGACATTGAAAGTCTCGCTCGGAGCGGTAAACCAAACAATGATTTGTCCCTAAATAATGATATATTAAATCATAATATATTATATATTATTATTATTGATAGGATGATAACAGGTGTCGTGATCAGCACTGCTGTATCAGTCAGTGGTTAGATCAGCTTTGCAGTAAAAAAAAAAAACAGGACAAGGGAGATATCAATTATGCATTATTAATTATGACAAATAAATGATGCCCAAAATACGGGATATTTGGCAACCCTAACGTTAGTTTTTTCCCTTCCCCAATAACAAAGCACATAACGTTAGCAGGGCTGAACTGGAACAAAACAATAAAAATCTAATTTGCTAATAAAAATGAGCAAAATATAGCTACTGTAACAGCTCAGATAACTGCGATTGTCTGCAACAAATCGGAGAAAATCAAGACAGAGGAAGAGGTCTACGATGCCTGGGGATGCTGGTTGATCACAAACTTCCAAGATGCCGTCTGCAAGTGTTTATGTCGATTGCGTGGGTATTAGAGATTTTTCTGCGATTGTCATGGGGTTTCTCAGATTTCGCTTGAGACCTGTAAGCATTAGCCTCCATAGTAGTCGTGTCTCCTTCATTGTGTATTTTTATATTTCGAACCCCTCCACTGCATACTGTAACCCCTTTTGCCTCGATCTGGAGGATATCGCGGAGGTATTTCTCCAAAAAAGGTCACTGACACGCACGGGTATACCTCTTCCCGTCATGGCAATCTGTCGCGCTGGTCGTGTTTGACCATTTGTTTGTCGGACGTAGCAACAGTAACTAAGGGGGGCGGGGCTCGGCGAAAGGTCAATTGTCCAGTTCTGAGGAACTGGATGTTGTTAGTGTTGATGCTGAGTCTGAGGAAGCCCCACCTAAGTCTCATGCATTTGAAGAATTGCTGGATGTAGTGACAAGAGCAGTTGATAGATTATGTATTGAGTGGCCATCTGATAAACAGGACGTTCGTTCAAAAAGTAAACTTGACGAACGCTTCCTGCCCTCACGTGCACAACCACAACGCCGAAATCTGCCGTTTTTTCCCGATCTCCACACTGAGGTGTCGAGATCGTGGGAGAGACCAGTTTCTTATAGAGTTTTTAATTCACAAACCATGAATTATTCCACTATATCTGGGTATAAAGAGCATGGTTATGGGGAGATGCCGAAGGTGGAAGAGACGCTTGCGAGCTATCTCTCTCCAGCGACGGCATCTTCCCTGAAAGCTCCGGCGTTGCCTAATAAGCCCCTCAGAGTGACTTCTTCTCTGGTGGGCAAGGCTTATTCAGCTTCTGGTCAGGCTGCAGCGTGTCTTCATACTATGTCACTGCTGCAGGCTTATCAGGCTGAATTATTGAGTGATTTGGATGAGGGCGGGGGTATTGGTCCTGAGGTTGTTGCTGAACTACGCAGAGCCACAGATTTGTCTCTCAGGGCCACCAAGGAGACCGCTAAATCAATCGGGCGGTCTATGGCAGCCCTGGTGGCCACTGAGAGGCACCTGTGGCTCAACCTCAGTGATATTAAAGACAAAGAGAAGAATGTTCTTCTAGATTCTCCAGTTTCCACGCTTGGTCTCTTTGGCAACGCTGTTACTGTTGCTGTTGATAAGCTTCAGGAGGCATCTAAGCAGGCAGCTGCTTTGCAAAAACTTCTCCCCCGCCGATCTTTTCACGAGGCTGCTGAGCGGGAGCAGCCTCACTCATCTAAAAAGAGCACTGAACATCGTGCAACTCAAAAACAGAGCGTGTCCTCCCGTGCTCCCCCACATAAATCACGGGGACACGGAGGACGCTCTCAAACCCAGCAGCCTTCGAGGGGTAGAACGGATCTGCGGACCGTTATTACCGCCAAGAAGGCTGCTGGGAAAAAGTCCTGACGTCCGAGGGCTCAGGACAGATGAGGGTAGTCCCCCCCGAAGTGCAGCGGTCAACACCTCTTTTTACGGTGCCCGTCTCCCTTCGGTACCCTCAGGGGACCGTTCTGCCAACCCTGCCACCTCCGGTGTTTCAGGGCGCAGCGGTCTCCGGCGAGCACATATCTCAAGGACCACCCGGAAATGTAGTGGCCTTGGGATGCCCGCCCCCTCTGAGGAGGGTGTTAGAGCAGTCCGTTCAGTCGTTCCCTGCCGGTGCGCCGTTACAGGGCGACGAACCGACTACTCAACAACAACAGAACCCAGAAGTCAGTCTCGAGAGACTGGTACCTCTAGTAGAATCTTTGACAGCGTGGAAGCTACTGTCAAATGTTTCTCGTTGGGTCCTGCAGACCGTGGAAAAAGGGTATCAGATACAATTCAAGAAACGCCCACCTCGGTTTATGGGGGTCCTGCCCACAGTGGTGGGCCCCGAGCAGGTTCTGGTTATGGAACAGGAAGTAAACACTCTGTTAGAGAAAGGGGCCATAGAATATGTACTTCCCTCGAACAGGGAAACCGGGTTTTACAGCCGGTACTTCATAGTTCCAAAAAAGGACGGGGGATTGCGTCCCATTTTAGATCTTCGAGTTCTGAAGTAAGTAAGTAAGTAAGTAAGTAAGTAAAATGTATTTGTATAGCACCTTTCACAGACAGAAGGGTCACAAAGTGCTGCACAGTAATAAAAAAAAATTAAAAAAAATTAAAAAATAAAAACAGCACAAGTACAAACCTAGTACAACTCCACAACTGTACTACCATCAGATTCATAAAAATGCACTAATAAACACGTCAAATTGTTAATTAAAAGCTTGTCCAAAAAGATGAGTCTTTAAGTGTTTTTTTAAAAGATTCTACAGAACTCATAGATCTCAGAGCTAAAGGGAGCGAGTTCCAGAGCTTTGGAGCCACAACACAAAAAGCACGGTCACCTCTTGTCTTAAGGCGTGTTCTGGGAACAGTTAAAAGATCTTGGCCTGAAGACCTCAGGGACCGACACGGAGTATGCATATGTAATAGATCCTGAACGTATGAGGGTGCTTGATCATGCAAGGCTCTAAAAGTAATGACCAAAATTTTAAAATGTACTCTAAACCCAACAGGAAGCCAATGAAGGGCCCTCAGCACCGGAGTAATGTGAGACCTCCTGCTGGTCCTAGTCAAAAGCCTAGCAGCTGCATTTTGTACAACTTGCAGTCGATCTAAAGAAAATTTATTCAAACAAGTGTACAGCACATTGCAATAATCCAATCGTGTAGAAATAAAGGCATGAACAAGCATCTCCATCTCTTTTTTGGAAACCATAGATCTAATCTTAGCAATGTTCCTAAGATGGAAAAAGCAAGTGCGAACCACAGACTTAACATGACTGTTAAAACACATTGATCTATCAAAAATGACACCCAGATTTCTTATGTCACTGCGGTCAGAGGAAGATAGACCCCCGAGGGCCTGCCTAATCTTAGGGGTAATGACCTCTGAGTCATTACCCCTGTAATGTCTGGGGCAAAAATCATCACCTCTGTTTTATCCGTATTAAGTTGCAGAAAGTTCTCAGTCATCCATGTATTAATGGAGACTAAACAATTCAGCAGAAGGGACAGTTTGTCTAGTCTGTCTGGACTAAATGAAATAAATAACTGGATGTCATCTGCATAACAATAAGATACTCTTTTAAAACTACTTATAATCTTTCCAAGGGGAAGCATGTACAAACTGAACAGCAGGGGGCCAAGCACAGAACCTTGTGGCACACCACAGGACAAAGGAACAGAATCTGACATGAAAGATCCTATGGACACAGAAAAACTCCTGTCAGATAGGAGGTAAACCAGTCCAGAGCAGATCCAGAAATGCCCACTAGAGAGTTAAGTCTATCAATCAGAATGCAGTGATCAACAGTATCAAACGCTGCACTAAGATCTAACAAGACCAGCACAGAACACTCTCCTGCATCAGCAGCCATCAAGATGTCATTTGAAACCCTAAGGAGGGCAGTTTCAGTTGAATGGTTTTTACGAAAGCCAGACTGGAATTTATCACGGATACTATGAGCCTCCAACACATAATTTAACTGCATTGCCACAACCTTTTCTAGGATTTTAGAGATGAAAGGTAATCTAGAAATAGGCCTATAGTTGTTAAAAGATGCTGCATCAAGGTTACTCTTTTTCAAAAGAGGCTGAACAACAGCATGTTTAAAACACCTAGGGACCTGACCTAGCCTAAGAGAAAGGTTTACAATTGAAACCAAACACGGGCCAATAGATGTAATGGATTTCATGAACAAAGATGTAGGCAAAATATCGACAGAGCTTTGGGAAGGATTCATTGTACCCACCAACCTAATGACGTCCTCCAGGGAAATGGGGCAAAAGGAGTCCAGTATTGAGGGTCTTTGTTGAGTAACTATAAGATGGTTTACTGATGGTACAATGCCTGCCCTAACAGCTGTAACCTTGTCCACAAAGTGAGACAAAAAATGATTGCAATCATCTTTAGAAAACACAGGGACAGAAGATGTAGCAGGAGAAACAATGTTGTTAATAGTCTCAAACAAAGTTTTAGGATTCCTTTTGCTGGCAGATATCAGTTTTGAAAAATAAGCGACTCTAGCATCCTTGATCATCTCATTAAGATCAATCAAGAGCTCTTTAAGATGCAGACGATGGACTTGAAGCTGAGTCGTTTTCCATAACCGCTCCGTCTTCCGACAGACACGTCTAAAGCTGCGGATAGCGTCATTTATCCACGGAGATGTATTAACAACAGGTCAGTCATGCAACTCAAGTTCAAAATGTTAACATTGAGACAAATCGTGCCACAGATCAGGTCCGAGGACTGGTTTGTCACGATAGACCTCAAGGACGCATATTTCCATCCGTCCGTGTCATTGGAAGTTCCTGAGGTTTGCTTTCGGGGGCAAAGCATACCAATATCGAGTTCTTCCATTCGGCCTGGCTTTATCACCCCGCACTTTCACCAAATGCGTGGATGCAGCTCTGGCGCCACTGCGCCTCCAGGGTATTCGCATCATGAACTACATCGACGATTGGTTGATTTTAGCTCATTCGCATCAGATAGCGGTTCAACATCGAGATGTTGTTCTCGCCCATATGAAAGAGCTGGGGTTACGGCTGAACGCCAAGAAGAGTGTGCTTTCTCCACTTCAGAGGACCACTTTCTTAGGCGTGGTTTGGGATTCAGTGTCGATGCAGGCGCGCCTGTCACCGCCACGGATAGATTCCATCCTTGCAGCTGTGAAAAGTGTAAAGCTAGGCCAGCTACTCACTGTCAAACAGTTCCAGAGACTGTTGGGTCTCATGGCAGCAGCTTCCAACGTGATACCTTTTGGACTACTGCACATGAGGCCCCTGCAGTGGTGGCTCAGGACCAGGGGGTTTTCCCCGAGGGGCAACCCATTTCGCACAATCAAGGTCACGCGGCGATGCCTACGTGCCTTGGTTATGTGGAAAAACCTTGGTTCCTGTCCCAGGGCCCAGTGTTGGGAGCTCCTTGTCATCGCAAACTGCTAACGACGGATGCTTCCCTCACGGGTTGGGGAGCGATCCTGGAGGGTCGCTCATCTCAAGGTCTGTGGGAAGACCATCATCGTTCCTGGCATATCAATCGCCTAGAGATGTTAGCTGTCTTCCGGGCTCTGAGGAGCTTTATCACAGATCTCAGGGGACACCATGTGCTAGTACATACGGACAACACTTCGGTAGTCGCCTATATAAATCACCAAGGGGGTTTGCGCTCGCGCCCATTATGCTATCTGGCACGCCATATCCTCTTGTGGTCCCAGGGGAAGTTGCTGTCTCTCAGGGCAGCTTACATCCCCGGGGTCCAGAATATAGGAGCAGACACTCTGTCGAGACAGGGGCTGAGGCCCGGGGAATGGAGGCTCCACCCCGAGGTGGTGGAGCTGATATGGAGGGAGTTTGGCCAAGCGCAAGTGGATCTGTTTGCGTCTCGAGAGACGTCTCACTGTCCACTTTGGTTCTCCCTCACGCATCCAGCTCCTCTGGGACTGGATGCTATGGTGCAGACGTGGCCGAGGCTACGTCTGTACGCTTTTCCCCCAGTTGCTCTGCTCCCGGGAGTTCTGGAGAGAGTTCGCAGGGACCGGGTTTGCCTGCTTCTTATAGCCCCGCGCTGGCCGGGCAGAGTATGGTTTCCCGATCTTGTGTCGCTCCTCGACGGGCCTCCTCTGGAGCTACCCGTCAGGAGGGACCTTCTGTCCCAGGCAGAGGGCTCGATATTTCACCCTCGGCCAGAACTGTGAAACCTGTGGGCTTGGCCTCTGAGGGGGCCCAGCTCATAGAGTCAGGTCTCTCAACTGAGGTTGTTGAGACCATTCTACAGTCCAGAGCTCCCTCCACGAGGAAACTTTATGCCCTGAAGTGGAGAGTATTCACTTCTTGGTGTAGTGACCGTCGGTTGGACCCAGTTAACTGCCCAGTTGGTACAGTGCTGGAGTTCCTGCAGGACCGGTTCACTGCAGGTCTGACCCCGTCCACTTTAAAGGTTTATGTGGCGGCCATAGGTGCTTACCACATTCCTTTGGGTGGAATGTCTGTGGGGAAGGACCCTCTGGTATCTCGTTTCCTTCGTGGCACCTGGAGGCTGAGGCCTGCAGTTCGCTCTAGGGTGCCACCATGGGATTTGTCCATTGCGCTGCAAGGCCTTTCCCTGGCCCCCTTTGAGCCTATTGAGGAGATTCCCGAGAAGTTCTTAACTTTGAAAGCTCTGTTCCTCCTAGCCATTTCCTCTCTTAAGAGGATAGGGGATCTCCAAGCACTGTCGGTTGCCCCGTCATGCTTGGAGTTTGCTCTGAGCATGGTGAAAGCTTTTCTGCATCCAAGACCGGGCTATATCCCCAAGGTCCCCACTAATGTGGCCAGACCTATTATACTGCAGGCCTTCTGTCCTCCTCCCTTTCAGAATGCGGACCAGGAGACTAATAATTTGCTTTGCCCAGTCCGGGCATTAGATGCTTATGCCCACAGAGCTGCCCTGTGGCGTAAAAGTGATCAATTATTTGTGTGCTTTGGGTCCCCTAACAAGGGATCTCCAGTGTCTAAGCAAAGGATGAGCAAGTGGGTGGTTGAGGCTATTTCGCTTGCTTATGAAGCGGCCGGGCAGCCTTCTCCTATGGCTGTCCGGTCACACTCTACAAGGAGTATGGCGGCCTCCAAGGCCCTTATTTCAGGAGTTTCTCTCCAGGACGTGTGTGATGCGGCAGGCTGGTCCTCACCGCACACCTTTGTCAGGTTTTACTCCTTGGACCTGGACTCTACACCAGGGTCTCAGGTCCTGTCATCCTAGTGCTGCTCTTATGATTTCACACAGGACAGACACTTGTAGCTATGGTGGCGTTGGTATGGACGTTCCCATAGCGTCAATTTCGACGCAACGCGAGTTCCCTTGAAAGGGAACGCCTCGGTTACGACTGTAACCTCGGTTCCCTGAAGAGGGAACGAGCGTTGCGTCACCTTGCCATATCTCCTTCATGCCTGTCAGCTGCTACTTCAGACTTTACGAAGCTGCCGCTCTCTGTTTTCATTCAGGCTTTATAGTTTCCTGGTACGTGACGTCACCCGCATCTGACGTTCCGCCACGCCATTGGACTGATTTTACATGTGCTTCAAGAAATCATCACGCAAAGCGTTCCCATAGCGTCAATTTCGACGCAACGCTCGTTCCCTCTTCAGGGAACCGAGGTTACAGTCGTAACCGAGGCGTTTTTCACACCTGGATTTGGGTATCCTCTGCCATTCCTCCTTGCAGATCCTCTCCAGTTCTGTCAGGTTGGATGGTAAACGTTGGTGGACAGCCATTTTCAGGTCTCTCCAGAGATGTTCAATTGGGTTTAAGTCAGGGCTCTGGCTGGGCCATTCAAGAACAGTCACGGAGTTGTTGTGAAGCCACTCCTTCGTTATTTTAGCTGTGTGCTTAGGGTCATTGTCTTGTTGGAAGGTGAACCTTCGGCCCAGTCTGAGGTCCAGAGCACTGTCATATGGAGAGACTATGGTCTATTTTATTGTGTGTTTTTGTGTGTATTTGGCACCGTTGTTTTCCTTTTTTTCTTTTTTGGTGTTCTTTTGTGATTTGTTTATTGATGCACGTTTTATTTTTGTGACTGTTGACCATGATTTAGAATGTGGGGTAACGCCCCCGTATTTTGCGGGGAGTCCGGATCACAGCTGATTAGCAGATGGACAGCTGTTGGTAATTGCCATGTCAAATCACGGACGGTTCAAAAAGGCGAAGGAACTGAAAACAAGTGTCTGTGATCCCGTGAACTCTGTTGTGCAGCTCTGTTCTCCACATGTTTTATTACTGGACGGTAGTCGCGATTGTTTTATTTCACTGCTCCGACTGTTGCATGGATTATTGTCTGCTCGTGTTCAAGCTGAAGTTCTGTTGAGTGACGGTCCTGCTGATAATCCGGTGGCTGCTGGTATCTTTGTCTTTTCTCTGCTGCGCTGGGATTTGCTGTCGTTCTCTGCTGCGCTGGGATTGCTGCCGTTCTCTGCTGCACTGGGATTGCTGCCGTTCTCTGCTGCGCTGGGATTGCTGCCGTTCTCTGTTGCGCTGGGATTGCTGCCGTTCTTATCTGCGCTGGACTGCTGCCGCCTCTGCTGCGCTACAGATCGCTGTTGTTCTCCGCTGTGCTGCCCGGAGCTCTGCTTCGTCTGTCTTGGGCTGGTGGTGTTGTGGAGCACTGTCTAACAATACTGGGAATTTGATTCGTCTGTTCCCAGTTTATTGGTGAGTGACGCCCTGTGTTAAGTTGTGTGACTTGCCTCGCCTGAAGTTAAGCTCTGTCTCACCTAAATTGAGGAGTTCTAGTCTGTCTACTGTCATACCACCCTCATAACTATCTATTCACGAATTGCAGTGATCTAATTGAGTATTGCACGATTGATAGCTTTTCTAGTGTGGTGTTTATGCTGTTTTATCTACTGTGGAGATACTGGCGGCTCTTTCTTTTCTGTTTGTGTGAGTGTTGTGTTGAAGCGCACGAGTGATTGACAGGTGGCCTGCTGTGTAGACGCCGCTGCTTGGTGCGAGACGGACTTGCGTTAGAGGAAACGCTTATGGACTGTGGGTGCCTAACTACGGACTTCCAGTGGATTTGTGAATGTATTTTTTTCCGATGTCCAGCTTTTAAATTTGAGTGAGAGAGTGCGTGAGTGCACGGCGCGCCCTTTTCCTTTTATCCTTTTAATCAGAGATTGTAATAAATATATTTTTATATTGAAACCGTTGTTTGGGTCATTCTGTTGTGTTGCTCCCACCAAACTAAAAGAACTTTCAAGTAAAAGATAAGGTTACTTTAACCCCCTGAGGTCTACGGTATCGCCGGCGATACCAGCTCGCTTTTTTTTTATTAGTGTAAAAGAAACTCATAAATACTCTGTTGACTTTGATTTACCATATGAGTTTCATACATCAATCGATTCTGTTAAATGTGTATTATTTTTGTGTATACTCACAATAAAAACAAAGTGTTGTGCTTTTTGCCAAATAAAGAAAAATAAACACGAAGCGAGTTCTGCCTTCTCTCTGCCAGTGTAGTCCATTCTGAAACGCGTCCGAAAATGAACAATAACTCCGCGAATACTCAGTCAAACAGGCATACAGACACACAGGCATGAAGCTTGAATTCTCTTCTTTTAAATGAAGTAATTTATATAAAAAACAAATATTCTCATCTTGTGAAATCTGTATTAAAAGAGAGCGATTCCAGTCGACCTCATTACAGCTAATTCAGATGTAATGTGACTCCGCCCACGGAGAGCGCGCGCTATTCAAACGCAAATGGCTGAGGCAATCCTGTGAACGCCCCCATCAGCTCGAGAAAACACACAAGTTTATTTAGATCATTACTTGTTTACACCGTCTTGCAGCGCTGTGAGGAATAATACTAATGGAAAATGTCCCTCAGAAGTGCAGGTATATCGAGGAGCGAGCTGAGGAATACTAGTAAGTTTTTTCCTTCTCACGTGAATTTCTTCACGTGGGTTTCTGTTTATGAATGAATAAACGGCAGAGATGCGCGCTGTTTACCACAGCTGGCAAAGACAGTTTAAATTTAAATCGCGTGTGTGAATGAATGATGATGTTTTAGCAAACTGTATTGCTATACTGAGATAAGTAAACATCGACTGAATGTTGAAATAAAATGTAGGCTATTTGTATAAGCAACGTATTAAACTGCAAATTAACAATATGCCCTAATATTTCATGAAAACAACGTTACAGTCAGACGAAATATGAAAGACAACATTTTGTTTAGTAGATTTGGGTACAGTTTTTACTGTAGAATATACTGCCACATCAAATAAGCTTTTGTTTAGCAATTTCTATATATAAAATACTATTTTTGTCAAAAATAAAGTCATCAACTAAGATGTTAGCTGTTCCAATGTTGGTTATATTCAAACTAATGAATACATAGATAAAATGTAGGCCTATAATCTTTTTTTTTTACAAAGAAAGAGTACACTTGAAATATTGTTGAAATTGTAATTATTGTTGTAATTGTAACCATTTTAATAAAATAGCAAAACATATTTACAAGATAGATGTAAGCAAAATCTTAAATGGTCAATATAAGTCTTCTTCTAAATATATCTTTTGTCCTTGCATTGTGGCTCAGTCACTGTGTCACACCTGAATGAATGGCTAATTATGCAGAGTGGGTGTATTCTAAGGTGTAAACCACTCCTCGTTCACGCCCCCTCGCATATTGGCTTTCCAAGCAAAACCTGTTTTACATCAATTTAAATCAATGTATGGTTTTATGTGAATGATAAAGCAAGACTATTTTCACATAATTTTGAAGAAAAAACTCTAGGCGAGGACATCCATTAGTCAAAAGTCTTATTGCCACATATTTAGTATGTGTTTTGTGGCCTTATTTCAAAAACTTTAATTTTTAGTTTTTTCGATAACCACGCATAAACATTATTCTCTCAAAAATGAAAACATGTACATACATGTGGCTCACATATTATTGTAGTCCTGTTTGTGCTATATAGAGTGAATTTACACCTTTGCCATTAATATGTTTATAAGCAACTGAAAAAAGCACAAATGTCAGAGCATGTCAGAACACCCCCAGGGCCCAAAAAAACGCTCAGACTCCAGAGGGTTAATAGAGTCCCAGCTCTTTAATTGGGTGGCGTAGTCGGGCTACATTGCTTGTATCACAGCACTCTGGAGAAGGTTTTCGTCCAGGATATCCCTGTACTTGGCCGCATTCATCTTTCCCTCGATTGCAACCAGTCGTCCTGTCCCTGCAGCTGAAAAACACCCCCACAGCATGATGCTGCCACCACCATGCTTCACTGTTGAGACTGTATTGGACAGGTGATGAGCAGTGCCTGGTTTTCTCCACACATACCGCTTAGAATTAAGGCCAAAAAGTTATATCTTGGTCTCATCAGACCAGAGAATCTTATTTATCACCATCTTGGAGTCCTTCAGGTGTGCTTTCATGTGTCTTGCACTGAGGAGAGGCTCGTTCGGGCCACTCTGCCATAAAGCCCCGACTGGTAGATGGCTGCAGTGATGGTTGACTTACTACAACTTTCTCCCATCTCCCGACTGCATCTCTGGAGCTCAGCCACAGTGATCTTTGGGTTCTTCTTTACCTCTCTCACCAAGGCTCTTCTCCCCCGATAGCTCAGTTTGGCCGGACGGCCAGCTCTAGGAAGGGTTCTGGTCGTCCCAAACGTCTTCCATTTAAGGATTATGGAGGACACTGTGCTCTTAGGAACCTTAAGTGCAGCAGACATTTTTTTGTAACCTTGGCCAGATCTGTGCCTTGCCACAATTCTGTCTCTGATCTCTTCAGGTAGTTCCTTTGACCTCATGATTCTCATTTGCTCTGACATGCACTGTGAGCTGTATGGTTTTATATAGACAGGTGTGTGGCTTTCCTAATGAAGTCCAATCAGTATAATCAAACGCAGCTGGACTCAAATGAAGGTGCAGAACCATCTCAAGGATGATCAGAAGAAATGGACAGCACCTGAGTTAAATATATAAGTGTCACAGCAAAGGGTCTGAATACTTAGGACCATGTGATATTTCAGTTTTTCTTTTTTAATAAATGTGCAAAAATGTCAACAATTCTGTGTTTTTCTGTCAATATGGGGTGCTGTGTGTACTTAAATGATTTTAGCAAATGGCTGCAATATAACAAAGAGTGAAAAATGTAAGGGGGTCTGAATACTTTCCGTAGCCACTGTATATTAGCCTACAGTAATCATAATTGTATTTAAAACATATAAATGTACATGCATATGTATAATTATGTCATTATAAAATATATATTTGTTTATATACACACTATAAATGCATATATTTTAAAATAATAAATTTTCCGCTTAAAAACAAACAAAAACGTTCTGTACATAGCCTGGATCTACGCGCCCCCTAAACTTTTAACAAAAGGCAAGTAAAACGGTCAGGGTTACATTTTAGACACACACACACACACACAAACACCTCTGAAGCGATAGAAAAGTCCTCGGGACCGCATCACTCGCAAGACGAAACCTGCATTGGTGTACAAGTCCACCATTCTCCAGTTGAATAGTTGCTACACACACATAGTTTAGATGTGTCCGTGGTTGATGGCCAACCAACCGCCCACAGCCAGAGTCTAGCCCAGGCAGCATCGCGGGGAAAGATGCACTGGAACTTTTGCACCACGAAAACAAACGCGCGTCCCATCATTGCCTCTCTCATCTACTACCATAGACAGTATATAAACTGGACACAGCGACCCCCATTGGATTCAACGGAGACAAGTTTAGTCAATTAGAAGCTCTCACTTCCTGATGGTCGAGCGTACTGCACAGACTCAAACTGAGCTTGACGACGTAGATGTGACGTGAGCAACCCGTCTTTCTTCTAGTAGCTGTGCCAAGAGAAATCTGAATCATTCCCTTCCGAAATTTACAGAGACGGAGATCGTGACTAGGAGCTGTCCATGAGCTAGGAGCAGGAGCAACTTTTGCTAAGTATTCTGATTAATTACTTTGTCATTTTGCCTCCACGTCCCCCCGATTGCCTGCAAGCTTCTCCTCCTGTCCATACGGTAATCTCTCTACTGTGCGACAGACAGTCGCGTGGTTATGACGCAATCGTTAGCCTATTTTTACAAAAATTGCTTCTACTGGGCCATAACGTAAGATACAAGGTAATGGAGCCTTTTATACATTTTCGTGTTTCTTTAGAAATAAATAATGCCTCAGATGTAAAGTTATTCGCTGTCAAAGTGACGCCAAAATGAATGGGAGTCAATGGAATGCTAACAGCAGGTGATGGTCCGCTAATCAATGGCGGCCCCCGGGGAAGCTTCAATATTTTATGAAACCCTGCCCCCCTGTCTACTACGTGATATCACAGTTTGACATGTCTGTCATTGGAAAGTTCCACGTGGTGTCATGAATAATTAAGAGCAAGTGTCTTCTCATTGGATAAGAAAACTCAGTCATGAATAATTATGAGACACCGATGAGTCATCAAAGTACTATAGTGCTCTGCCACGTCACAGCCTGTGACGTGGACACGATGAAGATTTTACGCCCGGAAGATGAAAATAGCGGAGAAAAACTAAAATTTAAACATTTCCCCCCTACTATTAAATGATGCAGATGCTAACATTGTCTTCAATGGTGTTCAACTCACATACCTCTGTTAAAATAACAGAAAATTTGGTTTAGGGTTTCATGACCCTTTAAAGCGTTTAAAATTATCTTCTTCTTCTTCATTGTGATGAGCCGTGACAGTTACATTTAAGCACCAACACTTCAAAATAATTATATTTGAAACTAGACTTCTTAGTAATTCTGAAAATATTAATATAAATTACAGCAACACCTCCCCCTTTGCCTTTCAGACGAGGTTCATGTTTGTAACCATAATCTTGGGGGTGGACTCATTTAAAGTCATGTAATTGTTTGGTTTTAGCCAGGTTTCTGTCAAACACAGCACATCTTGGTTATAGTCTGTAATCATATCATTAACAATAAGTGCTTTTGAAGTAAGGGATTGAATATTCAGCAACCAAAGCTTTATCATTTGCTCATTTGTATTATATTTGTTTTTTATTTGTTGAATATCAATACAATTTTCACCCTTAGATGGGTTTGGAAGTTTTTTGTATTTCCTAATTCGGGGAACAGACACAGTCTCCATATGATGATATGTAGGTGAAAGAGTCTCTATGTGATGGGATTTATCTAACCTCAGTGACGTGAGACAGCTAGCAGACGGTCGGTTTAGCCAGTCTGTCTGCTTCCTGACCTGATCCCCAATTCATGTTTGAGCTCTAAGACTATGTTCCATATTACTAGAGAGAAGAGCAACACCATCCCAGGAGGGATGAATACCATCTCTTTTCAACAGGTCAGGTTTGCCCCAAAAACTTTTCCAATTGTCTATGAATTCTATATTATTTTGCGGACACCACTTAGACAGCCAGCCATTGAGTAAGGACAGTCTACTAAGTTTACTAAGCTGACTAATCAGCCGTATCCGGGCCGTATCCAGATCAGATGGTGGACCTGTGCCTAGACACGACCACAACGCATCCCTGAAGTGTCAGCAGAGATTGTGTCATCTAGACTCTGCCCTGTGAAGGCCTCATCGACACGGCACTGATCCTCAACAAACTCGTCTCCATACCCGTGTGACTCCAATCTTCAACCAGATGGAACTGGATAATATTCTGATTGTTCCAATCCAATCTGACTTCTGACCTACAATGCTGCCTGAATCATACTCATACACTGTTCGTTTGTTGGCCAGAGGAGGACTGGTCCACCGACTGAGCCTGGTTTCTCCCAAGGTTTTTTTTTCTCCATTCTGCCACTTGATGGAGTTTTGGTTACTTGCCACTGTCACCTTTTTCACCTTTGTCACCTTTTTTTCATCTTTGTTGCCATTGGCTTTTGGCTTGCTTTGTTGGGGACATTTAATTTAATATTCAACAATATTATTGACCTGCCTGCATTTACACCATTATATGAGATCTGAGCTGGACGATGACATCACTGTTTTCTCCAGAGCTGCTATATATATATATATAAATGAACTAAATTAATAACTTTTTTTTACAACAAAAATGAAACATCACTGAACTTACTTAAGCTGGACTGTGATGCCATTTTCTTCTGGAAACAAACTTTGTTGCATTATTTTCCTGTTATCTCCGTAAAGCTGCTTTGAAAAAAAATCTGTATTGTAAAAAGCACTATATAAATAAATGTGACTTTACTTGACTTGACTTGAGAGTCCTCTTATCTGAGGTTGTGGGTGATTGTCCATATATAACTCATATATAACTTATATATAAATATATAACTGGTATAACTATTCTGATGTGCACAAAGTTCCTCTGGGGGGAAAAAGAAAGAAAAAAATCCTTTTATTTAACATTTGTTTTTATTTATGACATATTTAAATAAATTATTATAATTATAATAAAAATCATTATTTTATGAGAAAGTATATTTGTTGAATGAAAACTATGAAGGGAACATAATTACATTTAATTCTGGCTTCTCATGTAATTTCATTTTAAACCCTGCCACAAATACAAATAATTTTGAGATTGTTACAGATACAGATAAAGATACAAATAGTGGCTCTACTGCACACCCCTAGTTGATAGATTGCTGGTGAACAAGACATACCATAGGGCAACCAATTTATTTTATACAATCCTTTGGGAGAGGCAATTATTAAGTCTAGTTAAGTCTAGTTTGGGGAAAAAAAATATTTTCTGGTCAATGACACTAACAGGTCGTAGGGTTTTGTCAAGGGATATTTGTCAATGGCTAACCACGGGTTGATCGGACCCTGTAATTGCCAAATCTGGCTAGCTAGCATGACAAGAACCAACACTTCTCTCATGGCATATAAGGCACTGCTCTGCTCTGGCAAAAGGTTTTTTTTTTGTTTTTTTTTCACTATTCCCTACTACATTATTCTACTAATATAGTCAACTTGAAGGAGTGAATGAAAACAACTGAGCAAATTCGGACACTGAGTGTGCCGGAAGGGCTGCCGTATTTGCATAGTTTATGCTTGCTGTTTAATAATAATTTATAACTTAGCAAACTGGCAGCTCCAGTGGTAATGAAAATATTATGTATAAACCTTAATTAAATAATTTAATAATCAATTAAAAAGGTATTTATACCTGTATGATATAATGCTTTACATAATACTACTACAACTGGCTGTCCCCTCAAAAAAAAAAACAAAAAAAAAAATTGTATTATCATGTTTACTTCAAATTTCTTTAGAGAGAAGTATTATTTTGTCTATTTTCACCCAAAATAGGATGGAGTGAGCATTACTGAGCGCTAAACATGTATTTTTTATTCATACTGGAAGCCGAAGGGCGTCCTCCCGCAGAAAGTCCAAATATGCCTCGCAGATGTAATATAACTTGTTATAATTTATAATGTTCCAGGAAATCCCTAATATGGACAAATGCATCAAGCGATCGCTGAATAAAAAGAAGATAGAAATGCTTTGAATGCACACGACAGAGTTTGACTTGTTTACCTGAGTTCTTCACGCCTTCTCTGGTATTTTAATAATAAAGTATATTTACAATGCAATACTAATCAACATAGCCTTTCTCATTGTATAGAATGCTATAAAATAATATATTGTCTGGCTTATTCTATGATAAGAAGACTGGATAAAAAATAAAAATAAAAGTCGTAGCCTTTGCGATTTCAGTTTTATTTTGATTAATCGTGCAGCCCTATTTATGCTAATGGTATGCCGCTCTGTTATTAGCATACTAAAGTCAAACAATACCCAATTAAGTCAAACAATACTCAATTTTGTTTTGATTGACTAAACTGTATCAGCGAGGTTGATGGCATGATGCCAAGCTGGATTTGGTGCTAGCAGTATCTGTTTGTCAAAAATGAAATGCAATTACTTCATTGTGATTGTTTTCAACCATTTTGACTAAAATCCTCAACTAATTTCTTTAAATGACACATTTTTACAGTTGGTCTGATGACTCATTGCCATGCTTGCTTAGCTCCTCATTTTGCCTCTGTTGTGCTTGGCTCCTTAATTGCCCCTTTGCTGCTACATTTGTGATCAATACAATTACAATTGCATTACAATTACTACAAGCAAAACCCCTACTACTTCAGGTCTGGTTGTATAAATGGTTTCTTCAATGTCTGGATTCTTACCTCATGGCCACATTGCTGCCATCAATAACAATGGGGCGGAGGTTATCCTTATCATCCACGGGTATCTGAGAAGGGGACTCTGACTCAAGTGAGTCAGAGAAACTGCAGGAAGAAGATGAGCCAGAGGATGATGATGACGTGGAAGTGGACTGGGAGGGAGACTGTATCCCACCCTCATTCTCCGGATTACTGCCTAGTTTTACCAGCTCCCCAAGAATATCATTGATCAGTGCATCTGACCCTAGCTTGTTCAGAACCAACCGAACCAAGTCTTCTGCATAGCCAAGCTTAAGGGCAAACTCCATCTTTGTCTGATATTCCCTGAATGTATTCACAGGACCTGGCTCTTGGGGTACCATATTTGGAACTGGTGAATCGAAATCTAGACATGGAGACCAACACAGTAATGGGTGGACTGCATGGATAGACCTATTGCTAAGCGTATCAATAGGAGGATGACTATGGCTCTGCACAGGCTCACTTTTTGGCCCTGAACTTTTCTCAGAGTCATCTTGTGGTGAAGAACCAGTGTCAGCTCCAGTCTGCTGGTCTGTGGCGTTCACCTGGAGGTAGTCTAGATCCAGCTCCAGTTCGAGGATGTGGCCTGTTCCATCATCCAGATGGTCTTTCAGGCCCATGAATCAGCCACAGACATCCAGCACCGTTCTGACTGTGAGTCTTTCTGAGCCCTGCCACCTGTTATTTAGCTCTCAGGTCGTGTTTCTCATGTGAACCTAGAGAAGGAGAGAGGGATACTTTAAGGGACTGCATAGTAATTCAGGGAACAGAGAAATGTGAAAGGTGCTGAACTTCTAAAGCATGCTTGAACAGTGGTGGCTAGTGAAAAATATCTTCGGTGGGGCTGTGCCATATTCAGTCAGTTTTAATAGTCTGATGGTAACCATGGAAGCCAGGTGTTTTAGCGTTGTGTCTGTAAATTATACCTTGTTATGGATATGTTATTTGTTTGAATCCCTCTTTGTTTGTATTTTTGACCTATCTTTGTAAAGCGACCTTGGGTGTTGGAAAAGCGATATATAAATATTATTATTATTATTATTAATAATAACCACCAAAACACAATTTAACACAAACTGCAGGATACCAGTGTTCTGTGAAAACGTCAGTAATTAATGACAATATTAAAAAGGTTGAGGCATTCTTACACAAAAACAAACATATTGCACAAACTTTCCATTTGCATTTGAAATTGAACTTAAACTGTTTTGTTACTTTCTCAGACAGGTGCTTCATATCCCTCACTCCGGTAACTGTCAATGCTGGATCTGTCCCTGTTGTTTTAACAAGCAATCACAGAAAGCAAAATAAGGCATTAGCATGACTGCATCCATCTAGCCAGGCCTTTCTAGTTTGCCAGCTACGAGAGAAGCCTTGCACATATATGCTTCCCTTTATCGTTGGCCTGCTGTCTGATAGAGATGTGTGCGCATGGGCCCTAAAATACTTTCAGACTAGATTTGAGCTCGCTGATTGGCTACAGTTTATGTCAAACATTCATATCTTAAATGAGCAATTGGCTAAGCTGCTACACAGACCCGCCTGCCTGGGGCGATTTCTCCAGCGCCCCAGAGCTGATGAGACGTGCAGACAGGTGGAGGGGACATGTAGAAAAAGCAGATATTTTGAATTTCTATCATATTTTTCACATATACATATCACATATACCGCCCTAGCGGCCTCTACTGACCAGCCGCTCCTGTGCTTGAAGGACATGAGGTTAAGAGCTTTACTAAAGGTCATGAAATCAGCAGTGAAAGGAATGAGAGTAACAAAAGGTTCAGTTGTCGTCACTCTTCACCCTTTTACACGTTTGTTCCGTGAATTAAACAGCAAAGTGCTATGCTTTTTTTGTCTATACTCACATTTTAATGTTCATTAATGTTGTCGGTCTGTGGTATTGTGGGTTGTTGCGCTTGGCACTCCCCCTTCCCTCTTAATTACCCTCAAGATAGCCTTCCACCAAAAATATCTTTTATGTTTCACAAGAGAAAGAATGTCATACAAATTCTAATCCTAGAACTAAAGAATTTTCCATTGGAATAAATTATTTTATATAAATCATCTTTTCTGCCTTTACCTCTGCTCTAGCTTGTGGACTAATTGTGGACTTGTAAGCATAAGTCACTTTGGATTAAACCATTTACTAAATTAGTAAATGTAAATGTACATTTCTTAAACTACAGATTGTACATCTACACTGATGTACACAACTCTACACAACTCATTATGACCAGTCACAGTGAATATCGTTGGTCATCTACTAACAATACAAAGGAAAAATGTAGGCTATTGCTCAGTGGTTACTTTTCCTAAACTGCAGGAGACTTAGTTGTGATTCTCATATATCTCCCATTTTGGTATCAATAGTGTCTCAGATGTTTATCCTAAAACCCCTTGGAAGATATAAAAGTAGACACAAATGAGACCTGAGAAATATCTGAAAGAAATAGTCAAAAGAATATGGTGAAAGAAATATTCAAAAGAATATGGTGGAAGAAACAGAACATATCTTTATTGTCTTGCTGTAATCTCTTTCAAGGCTCCATTATGTGAATATTTTATTGCTCAAATATGATCAAATATATCTTATTTTAGTATTAATAGTGATTCAGATGTTTCTCTTAAAATTCCTTAAGAGAAATAAGTGAGACGAGAAATATCTGAGTGCTACATGTCAGCTGCGGTACCCATAAGTACCAGCAGATGGCAGCCTCGTCCCTCATTGTCACTATGAAGTATGAACCCTGTTATTCCCAGACTTAATTTCCCAGAACTCTACATTTTATTTACCTTTATTTTACCAGGAAGTCTCATTGAGATCAAAAATCTCTTTTAGGGACTGTTCGTTTTTTATTTAAGGGGCCACCGGAGGAGTTTTGAGATCTGTTGTCAAAAAAGACATGACCCTCCCTTCGCCAGCAATACATTTTTCTATGACCCTCCAAAATGATTGTGAAAAAAGGCATGACCCTCCCCGATAATTTATTGATTAGCCTACTTCTGTACTGCGCTTGGCAAAGATGTTCAGATAGCCATTGTTTGTTTGTTTTTTAAAACCATAAACTCTTGCTTTCTCATCTTACTATGGCTGTAACGATAGACCAAACCTACGATTCGGTTCGTATCACGATTTTTGATTTTAGATTTGGAAAAAAGTCATGTTTTTGGTGCTGATGCGGTGTGACTCGTTCAACATGTGGGTGGCGCTGCCAACAAAGCATCTAAAAGCTGTCACAAAGAACCGGCAAAAGTTATTATTATGAATATGTCAAATATAGCAAGGAGACATTTTAATTGTTTATTAAAAAACACGTGTTTTCTGTGTCGACTGCAAAGATAAAGTTGACGATGCGTCGCGATCTTCTCAGAACGAGCCAGAGAGAAATGCACATTTCATAAGGGACTGTTCGTTTTTTATTTAAAGGGACACTTCACCCATTTGCATTAAGCTTTGTATTGTTAGAAACCCAGTCATATATTATAATAAACGTGGATTTTTCATTAATTTTTCCCTGAGATGGGAGAAATAAGGTTCTCTTACGAGAGGTACTCTCGTACTGCGTAAATCTTACGCTAGGGGAAAATCTCTTTTCCGCGAGATACTGAAGCCAAAAAATTATCCTTAATTTTGAAATAATGTAAAACGCGTTGCGGCAGCATGCAGACACAGGCGAGACGGCTTGTGCGCCTATTGGCTGCCCTGCGGCAACTGCAGCAGCCTATCGATAAGGCCCACTCGTGACGTCAGCTCCAATGGGGGCGCTTCGCGCCCAATACGTCACGTCCCGCCAGAATGGGCGTGGTCTAGGGCTATAAACATAGCTTCGAGAGGCTAGCTCACTGATTTTTCATCTCTTCAGCGAAGCTCTCGCATCGCTGGACCCGGAGAGAAGCCGCGCCGTCTGAAAAAGCCTTTCAGCGGGACGAGTCGACACTCTGAAGCCGCTGGCCGCGCCGCCTTCAGTCGCCTTCCTGCTGCGCTATCCGGCGTTATATCCTTTCTCTGCTACTGTGTTTTGTGTATGTGTGTGTGCTCGCCGCCGCGACACACACTCTCATTGCACTAAAAGAGCCGGGCGTCTTTTTCAAGACGCCCCTTTCCTGAGGATCACGCAGCTCTCGCGCTCGCGCTCGCTGACGGCGACCGCCCTCACTGCGAGCCAGTTACTGCCTGGTGACTCTGAGGACTCACCTGGCATCCTTCTCCGAGACTGCTCCTCCGCCCCCCCCAACCCGCAAAGCTCGCCGGTGCGCCCGCTTGCCTTGCCTGCTTGGGGGATGATACCTGCTCTCCCTCTGTTCGAGCCGCGCAAACCGCGCCGTTCACAGGGGATGTCAGGAGCGGACGGTCACGGGGCTAGCTTTCTCTCTCCCTCTGTTCGAGCCGCGCAAACTGCGCCGTTCACAAGGGAGGCTGGAAGCGGACGATCGGGGTTAGTTTTTCTTTACGTTACAAGAAAGCTACCCTGCCCTTGCGCCCCATTCACGCGTCACTCACCGGCGAAAAGACAACTCAGTTCCCTGATTAGGCGACTGGAAATATCAATATTGCAGCAAACGAGCCTGTTGTAACACGCACGCTTGCAAGCAAACGCCGAAGAAAACATGTTGACGCTCTTTTATATGCTCATGCATCTATACACCTTTGTGTTCCCCCCCTGTGGCTCAGTGGCGGAATCTTAGGTTTTTCACACGAGGGACCGGGGTTCGAATCCCGGTCTAACGGCAGATATATTATGCCGCCAATGCTTCGCTCTGTCAGTTCCCTGAAAGGCGACTGCAGATGTGCATTTTGCAGCCAACGAGCGCGCTGTACAACCCGCTCGCCTGCACCCAAACACCGTTTCTATGGTTCCCGTGCGTCACTGGCGAAAGGAGAAAAGGGTGTTTTTTAGCCCCGCTGCGGCCGGGCCGACCACTCCTGACACATTTCTCATTCCCCTCTTAAGTTCAGGTGACTGGAAATGTCAATATTGCAGTGAGCGAGCCTGTTGTTTTGCACGCACGCCTGCAAACAAACGCCAGCATGTTGACGCTCTTTGATAATACTCGCGCTACTGAATATCTATGTGTCTTCCTCTGTGGTCCAGTGGTAGATCGTCAGATTTTCACGCGAGAGACCCGCGATCGAATCCCGGGTCTACCGGCAAAACACACTTTTTGCCGTCAATTCTCGCTCTGGCAGTTCCCTGAAAAGGCGACTGCAGATGTGTATTTTGCAGCCAACGAGCGCGTGGTACAACCCGTTCGCCTGCACCCAAACTCTGTTTCTATGGTTTCCGCCTCTGAAGTTCAGACGACTGGAAATGTCAATATTGCAGTGAACAAGCCTGCTGTAATACACGCACGCCTGCAAACAAACGCCAGCATGTTGACGCTTTCTGTTTCTATGGCAACTTCTCGCTCGTTCAGTTCCAGTAAATGCGACTGTTCCAGTGTATTCTGCAGTAAACAAGTCGGCGAAATAGCCCGCTTGCCTGCACACAAACGCCGCTTTTACGGCTACCCAGATAAATCCCATAAGAGTGTATTTTCTGGTGTCCCGGCCACGGCCGATGGTGTTACGAATGTAGACGAAATTCCTACACAGAAACACAGCCCGTCACACAGGGCTCGCGCACATGAAATCGACCCAGGTCGATTGCGCATTAAACGTGGTAAATGTGCCCACTGCCCAGTGCCCACAAACACTACGTTCCGCATATCTCAAGGTTTCTGTAAAAACAAAACCAACGTGCATTCGCTCTGCTCAGGCGAACAATGCTCTCAGTGTTGTAAATGTGCCCGCTATCCCGCGCCCACATTCACACATAGACATGACAGGTCCTACGGGACTCGCCCAGCCCTCCCCTCTCGGTTGACCACCGCAAAGGAGTCGAGCGCGGGCAATCTGCCCGCCGTTATCAGCGCGCCCCCTGCCTCGAAGCGCGACGCTTATGTTACAGCACACCGAAGCCCCTCTGTCGCTGAGCGACCAGAGCGCGCTCCGCATTCAGCCCCTAGCCATTCGTGCAGATGCATGGGCAAGGCTACCCGGGGGTTTTGAAGTGGGTGCTAGACATTATAGAAAGAGGCTATTCGCTACAGTTTCGCCGACGCCCTCGCCGCTATGTGACGCGCGTCGAAGCTACGGTAAAAACAGAAGTAGCACCACCTACTTCGAGCCGAAATTTTGAAACTGTTGAGCAAAGGGGCCATAGAGCCTTTATCTCAAGCTCAGAGTGAAGGAGGGCTATACAGCAGATACTTCCTGGTACTGAAAAAAGACGGGGGTCTCAGACCCATACTAGATCTAAGGCAACTGAACAGAGTGCTTGCGAAGCAACAGTTCGGAATGCTCACGACCAGAAAAACCCTCACGCACATTCGCCGAGGAGATTGGTTTGTGTCAATAGATCTGAAAGACGCATATTTTCAAATACAAATAGCGTCACGTCACAGGCGACGTTTGAGATTCGCCTTCGAGGGCCAGGCATATCAGTGCTCAGTCCTACCGTTCGGCTTGTCTCTAGCCGCTCGCACCCCTCAGACTACAGGGCATGCGAGTATTGAACTACTTGGACGATTGGCTGATTCTAGCTCAATCTCACTCGGTGCTCATAGAGCACAGGACCATTTTGCTCGATCACCTCGAGAATCTGGGTCAATTGGGCGAAGAGTTCTCTGTCTCCCAGACAGATAATATCTTTTCTGGGCACAGAACTGGACTCGCTGTCTATGATAGCGCGACTGTCACCAGAGCGCGTACTAGACATTCAGCGCGCAGCGAGCTCTTTCCGCTGCGGCGCATCTGTCCCGCTCAAGAAATTTCAGAGGATGCTAGGTCTCATGGCCTTAGCATCATCAGTACTTCAGTTGGGCTTGCTTCGCATGCGCCCGCTACAGTTCTGGCTGAAAGCGCGAGTACCGCGCCGAGCGTGGGCTTCCGGTCTGCTTCGTCTCAAGGTCAATCAGAAATGCATCGCAGCTCTGAAACCTGGGAAAGCAAACGACTTGTACCAATCAGGTGTTAGCCTGGGGCTTCCTCGAGTGTGAAGGTAGTGTCTACGGACGCCTCCACCTTGGGATGGGGAGCACTGCTCAAGGGCAGACCGTTCTTCGGCCAATGGTCAGAACGGGAGAAGCTTCTACACATAAACTGCCTCGAAATGTTGGCAGTAGACAACACACTGACGCGTTTTTGTCCCTAAATACGAGGACACCACGTCCTGGTCCGCTCGGACAACATGTCAGTGGTGTCCTACATAAATCGCCAGGGCGGCCTCAGGTCCCGAAACCTGCACAGGCTGACAGAACGCCTCCTGGTGTGGGCTCAGCGCAACCTGCTCTCGCCGAGAGCAGCGCATGTGCCAGGGCTCCTGAACGTAGGACCGGACAGACTGTCCAGAAACAATGTTCCGACAGGCGAATGGCCTCTACACCCACAGACAGTCCAGCTGCTGTGGAAGAAATTCGGCAGAGCGGAAGTAGACCTGTTCGCGTCTCAAGAAAACGCTCACTGTCTGGAATTTTTCTCCAAGAGCAGGGACGCGCTGGCTCACGTATGGCCCCGCCGCCCGCTCTATGCCTTTCCTCCCGTCTTTCTCCTGCCTCAGGTGATAGAACGGATCAGAGAAGGATGCTCAGTGCTACTCATAGCGCCGTTCTGGAAAAACCAACCCTGGTTCCCAGTTCTGATGCAGCTAGCAAGCACTGCCCCATGGCCAGTGCCAGTGAGGAGGGACCTCCTCTCTCAGGCCAAGGGCTCGTTTTGGCATCCGCGCCCAGAGCTGTGGTCCCTTCATGTTTGGGCCATCAACGGGTACCCGCTGACCTCCCCAAGCGGAGTGTTAAACACGATCACGCAGGCTAGAGCTCCGTCTATGCGACGTCTCTATTCCTCGAAATGGTCAGTGTTCTCCAGCTGATGCACAGCTTGTGGCGTGTCGCCCCTAGACTGTGGGGTGACGGAGGTTCTCTCCTTCCTACAAGAGCTGTTGGACAAGGGCAGGACCCCTTCCACGCTCAAAGTGTATGTGGCGGCCATAGCAGCGTTCTCAAAAACAACGCTGGGTCAGTCAGTAGGAAGGAACGATTTAGTCATCGTCTTCCTTAGAGGAGCTAAGAGACTGAATCCTCCCAGGCCTCCCTCAGTCCCTGTATGGAACCTTTCTACAGTGCTGGAAGCCATGAAAGGTGACCCATTCGAGCCTTTACAGACGATTGATCTTAAACACCTGTCTTTCAAGACAGTGTTTCTTCTGGCTCTCGCTTCAGTGAAGCGCACAGGGGACTTACACGCGCTCTCAGTAAGCGCGACGTGTATGGAGTTTGGGCCTAATGACTCAAGAGTTATACTCAAACCTAAGCACGGTTATGTTCCAAAATCCCTCAACACACCGTTTAGGGCGCAGGTCATTCCCTGTCAGCCTTACCGGTCTCTGACGAGGAAGGAGACGCAAGCTTCCTTTGCCCAGTCAGAGCATTAAGAGCTTATGTGTCTCGCACGTCTGTTTTCAGACAGACAGAGCAGCTCTTTGTTTTCACTCTACGGACGTTCTAAGGGACTTGCCGTGTCGAAACAGAGCCTATCCAGTTGATGCTATAGCGCTGGCTTATACCTCTAAGGGCTTACAGTGCCCATTTGGAGTCAGAGCACACTCCACGAGAGGCGTGGCCTCGTCGTGGGCTTGGTCTAGTGGGATTGCCTTGCAAGATATCTGTATGGCGGCAGGCTGGGCCTCCCCGTCTACATTTATAAGGTTTTATAACCTAGAGGTTCCCGCCTTGCAGGCTAAGCTGCTTTCGGTCTAAAATCGGTACTGTCTGCCCTGATGTGTTCGGGCCAGAATACTGAAACTGCTTGAGCAAATGCTCGCTGTTGGATCGCGCAGCTCTATGGGCAGTGTGTAAGACCCACTATATTCGTCAGTCCAGGCCGGGGGTCGCCCTGACTGTACGACACATCATCAGTATAACTGCTCCTTATAAGATGTTATATTATTACAGGAATGATGCTATTCTAGCCACTCTTTCCTGGGCTCTCTGTGAGTCCATTATGATCATGTACTATATGAGCCCGGGCACTTGCCCTTGGGACTTTGGTGCTGGATCTTAGCATGCACGGCGTTTTACACTGTTTCCCCTAGCGTAAGATTTACGCAGTACGAGAGTACCTCTCGTAAGAGAACGTACTCTGTTACTAACGTAACCTCGGTTCTCTCTAGAGAGGAAACGAGTACTGCGTATCTTGCCGTGCCTGCACACGCTCTGGTTCGCTTCGGCGATGAAAAACCAGTGAGCTAGCCTCTCGAAGCTATGTTTATAGCCCTAGACCACGCCCATTCTGGCGGGACGTGACGTATTGGGCGCGAAGCGCCCCCATTGGAGCTGACGTCACGAGTGGGCCTTATCGATAGGCTGCTGCAGTTGCCGCAGGGCAGCCAATAGGCGCACAAGCCGTCTCGCCTGTGTCTGCATGCTGCCGCAACGCGTTTTACATTATTTCAAAATTAAGGATAATTTTTTGGCTTCAGTATCTCGCGGAAAAGAGATTTTCCCCTAGCGTAAGATTTACGCAGTACTCGTTTCCTCTCTAGAGAGAACCGAGGTTACGTTAGTAACCGAGTACGATTTAAGTGTTTTACTTCCTGCTTATTATGACGTAAAAATCATCATTTTGCGTCATAATAAGCAGGAAGTCACATTTCATTGAAAAGTGTAGAGACTACAAACAAGCTCCTCATTATTCCAGGGGGCGGGACCCGCTCACGCTACAGGCCTATTACAGATCAGTGGGTGGGACTTCACTTTCTGAAACTAAAAGCAATATCCTCCATCTTGTTTGGAAGCTAAGCTAACAGGCACTGTGGAGCAAGCTGTGAAGATATGACAATAGCGGAGGGTAACGTTACTCAATATGATGTAGAAGAAGAGGATTTCGGAAGTCTGATGCTCGAATCAGGTGTTTGTGGCTACCTTTACAAGCCGCATAGCGAAGAGCAGCCGAGGCAGAAGACCTGCCTGTCGCGGACGAGAAGCCCAGACTGGCTCGAGCTGGGGGCGGACTGGTGGCGCCGGTGATCTCACTATGCAACTACGAACCGCTACGAACACAGAGATAGAGTCCGTCTGCTGCAAAGCATTTAAACGATGCCAATTTCTCCTGGACGAAATCTCTGAATCAGACGAGGACACGGACGTTTGTGTTGTGAACCATCCTAGTTTCGCACCGCATCTGACTGAACATCCCGGTAACGTAACCATGCAATAATTCACCACTTCGAAAGAAATACAAATGAGGAATACATGAACGCTAAACAAGTGCTCGGTTGATGTGCGTTTTAACATTGCTAAGAAAATTCCCGCTCCTCGGAGACCGATGCGTCTCAGTAATGACGCCACCGGCCTCGCGTCGTTCTCCCGTGCCCCTCAGCCTCGTCCTGCTCGCCACAGTAAACATGATGAATGGCGACTGTAGAACGCAAAAGCTGAAACGCGGACATTTTGAGCGATCTCGAAATCCCTGGCAAACTCGTCACGGAGACTCACTAGTAGCTAATCCTTGTTGTTTTCAACTGCGCTCTGTAACCGGTAGGCGTGGCTTGGGAGTGGCCTCCTAGGGCAGCGAAGCAAGTGCATTCTGGGAGTTGTTGTCTTTCATCCACATAAGCCAAAAATACATTTTCTGGCTTTTCTCAGTCTAGAAAGCTCCAAATTCAAAAATGTCTTCACATTTCTTCTACATAAATGACCTATTTTAAATACACATTCATCTTTCCAGAGGTGAAGTATCCCTTTAAGGGGCCACCGGAGGCGTTTTGAGATCTGTTGTCAAAAAAGACATGACCCTCCCTTCGCCAGCAATACATTTTTCTATGACCCCCCAAAATGATTGTGAACAAAGGCATGACCCTCCCCGATAATTTATTGATTAGCCTACTTCTGTACTGTGCTTGGCAAAGATGTTCAGATAGCCATTGTTTGTTTGTTTTTTAAAACCATAAACTCTTGCTTTCTCATCTTACTATGGCTGTAACGATAGACCAAACCTACGATTCGGTTCGTATCACGATTTTTGATTTTAGATTTGAAAAAAATCATGTTTTTGGTGCTGATGCGGTGTGACTCGTTCAACATGTGGGTGGCGCTGCCAACAAAGCATCTAAAAGCTGTCACAAAGAACCGGCAAAAGTTATTATTATGAATATGTCAAATATAGCAAGGAGACATTTTAATTGTTTATTAATAAACACGTGTTTTCTGTGTCGAGCTGTCGACTGCAAAGATAAAGTTGACGATGCGTCGCGATCTTCTCAGAACGAGCCAGAGAGAAATGCACATTTCATAAGCAGAAAGCAGTCTGTTTTCCTTCATTTTGAATTGTTCTGTTTAAAAGTAGACATTTCAAGCTTTCTATATATTTCTCAGGTCTGTGAGGCAAGTAGCCTTACGCTGAGTTTCGGTTCATATATGAGACAAGAGTCCAGTTCACTCGCCCGCGCTTCCGTGTCATGATTATCTATTTTCTACTATATTTACTTCTTAGGCTATTTAAATCCAAGATATTAAGGTTACAAATTAAGATACAATTAATAAAAAAACGAAATTCACTTTAAAGAAAGGCTTTGTGCTTTCTGTTTGAGGTCTCTGTGAAATTTTTAAAGTCGCTTTCAGAGCAGTCATGTCCGTAATGGAGAACTGTCACGCCCGTAACATTGTTTTGGTTTTTTTTCACATAAATGCGACCACGAAAAATAAAATAAAAATAATATGTTATGTTCTGTGGAGGCCGATCTTTATTCATCCGGTGGGTATATAGCCTATCTTTTGGTTTGCACAGTGTAATTTATAGAATTACTAAAAAATATTTTGCCACGTAAAAGTTAAAGATTTTTTGTGTCACGTCACATGTGTATTTCCCTCATATTAAATATAAAACGCATGTGTAGACTGATATTTTTCTAATGTCTTGACTCCTTTCAGACGTTTCAAAATATTGGTATTAAATGCATTTTCTGAGAATTTATATTTCACGTATTGACTGCAAATGTCACGTCCATAACACTGGAATCGCCCAAGTTTAACGAATTTATCCTCAACTAGTTTTTGTGGTGTAGGTCTACGTATTTATGTTAACTTAAATAAATCTAATAGTAATTTAAAGATGTGGTAGCCCTTACACATCGAGGAAACAAAATAAGAATGGAAACTAAAATATGGTAGTATGCGCCTCAGTCCCAATAGGCTACTGTAAAACTCGACGTAGGCCTACGTTCACAACATGTTAATGCAGTGGTAGAGTTACACTCACAGGACACTGTGCACTTATTCGCAATCACAAAAGTTCATTATTTGCTCGTGCTTTAAAGCTTTGCCGGGTAAACATTTCATTGGCATTCTGTTCTGACATGATGCACTTTTTCTAAGCGCGAACTGAAGTGCGCGCGCACTGTCAAACAGCGCCAAACTGGATTTTTGTTGGGTCAGACCCATCTGATATCGAAGGGGGGCTGATAACGCGAGATCAACATCGATCTAAATGGAAAAAAATAGCACCAAACAAGCCACTTTGAAATGTTGCTGTTTTCATGAATATAAAAGTTGGGTGACCCTCCCCCTAGACTAAAAAAAATTGGATGACCCTCCCCTCAACAAAGAATAAAAAGACATGACCCTCCCCTATTTGCCTCCGGTGGCCCCTTCCATAAATACCGAACGGTCCCTTACAAGAGAGACCTGGTTACAAGAGAGACCTGGTTACATCATTATCTGTTGCAACTGTGTCTTGTTTAATTTGATCATTATCCCTGTCTATTTAAATGCTTTTTGCCTTGCATTCAGGATGAAGTCTTTGCGTTCTCTGCATACTTTGTCAGCAATTCGAGCAGGTCCTGTGTGTCTTATGTTTGTTTAACGGTATAAATCACCTAAATAAATCACCGTGACCGCATTACATTGGTGTTACTCCACATGCTTTTGAGCTTTTGCGCATGCGTCGCGTCTGAACACGTTGTTGTTTTTGGAGCTCTATCGATTTGATTTATAATTCTTGATTTTCTCTTTAAACTCACTTACAACGAACATTTTCTACTTTTCCTCACTGAGAAGCACTACTGCTCAAACCTCATAGTTACAACACGGACTGTTGAGCAGACGCGTCTCAAGCCTTTTAGTGATCCAACTCCGGATACTCTTATAGGTTACTCCAGTGGATCACGGCTGAACGCGTCTTCTCCACACTCACTTACAAACAAACAATTTTTTCGCCTATCGTGCGTCTACTCTACACCCCTACCACTAAAAAGACGGATTATATCCAAGACTTCAGTCATAAATTAGTATTAGTATTAATATTGATAGCATCACTGGTAGTTTCGTTGCTAACTCACTGTCCATCTGTTAAAATGGCGAATATATCAGATGTAAGTAGTCTACCTTTTGGTGCAGGTGAGGACACATTTGAGCTGCACGCACTGCAGTCTGAGCTGGAAGCTGTTGAGAAACAGATCCACGACCTTTTATTGAGACAGGCCGAGCTGAGAGACCGGTGTTTAGCTCTTGAAACATCACACGCCGATGCACACAAATCAGTGTTTAACGTTACTAACCCGCTGACTCCGACCGCGTCTACTCCGTGCGTTCCTTAGCATCGGTCGCGATCAGCCATGGTCTCGTTCACTCCGGCTCCAACACGCCACCACGAAGCCTGGGTGGTTCCGCAGCGGAAGACGCGAGTCAGGTTTAGACCAAGACTCTCTCCGACCCTTCCGGTTTTCGAGTTATCCACACAAAACCGCTTCTCCCCTCTTCGCGAAACAGAACGCGATGCTGTGATCATCGGCGATTCCATCGTTCGGCACGTACACGCTACGTTAGGTAAAAGTAAGGTGCACAGTCACTGCTTTCCTGGTGCTCGTGTTTCTGAAATCGCTGCTCGCGTTCCCGAGATTCTGAACGGTGACGAGCGCGTCGGAACTGTGGTCCTGCATGCGGGAGTGAACGACATCAGGCTGCGCCAGACGGAGATTCTGAAGAAAGACTTCAGGAATCTGATCGATACGGTACGCAGCACATCGCCTGAAACAAAGATCATTGTGTCAGGACCACTTTCCACGTACCGACTAGGGCATGAAAAGTTCAGCAGATTATTTGCGCTAAATGAATGGTTAATGTCATGGTGCAATGAGCAGAAACTGCTCTTTGTAAATAATTGGAATCTGTTTTGGGAGCGTCCTATGCTTTCCCGTGCTGATGGCTTACACCCAAGCAGATTCGGAGCAGATCTTCTGTCGGATAACATCTCCAAAATGTTAAATACCCTTTGACTAGTAACCAAAAGTCCAAATCATAGTCTCTGCTGCACCAATTTAACTGATATAAATACTAATATAGAACATTGCATAGAAACCGTGTCTATTGCTCGTTTAGTGAGATCAAATAATAAATCTACTGTAGGATCTAGGAAAAATCTAATTGTTATTAAAACAGAAAATGTTGCTATTAGTAAACAAAAACAATTTCTAAAGCTAGGTCTTCTAAACATTAGATCACTCACACCTAAGGCAGTTATTGTAAATGAAATAGTCACAGATAATAGCTTCGATGTACTTTGCCTTACTGAAACCTGGCTTAAACCAAATGATTATTTCGGTCTAAATGAGTCTACTCCATCTGGATACTGTTATAAGCATGAGCCCCGTCTGATTGGCCGTGCCGGCGGTGTTGCAACAATCTATAGAGATGTTCTTAATGTTACTCAGAAAACGGGTTATACGTTTATTTCGTTTGAAGTACTTGTACTAAATGTTACGCTCTTAGATGTTAGAAAAACATCCCTATTATCTCTAGCCTTGGCTACCATATATAGACCGCCAGGGCCTTACGCTGATTTCCTAAAAGAGTTTGCAGATTTTCTCTCAGACCTATTAGTCAATGTCGATAAAGTACTAATTGTTGGAGATTTTAACATACACGTAGATAATCCAAATGATGCGTTAGGGGCTGCGTTTACAGATTTATTAAATTCATTTGGGGTCAAGCAAAACGTCACCGGACCAACTCATCGTCTTAATCATACACTCGATTTAATTATATCACATGGAACCGATCCAACCGATATAGATATCATTCCACAAAGTGATGATGTCACTGATCATTACATGGTAACTTGCATATTACGTACTGCTGTAATATGTCATGCGGCGCCGCGTTATCAACCAGGCAGAACAATCCTTCCATCCACCATAGATAATTTCTCAAATTGCTTATCTAATCTGTCTCAGCTGCTGCCTGAACCCAAACAAACAGATGAACTAGAAGAACTAACTAGCACTATGAGCACCATTCTCTCTAGAACATTGGATGTGGTTGCACCTATTAAATTAAAAAAGGTCAGAGAGAAAATTAAAGCACCATGGTACAACAATACTACACATGTTTTAAAGAGAGAAACCCGTATTTTAGAGCGTAAATGGAAACAAACTAATTTAGAGATCTTTAGAATCGCGTGGAAAGACAGTATGTCACGTTATAAAAAGGCCCTAAAAGCGGCCAGGGCTGAGCACCTCCGCAAACTAATAGAAAATAACCAAAACAATCCAAGGTTTTTATTTAACACCGTGGCTAGACTAACAAATAAACAGACGTCACCCGAACAAAATATCCCGTTACAGTTCAGTAGTAATGATTTCATGAACTTCTTCACTGAGAAAATAGAAAGCATCAGAACCACAATTGTAAACGTTCAATCTTCAATTGCGCTTTATAATTCAGCTTCAATTATCACCCCGCAAGAACAATTACAGTGCTTTACAACTATAGAACAAAAAGAGTTAAATAAACTTATCACTTCATCTAAAACAACAACATATTTATTAGATCCTATACCAACTAAACTACTGAAAGAAGTGTTATCTGTAGTGGAAGAGCCTCTCCTCAATATTATTAACTCGTCTTTATCTTTAGGTCATGTTCCAAGAACATTTAAACTGGCAGTTATAATGGCTGGCAGTTATAATGGCATTGTAAAGTGACAAGATGGCGCCGTTGTACTTGGCGTGCCGTCTTCCGCTTTCTCTGTCTCTGTTGTTTTTAGCGTTTATGTTTTTATTAACGTCGATTTTAATCACTAGCTGTGAAACGGCGTTGGTGTATGATCGCCAAACACTCTTGAACATTCGAGTGGCCTTTGAAACAGCTAGGATCGACACTTGTGCGTCACCTAGGATTGACGCTTGTGTGTCCTGTTCCTCTCCGTGGCCCACTCGTTCCTGCATTTTCCCTGCATGCCAGTGTCGGCATCTTACTGACTTGCCTTGGAAAAGGAAGCGACGGAGGAAACGCGGAAAGCGAGGTGGAGTTGCAGTGCGGCTGAGATCTTCCGTCTGCCTGCCGTCTGCCGGGACTGGGATGATCCGTGGGTTACGTCTTCATTGGCGTTCGCTGGATGCATCGTATCGTTGGCTTCGACCAGTTGTCCCCAGCCTTGATTTTCCGCGCTGCTTTCCTCCGCGTGTTCGTCGAGGTGGAGTAAATAAGTCTAATCTTCGACCGATTTGTAGATATACACAACCCCAGGGAGAGCTGCTGTTTCATGTGGCCTTAATCAACGCACGCTCTCTGGTAAACAAGACTTTTATATTAAATGACTTTTTTACTCTACATGCTTTGGATGCCTTATGTATCACCGAAACTTGGATTAAACCTGGTGATCTAGGTCCATTCACCGAACTGCTGCCCTCTGGCTGTAGTTTTTTTAATTCACCGCGGGTATCTGGCCGTGGTGGGGGCTTGGCCACAGTATTCAAAAACTCGTATTCCTGCCGCCGACTACCAACTGGGCATCTAAACTGCTTTGAAGTTCTGCTGTTTCAACTTTCTCTAGTGAACCCTGTTGTTTTTGCTGTCATCTATCGACCACCCAAAGTTAACCCTCTGAGGTCGGAAAACGCGCCCCCGCGTTTTGCTGGATTTTCTTCACATTGTAGTACAATAAACTTAAATTACTCCGTCATTTATGGTTATACAGAAAAAAGAAATATAAAAAAAGAATCTGTGATATTTCTACTTTTGTATGTGTCCACTTACAATCAAATCAAAACATTGTGCTTTTGTAAAATAAAGAAAATAAACAGGGTGTGCGTTCTGCCTCTCCGTCGCGGTGAACTTTTTTTTCTTGAGCACGTCTATAAACTGAAACAAAACTCAGCGAATACTTCTCACACATTTATGAGCCATATACCTTTATACACATTTAAGTGTGTACTTTTAACCCTCAAACCGTAATCTGGACAAATGTGGGCAAAATAATTTGTATTAATTTTTAAAAAATACTTTCCTTAATCTGAGCGGTACAAGACTTGGCAACTTTTCCTAAGTTTGCCACCTGAACACACAAAATTTTTTTTGACTCGATTCAAGAATGTTAAGTGGGTGAAAAAAAAAAACTCCTTAATCTCGCCTTTGTGGACAAAAATGGGCACCCATAGGAATGAATGGGAAAAAAAAATCAATAGATCCAACACAATGCATATCATACATACACACAAATGAAGGGGTGATCCTGTACAACAATCTCATTGTGGCAAACACTCACACACACACACACACACACACACACACACACACACACACACACACAAACACACAGACACACACACAAAGAAAGCATTCAATGAGCCAATAACAGAGCCGTTTTTTTTTTTTTTTTTTTTTTTTTTAAAGTCACTCACACATATAAAAACAAAGAATTGAAGAGCCAATGACTGAATTTGTATTTTATTTTCTAAAATCACCTGTGCACACGCACACACAAACACACACATGCGCACAAGTGCATGAACACATTATAACTATGATTATTGTTTGTTCTTACCTGTTTATTCTTACTTAACACTTACTTTTTTGAGTTATTGTTGTTAATTCTTACCTGTTTGGTACCAATTAGTTTTTGGAGTTATTGAAATTTGATGTTTTTGTGTAAAATAAATGATAAATGATCAACTACTTTGTATTTTCCTTATAGCATCATATTTGATGGGTCATATTTGTCTAAGCATATTTTGGTATCTTTGTACAGTCTCACCTAACAAAGATATTTATTATATATATTATTACAATTTTAACTTGTGATAAAGTCAAAAACTTGGTGGTTAAATTCATAATAACAGTGTTTTATAGAGTTATAGAGCCTACATGCAGCCCTTTAGTAGAGCCATCTAGTGGCTATTGATATTATTTTTTATTTTATTTTATTTATTTTTTTTTATACCAACATAAGACACCAGATGTCACCAAAGTAATTTATTCTTTTCAGTTTTGTACCAATACATTTTTTTTATATTTTTAAATTTGATGTTTTTTTGTTTAAAATAAACAATAAATGATCTACTACTTATTTGTCATATTTGGTCATATTTGTCTAAGCATATTTTGCATTTTTGTATTGTCTCACCTAACACAGATATATATATATATATATTTTAAATTACAGTTTTAACTTGTGATAAAGTCAAAAACTTACATTTATTATAACAGTTTTATAGAGTTCAGCCTATATGCAGCCATTGAGTACTAAAGCCATATTTACTATTGAAATAATTGATATTATTGCTTTTTTTGTAAATTTTATACCAACATAAGACACCAGATGTCACCAAAGTCACCACATTTTTTAAGTTTTAGCTATCTGAATTTAATGAAATGATGTTTTTTACTGAAGTTAAAGAAATATTAAATATAACATAAAAATAAGCATATTTTAAATAGAAAATATGGTATTATTAATTTAAATAAATTCAAAAATACCCCCCCCAAAAAAAAAAACACCATAAATTGATAGTTTTTATTTTATCGAAGATAGTGATATAACATTTATTTAATAAGGATTTTCTTAATGAATTTGCTCAATTTTTGAGTGAAATTGTCGTTAGTTATGACAGGATTTTAATTCTGGGAGATTTTAACATCCATGTGTGTTGTGGCTCTAAACCACTTTCAAAAGATTTTCTTAGTTTACTTGATTCTTTCGATTTTGTGCAATGGGTGTCTGGACCTACTCATGTTCAGGAACATACTTTGGACTTGATCTTATCTCGTGGTCTATCACTGCTGGATATAAAGATCACGGACGCTGGTATATCTGACCATTTGCCTATACGGTTTTCTATGATGTTCGATGGAAATAACCTAAATCAATCATCAAAGCTACGCTGGACTCGTATTTTTACGGATCGCTCAAGTGAAGAATTCTCTTTGAAGTATGAACTATTAACTGCTACTCAGGTTATGAACTCTTTCACCTGTTGCTTGGATGCCAATGAACATCTTAGTATTTTTAATAATAACTGTTTAAATATCTTAAATTCTATTGCGCCACTAAAGGCGAAAAAACGTAAGCATAACTCAGTATTTTGGCATAATGATACTACTCGTTCCCTTAGACAGGCTTGCAGAAAGGCAGAACGAAAGTGGAAAAAAGACAATTTACAAGTTTTGTATGAAATCCTACGGGACTCTCTTTCTGCCTTTCAGCGAGCCGCTAAGACAGCAAAGTGCAAATATTTCTCAGAGCTTGTATGTTATTATGTTTTATAAATTTGTGTCTTTTTCACTGTGTATTTATTTGTAGTATCTATAGTGTTGTAAAGCACTTTGGTCAACTTCGGTTGTTTTTAAATTGTGCTCTATAAATAAAGATTGTATTGTATTGTATTATAAAACCTCTCATTAAGAAACCACAATTAGACCATAATAACCTAGCAAATTATAGACCCATATCAAATCTTCCATTTATGTCTAAAATATTAGAAAAAGTGGTGTCTGCTCAACTGGGCTCTTTCTTGTAACAAAATGATATCTATGAAAAGTTTCAGTCTGGATTCAGACCACACCATGAAACTGCGCTCGTTAAAATCACAAATGATTTACTTTTAGCTTCTGACCAAGGCTGTATCTCAATACTAGTTTTACTTGATCTTAGTGCTGCGTTCGATACTATAGATCACACAATACTCTTAGATCGACTACAAAATTATACTGGTGTTCAAGGACAAGCATTAAGCTGGTTCAAATCATACCTATCTGACCGCTACCATTTTGTCTATTTAAATGGAGAAAAATCGATCATAACTCCAGTAAACTATGGAGTGCCACAGGGATCTGTGTTGGGCCCTCTGTTATTCTCAATATATATGATGCCACTTGGAAATATTATAAGGAACATGGAATTAGTTTCCATTGTTATGCTGATGACACTCAAATATATATTTCATCACGGCCGGATGAAAACGCAAAATTTTCCAAATTGACAGAGTGTGTTAAAGATATAAAAGATTGGATGACGCGTAATTTTCTTTTATTAAATCCAGACAAGACAGAGGTAAAACTTATCGGTTAAAAAAACCGCCCACAAAACCTCGCACAATACAACTTTAACATCACAGGATGTCCTGCTACTTTATCCTCTACAGTAAAAGACCTGGGTGTTATACTCGATTGCAACCTGTCTTTTGAAAATCATATTTCATATGTTACAAAATCAGCCTTTTTCCACCTTAGAAACATTGCTAAGCTACGTAATATGCTATCAGTTTCTGATGCAGAAAAGTTAGTTCATGCATTCATGACCTCGAGACTAGATTACTGTAATGCTTTATTAGCTGGTTGTCCTGCATCCTCAATAAACAAGCTACAGTTAGTCCAAAATGCCGCCGCTAGAGTTCTTACTAGATCAAGAAAATATGATCATATAACACCGATTTTATCATCACTGCATTGGTTACCTATAAAGTTCCGTATTAATTACAAGGTATTTCTACTGACTTATAAAGCCCTAAACGGCTTAGCTCCAGTCTATTTAACGGATCTTCTATCGCCCTATAATCCATTGCGCTCTTTAAGATCACTAAATTCAAGGCTTTTGGTCATACCTAGGATATCCAGAACCACCAAAGGAGGGAGAGCATTTTCACATTTGGCTCCAAAACTCTGGAATAGTCTTCCTGATACTGTTCGTTGCTCAGACTCGCTCTCCCAGTTTAAAACTAGATTAAAGTCGCATCTCTTCAGCCTGGCATTCATATAATATTTTTAATCTTACAGTTCAAACTACAATCCGGCCTCTAGCTCATAAATGCCAGAGGAGAACTGGCCCCCGACTGAGCCTGGGTTCTCCCAAGGTTTTTTTTTTTTTTATCCATTAGGTCACCTGATGTAGTTTTAGGACACCATTAGGTCACTTGATGGAGTTTTCCGGTTCCTTGCCACTGTTGCCTTTGGCTTGCTCATTTGGGGATATTTTGGGGATATTTAATTTAATTTAATTTTATCAATCAATAAATTCCACTTGAAACAAACCTTGTTGTATTATTTTAATTTAATACTGTGAAGCTGCTTTGATACAATCTGTATTGTGAAAAGCGCTATACAAATACACTTGACTTGACTTAAATATCAAACAATGCATAGTCTAGGAATGGCAAATTAAGCCTCATGAAGCACTGAGGCTTTCCCCTGATTGTTCCGGGAAAAGATTCAAAGCATCAAGAGTGTCGAAAACAGTGCTATCTTGTGGCAGGTCAAATTTATAGTATGCCATAAACCCGAGTGTGCAACGCCGTTGTTTTATCTATTAAGCACAAATAAAAGCCTGACAATGCTAAATGTTCAGTTTTCTGATAATATAATTCACATATTTAAAGTGTGGCAATAAATTAAATGTAACAATTATATCAATACTAATTATAAAAATACCAACAGAGTTTCTTGATGCAAGTAAATGGTGGTCTAATTATTTTATGGTTTCTATGCTGTTTATATGGCAGAATATATGATCATGTAACATAGCCTATAGGCTTATTTATATATAAATAAATAAAAAATTAGTAAATGGACTTAAACTTCCAAAAAACCTGTAGTGTTTTGTAGAATTGATATAGAGTAGTAGAGTAGTAGTAGTAGCAGAGTAGAATTGTAGTTCAAACATTCCGACTTGATTTTCGTTTGACATTCGTTGATCACGTGTTTCTCTGAAAACAATACACGCTCCGGCACGGAGCTTCATGAGAAATTGTGCTGCGAATTCGATACATGCTTTGAAGCTTCAGTGTCATAAGTAACATCCCTAGCATAGTCTATTTTTAAAGAGAACAAAGCTGCACTGCTCTCCAGGTTAAAAACCTCTACCCACACACCAGTTGATCCAAATGGCTTTACAAAGGAAATTGTGAATAGAAATATATTCTTTACAAGCTTAAACACACTCATGGCACAGCCATTTTAAAGTATTGGTTATATTGTAAGTTGTCTGATCAGAATGTGCTTTTGTTATTTGGAGTGTGAGAGAGAAACCGTATACTGAGACATTTGAAACTAGAGAAATCAGAACATGAAGAAAATGGTCTAAAAGTACTGGAATCCAGTATGCGATGTGTGGACACATTCAAGTATGGAAAATGTTGAATCCTCAATTTGTCAAATGTTCATGTATGTTTTATGGAAACACCTTGCAGTGACAGTGTTAACCACTGAGCCATCATGCTGATGCAAGCACTTCAGTGTTGAAATTAATCACAATGCATTCATTATCAAACTGCTCTATTATTGTTTAATTTAGTCAGTTTACATTGTCCCATACCATGAAGGTTATTATGGCCTAACCACTGCTTGAAGTATCTATGCTGTTAAATAAAAGTCTGTAGACCAATGTTGTAACTACACTCAATTGTTATTAACTACAATTATTAAAATATAATTATGTGGCTTAGTAAATATTACAGTAATATTTAACTTTATTAACTTAATAAAATCTTTGAATGTCGTTTACTTGATTGTCTGAGTTAAACATTCCAAAATAATTGACTAAAAATCCAAGTTAATTTTATCTAAAATTTACAGTTATATTTAAGGTTTTTTTTCACTAAAAGAATTTAGTATTTGACTAACCAATTATTTGTTTATAATACACTTAAAGGGCCCCTATTATGGATTTTTGAAAATTACCTTTCATGTAGTGTGTAACATAGCTCTAAGTGAATGAAAGCATCCAGCAAAGTTTTAAATCTGAAAGTGCACCGTATATAAAGTTATTGTCTATCAAAAGTAATAGTCGACTCTGAGTCAATTAAATGAATTGTTTTTCAAACGAGTCATAAGCCGTTTCGTTGTGACGTCAAGACGAAACAATAGAATATTGCCCGCCCACTTATTGCATGCCCAGACACCAGGGAAAACTTGAACCTCAAACCAGCAGCTGATTCCTGTGGATACTGGATAGCATCATGTGTAAGAAGACAGCGCTGTGCTCTATAATGTGAAGGTAAAGCCAGTTTTTTTTTTCACTGCCAAAGGACGAGCATGTGAAGAATCAGTGGTTAAAGTTAATCTTTACCACGATATCACAGCAGTATAATCCTAAACTTTTATTGTGTTCCCTTTATTTTACTGAAGACACCTTCTCAAATCTCAGAGTTCAATGCAGGATTCACAAACGTACTCGGTTACTAACGTAACCTCGGTTCTCTCTAGAAGAGGGAACGAGTACTGCGTAAGATATCTTACGCTAGGGGAAAATCCTTTTCCGCGAGATATTGAAGCCAAAAATTATCCTTAATTTTGTAATAATGCAAAACGCGTTGCAGCAGCAATGCAGACATAGGCGAGACAGCTCGCGCGCCTATTGGCTGCTCTGCGGCAACTGCAGCAGCCTATCGAGCGAGGCCTGGCGTGACGTCAGACCCAATCAGGGCACTTCGCGCCCGCTGCGTCACGTCCCGCCGAAATGGGCGTGGTCTAGGCCTATAAATATCGCTCGCAGGCAGCTATTATCTGGTTTTTCATCATCGAAGCAACCAGAGCGTGTGCATGCACGGCAAGATACGCAGTACTCGTTCCCTCTTCTAGAGAGAACCGAGGTTACGTTAGTAACCGAGTACGTTCTCTTACGAGAGGTCTCTCGTACTGCGTAAGATATCTTACGCTAGGGGACCCAGTGTAAAACGCCGTGCATGCTGAGATCTGACACCAAAGACCCAAGGGCGAAAGCCCGGGGTACATATAGTGCACAATCACTCAGTGAACTCACAGAGAGTCCGGGAAGAAGGAGGGGTGCAGCCTCACTTTTCCACATAAAGTAGCGTCGAAGGGACGCAAATTTCATCATACAGACAGGGCGGGGTACGGCCTGAACTGATGGGAAAAAATGTGGGTCTTACACAGTTTGCCCAGCTTTAAACTGTCGAAAATTGAGCTGTGCTCAGTAAACGCAGCATTCTGAGCTGAACGCATCAGGTCAGATAATACTGGTAGTTTAGACCGACAGCAGCCTGGCCTGCAGGGCGGGAACCTCTAGGTTATAAAACCTTATAAATGTAGACGGGGAGGCCCAGCCTGCCGCCATACAAATATCTTGCAAGGCAATCCCACTTGACCAGGCCCACAAAGAGGCCATGCCTCTCGTGGAATGCGCTCTGACACCCAAAGGGCACTGCATGCCCTTGGAGGCGTATGCCAGCGCTATAGCATCAACTATCCATCTGGATAGGCTCTGTTTCGACGCGGCTAGTCCCTTAGAACGTCCGCTAAACGAAACAAAGAGCTGTTCCGTCTGTCTGAAAACAGACGAGCGAGACACATAAGCTCGTAATGCCCTGACTGGGCAAAGGAGGCTCGCGTCTCTTTCCTCATCAGGGACCGGTAGGGCTGACAGAGAGATAATCTGCGCCCTAAACGGTGTGTTGAGGGATTTTGGAACATAACCGTGCTTAGGTTTGAGTATAACTTTTGAGTCATTGGGCCCAAACTCCATGCACGCCGCGCTCACAGAGAGCGCGTGCAGATCCCCTATGCGCTTCACTGAAGCGAGAGCCAGCAAAAACACCGTTTTGAAAGACAGGTGTTTCAAATCGATTGACTGTAAAGGCTCAAATGGCGCACCTTTCATGGCTTCCAGAACCGTAGAAAGGTCCCATACGGGGACTGAGGGAGGTCTGGGAGGATTCAGTCTCTTAGCTCCTCTAAGGAAGCGGATGACTAAATCGTTCCTTCCTATTGACTGACCAAGCGTTGTTTCTGAGAACGCTGCTATAGCGCCACATAAACTTTGAGCGTGGAGGGGGCCCTGCCCCCTTCCAACAGCTCTTGTAGGAAGGAAACCACCTCCGTCACATCACAGTTTGTGGGTGACACACCACGGGCTGTGCACCAGCCCGAAAACACTGACCATTTCGAAGAATAGAGTCGTCTTGTAGACGGAGCTCTAGCCTGCGTGATCGTGTTTAATACTCCTTTAGGGAGTCCAACATGTACCCGTTGATGGCCCAGACATGAAGGGACCATAGTTCCGGGTGAGGATGCCAGATCGAGCCGCGGGCCTGTGAGAGGAGATCTCTCCTCACTGGTACTGGCCACGGGGCAGTACTTGCTAACTGCATCACGGCTGGGAACCAAGGTTGGTTTTTCCAGAACGGTGCTACCAGCAGTACTGAGCATCCTTCTTCCCTGATCCGTTCTATCACCTGAGGCAGGAGAGAGACGGGGGGAAAAGCATAGAGCGGGCGGCGGGGCCACACATGGGCCAGCGCGCTCCTGCTCTTGGAGAAAAATTCTTGACAGTGAGCGTTTTCTTGAGACGCAAACAGGTCCACTTCCGCTCTGCCGAATTTCTTCCACAGCAGTTGGACTGTCTGTGGGTGTAGAGACCATTCGCCTGCCGGAACATTGTTCCTGGACAGTCTGTCTGGTCCTATATTCATGATCCCTGGCACGTGCGCTGCTCTGAGCGAGCGCAGGTTGCACTGAGCCCATACCAGGAGGCGTTCTGCCAGCCTGTACAGTTTCTCGGATCTGATGCCGCCCTGGCGATTTATGTAGGACACCACAGACATGTTGTCCGAACGGACCAAGACGTGGTGACCTTTTATTTGGGGACAAAAACGCGTCAGTGCGTTGTCTACTGCCAGCATTTCGAGGCAGTTTATGTGCAGGAGCTTCTCCCGTTCTGACCACTGGCCGAAGAACGGTCTGCCCTCGAGCAGCGCTCCCCATCCCGAGGTGGACGCGTCCGTGGACACCACTTTCACCCTCGAGGAAGTCCCCAGGCTTACACCTGATTGGTACCAGTCGTTCGCTTTCCAGGGTTTCAGAGCTGTAACGCATTTCTGATTGACCCTGAGGCGAAGCAAACCGGGTGCCCACGCTTCGCGTGGGACTCGCGCTTTCAGCCAAAACTGCAGCGGGCGCATGCGGAGCAGACCCAGCTGGAGCACTGACGATGCTGAGGCCATGAGACCTAGCATCTTCTGAAATCTCTTGAGCGGGACAGACGCGCCGCAGCGAAAAGAGTTCGCTGTGCGTCGAATGTCTACCGCGCGCTGTTGTGATAGTCGCGCTATCATGGATAGTGAGTCCAGTTCTGTGCCCAGGAAAGATATTTTCTGATATTCGCCCAATTGACACTCAGACCCAAATCCTCGAGGTGATCGAGTAAAATGGTCGTGTGTTCTATGAGCACTGCGCGAGATTGCGCTAGAATCAGCCAATCGTCCAAATAGTTCAGCACTCGCATGCCTCTCATTCTGAGGGGTGCGAGCGCCGCATCCATGCACTTCGTAAATGTACGGGGTGCTAGGGACAAACCGAACGGCAGGATTGTGTACTGATATGCCTGGCCCTCGAAGGCGAATCTCAAATATCGCCTGTGACGTGACGCTATCTGTATTTGAAAACACGCGTCTTTCAGATCTATTGACACAAACCAATCTCCTTGGCGAATCTGCACAAGGATTTGCCTGGTCGTGAGCATCCTGAACTGTCGCTTCACAAGCACTTTGTTCAGTTGCCTTAGATCTAGTATGGGTCTGAGACCCCCGTCTTTTTTCGGTACCAGGAAGTATCTGCTGTATAGCCCTCCCTCGCTCTGATCTTGAGAGAGAGGTTCTATGGCCCCTTTGCTCAATAGTTTCGTCACCTCGGCTCGAAGTAGATGTGCTACTTCTGCTTTTACCGTGGTCTCGACGCGCGCCACATAGCGGCGAGGGCGTCGGCGAAACTGCAGCGAATAGCCTCTTTCTATAATGTTCAGCACCCACTTCGAAACCCCGGGTAGCTTTGCCCATGCGTCTGCATGGATAGCTAGGGGTCGAATACGAAGCGCGCTCCGCTCGCTCAGCGATGGAGAAGCTTCGGTGTGCTGTAACACAAGCGTGTCGCTCGTGACATTTGAGGCATGGGGCGCGCTGATGACAGCGGGCAGATTGCCCGCGCTCGACTCCTCTGCGGTGGTTAACCGCGAGGGGGAGGGCTGGGCGGTTCCCGTGGGAACTGTCATGTCTATGTGTGGATGTGGGCGCGGGACAGCGGGCACATTTATCACACCGAAAGCATCGTTCGCTTGCGTGAAGCGAGTGCACGTTGGTTTCGTTTTTACAGAAACCGTGAGACATGCATAACGTGGTGTTAGTGGGCACATTCACCATGTTTGAAGCGCAATCGGTCTGAGCCGATTCATGTGCGCGAGCCCTGTGTGACGGGCTGTGCTTGTGTGTAGAGATGGGCACTGGGCAGTGGGCATTCTTCTTACACATAAAGCAACATCGGCCGTGGCCGGGACACCAGAAAAAAATTCACACTTATGGGATTTATCTGGGTAGCCGTAAAAACGGCGTTTGTGTGCAGGCAAGCGGGTGACAGAACCGACTTGTTTACTGCAGGATACACTGGAACAGTCACATTTACTGGAACTGAACGAGCAAGAAGTTGCCATAGAAACAGAGAGCGTCAACATGCTGGCGTTTATTGCAGGCCTGCGTGCATTACAACAGGCTTGTTCACTGCAATATTGACATTTCCAGTCGCCTGAATTCCAGAGGGGAATGGGAAATGTATAGGGAAAAAGGAGGTTGGTCCGTCCGCAGCGGGACCAGAAAAACTCCCTTTTTTCCTTACGCCAGTGACGCACGGAACACCATAGAAACGGTGTTTGGGTGCAGGCGAGCGGGTTGTACAACGCGCTCGTTGGCTGCAAAATACACATCTGCAGTCGCCTTTTCAGGGAACTGACAGAGCGAGCATTGACGGCATAATTTTATCTGCCGGTAGACCCGGGGATCGAACGCGGGTCTCTCGCGTGCAAAAACCTGAGAGTCTGCCACTGGGCCACAGGGGGAGACACATTGTAACTGAGTTAGCGCGAGTATTATAAGAGACCGTCAACGTGCTGGCGTTTGTTTGCAGGCATGCGTGTATTACAACAGGCTTGCTCACTGCAATACAGACATTTCCAGTCGCCCGAACTTCAGAGGGGAATGAGAAATGTACGAGAAAGACGAGGTCGGTCCATCCGCGGGGGGACCAGAAAACGCTCTTTTCTCCTTTCGCCAGTGACGCACGGAAACCATAGAAACGGTGTTTGGGTGCAGGCGAGCGGGTTGTGCAACGCGCTCGTTGGCTGCAAAATGCACGTCTGCAGTCGCTTTTCAGGGAACTGACAGAGCGAAGCATTGGCGGCATAATTTTAACTGCCGCTAGACCGGGATTCGAACTCCGGTCTCTCGTGGGAAAAACCAATGATTCCGCCACTGAGCCACAGGGGGGGAACGCAAAGGTTTTTGGATGCACGAGCATATAAGAGCGTCACATGCTTTCTTCGGCGTATGCTTGCAGGCGCGCTTGTATTAAAACAGGCTCGCCTGCTGCAATATTGATATTTCCAGTCGCATGATCAGGGAACTGGGAATATGTATGAGAAATTGAAGGTCAGTCCATCCTCGGAGGGACTAAAAAACACATCTTTCTCCTTTCGCCGGTGAGTGACGCATGAATGGGGCGCAGAAGGCAGGGTAGCTTTCTTATAACGTAAAGAAAAACTAACCCCGACCGTCCGCTTCCAGCCTCCCTTGTGAGCGGCGCAGTTTGCGCGGCTTGAACAGAGGGAGAGAGAAAGCTAGCCCCGTGACCGCCCGCTCCTGACATCCTCTGTGAGCGGCGCGGCTCGAACAGAGGGAGAACAGGTATCGTCCCCCAAGCAGGCAAGGCAAGCGGGCGAACCGGCAAGCTTTGCGGGTTGGGGGGGGGGGCGGAGGAGCAGTCTCGGAGAAGGATGCCAGGTGAGTCCTCAGAGTCACCATAGGCAGTACCTAACTCGCAGTGAGGGCAGTCGCCGTCAGCGAGTGCGAGAGCTGCGTGATCAGGAAAAGGGGCGTCTTGAAAAAGACGCCCAGCTCTTTTAGTGCAATGGGAGTGTGTGTCGCGGCGGCGAGCACACACACATACATAAACACAGTAGCAGAGAAAGGATATAATGCCGGAAAGCGCAGCAGGAAGGCAAGGAAGGCGGCGCGGCCAGCGACTTCAGTGACTCGTCCCGCTGAAGGTGCTCTCTCTCGACGGCGCGGCTTCTAATCCAGCTCCAGCGATGCGTGTGCTTCGCTTGAAGGATGAAAAATCAGATAATAGCTGCCTGCGAGCGATATTTATAGGCCTAGACCACGCCCATTTCGGCGGGACGTGACGCAGCGGGCGCGAAGTGCCCTGATTGGGTCTGACGTCACGCCAGGCCTCGCTCGATAGGCTGCTGCAGTTGCCGCAGAGCAGCCAATAGGCGCGCGAGCTGTCTCGCCTATGTCTGCATTGCTGCTGCAACGCGTTTTGCATTATTACAAAATTAAGGATAATTTTTGGCTTCAATATCTTGCGGAAAAGGATTTTCCCCTAGCGTAAGATATCTTACGCAGTACGAGAGACCTCTCGTAAGAGAACCGCTTGCTCTTGAAAGATGGTGTTAAAAAAACTTAGTTTTGAGTTTTATATCGTGTAGGTCTCCTGCTAACTGGCTAACTCACGTTATTACTGTCTTACTGAAATACTTCTGCTAATCAGTTGTGGGCCACGATTACCTATAACTGTGTCTATTAATGCAGATTGTCTGTCGTTCTCACTACTTACAGGAAATATTTGTTTTACCAACGTTTATGTTGGTTTCTTCAACAAGACCACAAAATGAGCAAGTTTAATCAATATCAAGATGTTTACAGATAGATTAATTAAACGTGTCGTTCAAATCTTTAAGTTGTTGCGCTTGTGATAACGCGTCGTAGGTCACATGATAACGTCAACATGGCAGATGTCCGGTTCGCATTCATACTTAACGAGATCAGGCTATTCAACTTATTCTGCTCTAAACAATGCGCGCTGCCATGACGACGACTCCGGTTGCCTACTTCCGTAGCGCTCGACCTGTACTAGCAGCGAGAAAATGAGTTCAGGCTCCACTTCTGCTGTTGTTGGTTGTTTTAACAATTCAAAGAAAATTTCAAACTTTTTAGAAACTGAGTGCTTCGAGCATAAGATAAGAAGGAGAGAATGCCCATGTCCGGTTCCGTATCAGATACATTCAATGCCAGAGAGTAAACGTTTAGAGTGGTTAGCTGCGTTAAAACTGAAGCATCCACTGAAAAAGTTGTATGTCTGTTCGCACCATTTTGTTGACAAACGCCCCACGGATGACCATCCCAACCCAGAATTATACCTTGGATATGACAACCAGTGGTGAAGAAGAGACGTGCAATTGTTCGTGTCGAAGCGACAGGTAAGACACTTTTAATGTTGCATTGTGTAGCTGGTTAGCGATAGCACCTCTTCACAGCTAACCTAGTTAGCTACCTCCGATTGTTTACATTTTTACCAGCTCCACCGGCCTGCTACAAAAATATTCGTGTTATCTGTGGGCAGTCTAACCTACATTTTTATGAACAATAAGCCCATTATGAGTAAATGTGTTAAAAACATGGCCATTAATAGTTTATGCCTTTGTCCACTGAATGTTACTGTAGGTTTAGTGCTATGAACTCCACTGAGGGCTATCGTAGAGCTAGCTGCTATCGTTATGTGGGCCAGGTAGTTGTTAGCCTGAGCGAAGAAGAGCTTCCATCACCATTTATCATAAGCTTTTACTGTAATGTTGTCAGTGTGAGAAACATGGACAGAAACTGTAGAGTTTAACATGTAGCCTATGTGCTCTTTTTTTACAGCAACCGCAGAAGTGACAGACCAGGAGGATGAGGGCATACCTGAGGTGCCACAACCATCATACAGCACTATTTCCACCCAGTGGGAAGATCCATCGCTTTGGGACCACAACTATGATGAACAGCAGGGTGTTGACGAGACGGCAAAAGATGCCACAACACAAACTGAAGATTTCAGCTACTCCATGCTTCAGAGTGATGCCAATTCGTTCCTATACACTGGAGTCTCACTGGAAACCTTCAACTCTCTTGTTTCCACCTTAGATGGATTTGCTGAAAGGGCTTTTGTGTTGTCAGTGCGTGACCAGATACTAACCCTTATGTGCTGTTGGGGATGTTTTCATCCACTACGGGGTATTTTTGAGTCTTAATTTGGCCATAACTTTCTCCATGTTTCAGCAAATGGAATGATTTTTGGTGACTAATCTTATTTTGATACATATTTTGGGAAAATGCTTTGAAATTTTTCAAAAACTCAACAGTACACTGTGGGCAAATTTACTACCCTTTCGTTATGTTTCGTGGCTGAAAACAGCCACTACTTTAAACTGCTGTAAAAATGTATCAGATATATATTTTTTTCTATTTTTTTTGCATAAATCTATTAATCAACCTCAGTCCTGCTCAAAAATACTAAATGTTTAAAAAAAAATCTGGATTTGAACTCTTTAATTGCCAAATTAATAAATGATGTCACTGATTTGGGGAAAAAAAACACACAAAATGACTAATTTTCTATATAAAATGTGAATGTGGACTGGATTTTTTTAAACTTTTTATCACAGTCTTGGACATGTCAAAGATTAGAAACAACATTGGTTTTGATGCATTGTTAGTTTTTGTGCCTCATTTACTGTTTGTGGCTGTTTTTGCCCCATTGACTTCCATTATAACCACATTTTTTGATTGCAAAGCCATGACACCATATAATCATGCATTTTTGATTGTTGGTGGTTTTCCCTGTTGGGAAGAGGTAAAATTTGTAATTTTTACTGTTGATAACCAGGTGGCACCATTAACCCTTTAGATAGGCCTGTGCAAAAAAAAAGCTTAGTTTCTGGCTTTTACATGGAGTTATATGGAGTATAATAGCATATTTGTGTGTGTGTGTGTGTGTGTGTGTGTGTGTGTGTGTGTGTGTGTGTGTGTGTGTGTGCGTGCGTGCGTGCGTGCGCGTGCGTGCGTGCGTGCGTGTGTGTGTGTGAGTGAGAGAGTATGAGAACTCACCTTGATGCGTCTGAGAAAATCAAAATATGCACCTCAGCTCTCAGAACTACATGGAGTAAACAAAAACAAAGTAAGTGTATTTATGCATCTGCTGCCTTTTGATGGTGAGAAATGCAGACTAAACAAAGCAAGTGGATTTAAACACTTGCATGCAAGCCTGCTGGTCATTTGATGGTGGAAAGAGCAGCAAGCAACATGAGAAAGGGCTTGACTTGTAGTGAAGTTTTAGAGATGATTATGCAGCCTGACCCCTCCAGCGAGCTGCAGGATGTATCGTCTTCTCCCTCTGACACCACAGACTCAGGAGAGTCAGATCCTGATTTGGATGTGGCACCCTCATCATCCAGATCATCATCATCTCTCCTTCAGTGGAAGCTAGAGGAGGATCGGAGAATCCTGGATCTGGGTGGATTGGGAGAAACGGCGAAGTGTGGTTTTCCACCAACGCGGAGACAACTTTCTTCAGCCTGCCAACTCCCGTGACTCCAGGGCCGACGCGCTATGCCATCGCAAGGGTCCAGAACATGGATTCTGTGTTCAATCTGTTTTTTACGGAGTAAAAATAGGAGGGGAAGGCGATGATCCCACAGGCAACGTGTGGACTCCCCTCTGGACCTGTAGATGCCGGCCAAAATCAGTAGCCCCATGTAGGCACGGAGATCTGTGGAGTCCACCCCGGTCCAGTTTCTCATTGTGCGGCGCCCATGGAGGTTGGTCATGCTGACAATGAGGTCAATCATCTGCTCCGTAAAAAACAGAATCCGTTGAACACAGAATCCATGTTCTGGACCCTTGCGATGGCATAGCGTGTCGGCCCTGGAGTCACACCTCTGGCAGGCTGAGTTGTCTCCGCGTTGGTGGAAAACCACACTTCGCCTTTTCTCCCAATCCACCCAGATCCAGGATTCTCCGATCCTCCTCTAGCTTCCACTGAAGGAGAGATGATGATGAGGGTGCCACATCCAAATCAGGATCTGACTCTCCTGAGTCTGTGGTGTCAGAGGGAGAAGATGATACATCCTGCAGCTCGCTGGAGGGGTCAGGCTGCATAATCATCTCTAAAACTTCACTACAAGTCAAGCCCTTTCTCATGTTGCTTGCTGCTCTTCTCACCATCAAATGACCAGCAGGCTTGCATGCAAGTGTTTAAATCCACTTGCTTTGTTTAGTCTGCATTTCTCACCATCAAAAGACAGCAGATGCATAAATACACTTACTTTGTAGTTCTGAGAGCTGAGGTGCATATTTTGATTTTCTCAGACGCATCAAGGTGAGTTCTCTTACGAGAGGTCTCTCGTACTTGCGTAAGAAAATCTTACGCTAGGGGAAAACCTCTTTTCCTCGAGATATTGAAGCCAAAAATTATCCTTAATTTTGCAATAATGTAAAACGCATTGCAGCAGCATGCAGACATGGGCGAGACAGCTCGCGCGCCCATTGGCTGCTCTGCGGCAACTGCACCAGCCTATCGATAGAGGCTCCTCATGACGTCAGAACCAATGAGGGCGCTTCGCGCCCATTACGTCATGTCCCGCCGAAGTCGGGTGGGGCCAGGGCTATAAATACGGCCCAGAGAGGCTGGTTTGGTCAGTTTTTCATCTCTTCAGCGGACTTCGCATCGCTGGATCCCGAGAGGAAGCCACGCCGTCTGAGCCAAGCACCCAGCGGGATTAGTGCATCTGAAGCAGCTGGTCGACATCTCGCCGCCTTCAGTCGCCGTTTCTGCTGACGCTTTCCGGCGTACTATATCCTTTCATTGCTGTGTGTGTGTGTTCGCCGCTGCGACACGCACATTCTCCTTCTAAAAGAGCACGAGCGTCTTTTTCAAGATGCCTCGTTCTTCCTGCGGCTCTTGCCGAGCTCCACTCAGCGACGGGGACCACCACGTCATCTGTGTTTCCTGCCTGGGTGAGGATCACGCAGCTATCGCGCTCGACGAGGGCGGCTGCCCTCACTGCGATTTAATGCCTTTGGTGACTCTGCGGACTCGCCGAGCATTCTTCCGCAAAGCTGCGCCCGCGCCTTCGCCCGCCGAGCTGCCGCGCCGTAAAAAGCGCCGCGCTCAGCGGGTCCCTGAACCTCCTCCATCCCGCGAAAGCTCGCCGGTGCGCCCGCCAGCTTCGCCGCCTGCTTCACCCGAGTCTCTCACCGCCGGTCAGCGGCCGCCGTCTGCCGCCGCGTCCGCCATTGAGAACTATGAGGAAGTTTTACGAGTGGAGGACGACAGTTGCTCTATCCTGGCGTCGGGCAGTGAGGACTGGTCGAGCTCCGCGGACCTCGCACCACCCTCTCACCGGCCCTCTGGGAAAAGAGCTAGCATCGAGGCGGAGCTGATGCGTCTGCTCGAGCAGGCCGTCGAGAGCCTCGGCCTTGAGTGGTCGACGCCCCAACAGCCTGCACTCAACCGCCTGGACGGCTGTTTTCTACAAAGGGAACGTGCTTCAAATCCTTCAAGACCAGCTCCCTTCCTTCCTGAGCTTCACGAAGAGGTAGCTAAGTTTTGGAGCGCCCCCTTTTCAGCCAGAGTGCGTGCTCCCGTGTCCGCAGCATTCTCCGTAGTCGACGGTGCTAAGGACAAAGGGTACCACTCTCTTCCTCCCGTCGAGGAAGCGGTAGCCGCCCATCTTTGCCCGCCCTCTGCTGGACGGCGCGCTAAGACGGCGCTGCCATCTAAAGCCTGCCGTACTACCTCAGCCCTGCACGGTCGCGCTTACCCCGCTGCCGGACAGGCTGTCTCGGCGCTTCATTCAATGGCCGTGCTCCAGATCTTCCAAGCCAACCTTCTCCGCAAATTGGACGAGGAAGGACCGGAAGCTGTGAATCTCACGGATTTGAGGAGCGCGACGGATTTCGCCCTTCGCGCCACTAAATCCGCCGCGCAGGCCATGGGGCGGAACATGGCGTCTCTCACCGTTGCTGAGAGACACCTCTGGCTAACGCTCTCGGAGATGTCGGATTCGGAGCGCTCTGCTTTTCTCGACGCCCCCGTCTCCCCCGCTGGCCTCTTCGGATCTTCTGTCAAGGATTTCGCAGACAGATTCGCCGAGGTTCAAAAGACATCGCAGGCCATGAAACATTTCCTGCCCAAGCGCTCGAGCTCCGCAGCAGGTCGCTCAAAACAGCCGTCTGCTCGCAGCTCTCAGCCGCAACCCCCAGCTGCTGCCGCCCCACAGCGCCGTCAGCCCAAGGATCAGAGACCGCGCTCTCGCTCCGCCGGCCGCCGCCCCCCGCCGCGTGGGCCACGGCCGAGGATTGAGGTAAAGCCCGAGGCCTCTAAGTCTTCCTAGCCAGCCTACGGAAGCGACGGTGTTCAAGTCCCGCTGCGGCCGAACTTCCACCGAAAATTTTCGCTCGCTCAGTTCCAGTAATTGCGACTGTTCCAGCGTATTTCGCAGTAAACAAGTCGGCAGTACAGCCCGCTTGCCTGCACACAAACGCCGTTTTTACGGCGACCCAGATAAATCCCAAAAAGAGTGTATTTTCTGGTATTCCGGCCACGGCCGATGGTGTTATGAGTGTAGTAAACATGCCCACTGCCCAGTGCCCATTCCTACACACAGACACGGCCCGCCACACACGGCCCGCACAAATAAAACCGACTCATGTCGGTTGTGCACCAAATGTAGTGATTGTGCCCACGCCCCAGTGCCCGCAAACACTACACGCTACATGTCTCACGGTTTCTGTAAAAACGAAACCAACGCACATACAGTCTGCACAAACAGACGGTGTTCTCAGCGTTATGCATGGGCCCGTTGTCCCGCGCCCTCATTCGCTCACAGACATATTAAACCCCACGGGGCTCACCACGCTCGCTCTCCCTCAGCACACAGCTGCAGGAGAACTGAGCGCGGGCAGACCGCTCGCTGTGATCAGCGCGCCCCCAGTCTCGCATGCTGCAAACGCGGCGCTCATGTTACAGCACAATGTTGCTCTCCGCTCGCCACTAGATCGCGGCCAGAGCCCAGATATCATTCCACCCCTAGCCACTCACGCGAAAGCGTGGGCAGAGCTCCCCGGGGTCTCAGAGTGGGTGCTGAACATTATAGAAAGAGGCTATTCGCTACAGTTCGGTCGACGCCCGCAACGCAAAGCGGCGCGAATCGAAACTACGGTGAAAAAGGAAGTAGCACACCTACTTCGAGCCGAAATAGCGAAGCTACTGAGCAAAGGGGCTATAGAACCCTTATCACAAGCTCAGAGCGAAGGGGGCATGTACAGCAGATATTTTCTGGTACCCAAGAAAGACGGGGGTCTCAGACCCATTCTAGATCTAAGACGGCTAAACAAAGCACTTCTGAAACGACGGTTCAGAATGCTCACGACCAAGAAAATCCTCTCGCAAATTTGCCAAGGGGACTGGTTCATGTCGATAGATCTGAAAGACGCTTATTTCCAAATACAAGTAGCGTCACGTCACAGGCGATTTTTGAGATTCGCCTTTGAGGGTCAGGCATATCAGTACACAGTCCTGCCATTTGGCCTATCCCTGGCACCTCGCGTATTCACGATGTGCATGGATGCAGCGCTCGCACCCCTCAGGCTGCGAGGCATACGAGTGCTGAATTATCTGGACGATTGGCTGGTTCTAGCTCGATCACAGTCGGAGCTCATAGAACACAGGACCGTATTACTCGATCATCTCGAGAATTTGGGTCTCACAGTCAATTGGACGAAGAGTTCGCTGTCTCCCAGTCAGAAAATATCCTTTCTGGGCACAGATTTGGACTCGCTGTCTATGACAGCACAGCTGTCGCCGCAGCGCAGACTAAGTATTCAGCGCATGACAGAGATTTTTCGCCACAACGCTTTGGTCCCGCTCAAAAAGTTTCAGAGGATGCTGGGTCTCATGGCTTCAGCATCCTCAGTGCTTCAGCTGGGTCTGCTTCGCATGCGCCCGCTGCAGTACTGGCTGAAAGCGCGCGCGCCGCGCAGAGCTTGGACCTCCGGTCTCGCGCTCCTCAAGGTCGATCAGAAATGCGTTGCAGCTCTGAAACCTTGGACAGTGACCAACTGGTACCGGTTAGGTGTAAGCCTGGGGACTTCCTCGAGTGTGAAGGTGGTGTCTACGGACGCCTCAACCTCGGGATGGGGAGCGCTGCTCGAGGGCAGACCGTTATTCGGCCAGTGGTCGGAACGGGAAAAGCTTCTGCATATAAACTGCCTGGAAATGATGGCAGTCGACAACGCGCTGAGGCGTTTTTGTCCCCATATAAAAAGACACCACGTCTTGGTCCGTTCGGACAACATGTCAGTGGTGGCTTACATAAATCACCAGGGAGGTATCAGATCCAGAATCCTTCACAGGCTGACGGAACGCCTCCTGATCTGGGCTCAGCACAATCTGCGCTCGCTCAGGGCAGCGCATGTGCCCGGCCTTCTGAATGTGGGGCCAGACAGACTGTCCAGAAACAATATTCCGGCAGGAGAATGGTCTTTGCACCCGCAGACAGTCGAACTGCTGTGGAAGACGTTTGGCAGAGCGAAAATAGACCTATTTGCGTCTCAAGAGAACGCTCATTGCCAAGAATTTTTCTCCAAGAGCAGGGACGCGCTGGCTCACGTCTGGCCCCGCTGCCCGCTCTATGCGTTTCCCCCTGTCACGCTCCTACCCCAGGTGTTAGAGCGAATCAGGGAGAGCGGATGCCCAGTGCTGCTCGTCGCCCCATTCTGGACAAACCAAGCCTGGTTTCCAGTCCTGATGCAGCTGACGAGTACCGCCCCGTGGCCGATACCGGTGAGGAGGGATCTCCTCACACAGGCGAACGGCTCGATCTTGCATCCTTACCCGGAGCGTTGGTCCCTGCACGTGTGGGCCATCAACGGGTACCCGTTAACCTCCCAGCGGGAGTGTTAAACACGATCACACAGGCTAGAGCCCCATCCACTAGGCGGCTCTATGCCTCAAAATGGTCTGTGTTCACTAGCTGGTGTGCAGCGAGTGGTACTCCGCCCTCATGCTGTGGGGTGACGGAGATCCTCTCTTTTTTACAAGAGCTGCTGGATAAGGGTAGAACCCCATCCACGCTCAAAGTTTATGTGGCGGCCATAGCAGCGTTCGCTGAACCACCGCTCGGCCAGTCACTAGGAAGGAACGATCTGGTCATTCGCTTCCTTAGAGGAGCTAAGAGGCTGAACCCTCCCAGACCTCCCTCAGTTCCCGTTTGGGACCTCTCCACGGTTCTGGAAGCCATGAAAGGTGCCCCATTCGAGCCAATACAGTCAATAGACCTGAAACTCTTGTCTTTCAAAACAGTGTTTCTTCTGGCTCTCGCTTCAGTGAAGCGCATAGGGGATCTGCAAGCGCTCTCAGTGAGCGCGACGTGTATGGAGTTTGGACCTAATGACTCGAGAGTCATACTCAAACCAAAGCACGGATACGTTCCAAAATCCCTCAATACACCGTTTAGGGCACAGGTTATCTCCCTGTCGGCCCTGCCGGTATCTGAAGAGGAAGGTGACGCAGGCTTCCTTTGCCCGGTCAGGGCGTTAAGGGCATATGTGTCTCGCTCATCTGTTTTCAGACAGACGGAGCAGCTCTTCGTTTTGTTCAGCGGACGTTCTAAGGGACTAGCTGCGTCAAAACAGAGTCTATCCAGATGGATAGTGGATGCTATTGCGCTAGCTTACACATCCAGGGGCCTGCAATGCCCGATAGGTGTCAAAGCGCACTCCACAAGAGGCATGGCCTCGTCGTGGGCTTGGTCCAGTGGGATTGCCTTGCAAGATATCTGTATGGCGGCAGGCTGGGCCTCCCCGTCTACATTTATAAGGTTTTATAACCTCGAGGTTCCCGCTTTACAAGCTAAGTTGCTCTCGGTTAAATTTTTCAGTACTGCCCGCCCGATGCTATCGACTCGGGATGCTGAAACTGCTAGAGCGTCGATCACTGATCGCCTATATACTTCTGTGGGCAGTGTGTAAGTCCCCCTTATTTATCAGTCCAGGCCAAGTTCGCCCTGGCTGTGTGGAACACTTGATATAATATGCTCTTATCAGAGTTTTATATTACAGGAATGATGCTATTCTAGCCCCTCTTCCCAGATTCCCTGTGAGTCCCTTGTGATTAGGCACTGTATGAGCCCTGGGCACCTGCCCCTGGGACTTTAGTGCTATGTCTCAAGCACGCACGGCGTTTTACATTGTGTTCCCCTAGCGTAAGATTTTCTTACGCAAGTACGAGAGACCTCTCGTAAGAGAACGTACTCGGTTACTAACGTAACCTCGGTTCTCTCTAGAAGAGGGAACGAGTACTTGCGTATCTTGCCGTGCATGCGTCATGTTCTGATTCGCTTCAGCGATGAAAAACTGACCAAACCAGCCTCTCTGGGCCGTATTTATAGCCCTGGCCCCACCCGACTTCGGCGGGACATGACGTAATGGGCGCGAAGCGCCCTCATTGGTTCTGACGTCATGAGGAGCCTCTATCGATAGGCTGGTGCAGTTGCCGCAGAGCAGCCAATGGGCGCGCGAGCTGTCTCGCCCATGTCTGCATGCTGCTGCAATGCGTTTTACATTATTGCAAAATTAAGGATAATTTTTGGCTTCAATATCTCGAGGAAAAGAGGTTTTCCCCTAGCGTAAGATTTTCTTACGCAAGTACTCGTTCCCTCTTCTAGAGAGAACCGAGGTTACGTTAGTAACCGAGTACGTTCTCATACTCTCTCTCACACACACACACACACACACACACACACACACACAAACACAAACACAAACGCACGCACACACACACAAATATGCTATTATACTCCATATAACTCCATGTAAAAGCCAGAAACTAAGCTTTTTTTTGCACAGGCCTATCTAAAGGGTTAATGGTGCCACCTGGTTATCAACAGTAAAAATTACAAATTTTACCTCTTCCCAACAGGGAAAACCACCAACAATCAAAAATGCATGATTATATGGTGTCATGGCTTTGCAATCAAAAAATGTGGTTATAATGGAAGTCAATGGGGCAAAAACAGCCACGAACAGTAAATGAGGGAGAAAAAGTAAAAATCTGATGCTGCACAAAAACTAACAATGCATCAAAACCAATGTTGTTTCTAATCTTTGACATGTCCAAGACTGTGATAAAAGGTAAAAAAAAATCCAGTCCACAATCACATTTTATATTGAAAATTAGTAATTTTGTGTGTTTTTTTTTCCAAATCAGTGACATCATTTACGAATTTGGCAATTAAAGAGTTAAAATCCTGATTTTTTTTTTAAGATTTAGTATTTTTGAGCAGGACTGAGGTTGATTAATAGATTTATGCAAAAAAATATTTATCTGATACATTTTTACAGCAGTTTAAAGTAGTGGCTGTTTTCAGCCACGAAACATAACGAAAGGTTGTAAATTGAAACAATGCACAAGGGCTAATGGCACTGATACAATTGAAATTAAAGCTGCAAGCAGCATTTATCGGGGTTCAAGCAGTTAAGGCCTTTAAGCACACAAGCATCAAAAGACATTAAGTTTTATTTAGCAAGCATTTAACAACTGCCATCATAGATGAAAAAGTCAATTTACAGCCAATACAGGCAGTTTACCATAGGAAATATATGGTTTTAAAGCGTTTTTACAGTTATAGCACCTTTTTGCCTGAGTCTTCTTAAGGCGGCCACACACCGGACGCGCAGCTCAGTGCCGCGTCGCGCCACGTCTAGGACAACTCTCATCTGAAAATCCGATAACATCAGCAATTTTCTGATTTCTGTAAATAAATATAAAACTAAATGTATATTGCAGCACAGGGTGAAGTCCGTATATACATTAACTACGATTTGAGACACATACATGTACATTTAATATAAAACTATGTAAATGGCGCTCTGTAGCGCGGCAGGATTTTGAACACGTTCCTGAGCCGCCGCGGACAGACGCCGAAAGGCGCCGCCGGTGTGTGTACTCTCATAGAGAATAATGTGTTCGAATTTAAAAGACGTGGCGCTGCGCGGCGCGCCACCGAGCTGCGCGTCCGGTGTGCGACCCCCTTTATAGTCTTGCCTGATCTCCACCACTTATATTAGTAGTACTCAAAGTGTGCCCATATATATGTGTCAGATTTGTTGTAAATATGTCATTTTGATAAGGAGTTTAGACAATTATATTCAGTGGCGTAACGAGCCAACACCGGGCCCTTAAGTAGGATTATCAAGGCGGGCCCCTTGATGACGCAATTGATGACATTGATGACGCAATGTCCGCGAGTAGGCTACCACGAATAGGGCAGGATATGATCATACACAGCATATAAGAGATGAGATGACTAACAAAATCAGGAGTAGCCTACGCTCACCAAAAACAAAACAAAAAAACAACAAAAAAATCACTGGTGACAGCGCACCATAACACATTGTTAGGCCTAGGTCCAAATACATAAAAAAGATGCTCTCTTACATTATAGCGGGATTTTCCGAGCTTTCCTTTGTGCAACTGCAAAGTTGTCGATTAGATCAAGATTGTGCGCGCAGGCATTCTCAATTGACCCTTCGCAGGGAGTTTGATTGACAGGTGATCTGACTAATCATAATCCGCCATTTTGTCCAACAAAGCAGTCAGGAGAGTTAGTAGATTAACATTGGAGGATTTAAATTTGAAAAACAAAGTGTATTGACGTCTTAGCACTTTAAAACAACATTCCTTTTATGTTCATTCATGTTTATTTTAATGCTATAAATTAACTAGAAGGAAGAGATCATCAGTTCACAAGCAGCTTTAACTGAGCCTCGAGTCTACAGCGATCTGTCAGACATATTAAAGAGTCACAAAACGGTATTTATTGTTTAAATGTCTCTAAAAAATGACTACATTTGAAAGGTGAGACTTTGTTTCATATCAAAAGTACTTGTCTGTCAGCGCGCAGTCTTTTCTCTGATCCGCAATGTATTTTTCACTGCGTGAGAACTTGGTGTGGTTTGAGAGTGGCGTCGCTTGTCAGACATAGCAACAGTAACTAAAGTGGGCGGGTCTTTGCGAACGGTCATTGACAGTATGGACGGGGATTCGCCAGTCCCAATTCAAAACAAATTTCATCACAATCCATCATTGTTCGTTTCAAACATGTGAGAGCATCAAAATGATCCATGGGTGAAATTGATTGGATTTAATTTATTTTTTTGTCACTTCCTTTCATAATTTTAACATTTTGGCATTATTGTTTAGCTATTTACCCATGTCTTCAAATTTCCTTTGTTTTTTTGTTGTTGTCTCAATCGGACTAACGGCTTTGAAGATAACCACAATTTTTTAAAGCTCTAAATGACACTTACAAAAGCCATAAGGCGAAACCTGGCATGTTTGGTATTGTTGGACTCGGCAAGGATTCAGGAGTCTTAGGAGGTCATTCCTGTGAATAAACCACGGGCTTGAAACTTCTAAGGCTCCTTCAAGGCATTGTGCCAATGACGTATACTGAGTTTTTTGAGATACACCAATGTTCTCATAGACTATCATGGCACCCTGGACAAAGACACTGCGTGCCAATTTTCAGTAGACTAACGGTTGGGTGCGCTTATAGCTATTTTCATGATTTTTTCACTGTTATAGCACCACCAAATGGCCAATTGTCACGATTTTTTTCATGTCAACTCAGATTGAGCTTATGAACATGTGTCCCAAGTTTAGCGAAAATATCTCTTTCCGCTCACAAGTTATAACCATTTTATAGCGCCACCAAGTGGCCAATTGCCGTGATTTTTTTTCACGTGACCTCAGAATGAGCTCATGAACATGTGTCCCAAGTTTTGCGAAAATATCTCTTTCCGTTCACAAGTTATAACCGTTTTATAGTGCCACCAAGTGGCCAATTGTTGCAATTTTTTTCAAGTGATCTCAGATTGAGCTCAGGAAGATGTATCCCAAGTTTAGCAAAAAAATATCTTTCTGTTCACAATTTATAACCGTTTTAGTAAAAGTGGCCCTGGTGCCATCAAATATTTTGGTTCCCCTTATCGACCGTTAATTGAAATTTAGAATTTTTTGGATGATTATTGATTGTCAGACTCCAAAGAATATTCTTGCAGTGGTTTGGTTCCGATCGGGCCAAAAACCTAGGAGAAGTTTGCAAAAATAGGTTTTTCAAAAAAATGCAATTTACTCAAAATTGGCGCCTGAAGGGCGAGCAAATCGGAGATAGCCATTTTGTCCGCCTTGAGCCAAGGATTCCAACGATATAAGACACTTGATCCTGGGACAAACGGTCTAAGAGGTATGAGCAATTTTGAACTTTTGGTTGCTGTAGCGCCACCTATGGGCCAATCGGTGTCATACTCTGATAGGTTGTCCCCAAATTGAGGCCTACCATCTGGCCAGGTTTCAAGTCTCTAGGCCTTACGGTTTGTCCTGCACGATGCGTTTTACAAATCCTTACAATTACAATAGGGTTTCAGCATTTCATGCTTGAACCCCTAATTAAATTGTGTGCTGGGTGACCTTGGTAGGCAGTTTCATGTGTCTCAGAGTGTTGCCAGTAAGGTTATCTCATTCTGGATTGATAAAATGGAGGAGGCTCTAATTATCTGGCTCCCAAAAGAAACCATTAAGGCCACTATGCCAACTGCATTCAAGGAGTGTTTTCCCAACACTACCTGTGTCATTGACTGCAGCAAGTGTTTGTTACAGAAGGCGAAAAATCTTGATTCTAGAGGGGAGTCCTACAGCCATTACTACTCGCACAACACAATCAAATACCTTGTTGCTGTTGCCCCATATGGCTTAATCATGTTTATCTTAACTGGATATGGAGAACGTGCCAGTGACAAATATATCACTATGAACTCTGGTATCTTGGACTATTTAAAGCCTGGAGACGAAGTCATGGCAGATCGTGGGTTCTTGATTCGTGATTTACTGTTTGAAAAAAGGGTCAAATTGGTTCTTCCTGCTTTCACTAGAGGGGGTGCTCAGCTAACTGAGGAACAAGTCACAGCAACTCGCAGAATTGCAAATGTACGGATTCATGTTGAGAGGGCAATCAGGCGACTTAAAGTACACAAGATCTTGTCTCAAGTGATACCAATAAACATGACCCCCAAAATTGAAAAAATACTCAGAATCTGTGAGGCCCTCGCCAACTTAAGGGGTGATCTCATCCGTGAGTGATAAGTGACAACAGTGATATTCTGAGGTTGAAGTTGCATCTGCGCGCACACACACCCTTGACACATCTACATAAATTGCTCCTGTATATTTCATATTGACACTCACTGCCTTTTGTCTTTTTTTTTACTTGTTTATATTTACTCTTTGTATGAAATGTTTTGTTATTCTTTGAGTTTGTGTACAATAGATTTTATCAGATTTACATTAACAACAAATTGTCAAATTTTACATGAACAACATTCTGTATTTGTAAATATTCACTTATGTACAACAATACTTATGCTCAGCATTTTTAACCCTCTGAGGTCGGAAAACACGCCCCCGCGTTTTGCTGGATTTTCTTCACATTGTAGTACAATAAACTTAAATTACTCCGTCATTTATGGTTATACAGAAAAAAGAAATATAAAAAAAGAATCTGTGATATTTCTACTTTTGTATGTGTCCACTTACAATCAAATCAAAACATTGTGCTTTTGTAAAATAAAGAAAATAAACAGGGTGTGCGTTCTGCCTCTCCGTCGCGGTGAACTTTTTTTTCTTGAGCACGTCTATAAACTGAAACAAAACTCAGCGAATACTTCTCACACATTTATGAGCCATATACCTTTATACACATTTAAGTGTGTACTTTTAAATGATCGGATTCAAACTGAAAACAAATATTATCTGTTTAAGTAATTTGTATAAAACCAACAGGATGTCCAGTATCTCAAACGCTTGCTAATTACTTTTAATTCGGCCACGCCCACTCGCGCAAAAGAGATTCACATGCAAATCTCCACATGGAACGCGAACGCCCTAGTTACCTCAAACACAAAACACCAAAACACTTCACAAGTCTCTGCTTTTCGTCGAGTTTGGAAGACGCGCTGTGAGCTTACATTGGATTTACATCAGAAGAAGAAGAACGCGATTTGAAGACAAGAAAGATGTAAGGTAAGAAATTCTTACGTATTGTTGCATAAACTTCACATTGCAGTTGAACTGTTGCTAGATATATGGTGAATATTATACTATTTAGACCCGTGTTTACTGTTAAATACTGTTTGTGGATATCTGCTCAAGCATAGATATGTATAACCATAATGTTTAATATTTTGGAGCGCGATGGCGTTTGAATGTATCATATTTTGGAGCGCGCTGTGGGTTTGAATGTATCATATTTTGGAGCGCGATTGCGTTTGAAAGGAAAAATGCACCAAACATTAGGCTTTATGTTTTTACTATTATCTCATTTCATATCATCATAACGAATGGAAACATTTGAAGTAACATAAGATAATCAATATATTTTTCTCTAGCATTGTTACTGAAATCTTTTGGAAGATTTATAGGCTGCTTTGTAAAATAAAATTATTTTATGCAGTACTGCACATAGCTTATGCCTACAAGGCACAACAAATATGGTGTTCTTTATATTATATATTGTTGGAAACATTTTTGTGTGTGTGTGTGTGTGTGTGTGTGTGTATTCTGTGAATTTTAAAAAGCAATTTTAACCAGAAAAATCTAAAATGTATTCCCAAAATCGTGCAGGCCTAGTTTCTCTTGATACCAGTATGTTCACTTTTTTCTTTTCTTTCAGGGACCAGATGCAACTGAGTCCTGCTGACTTCAACATTCACATGAGTCTCTGTACATGAACATGGTAAAGTGAAAATCAAACACCTTGGAAATGGTATGTACAATGTTTTTAGGAATGGCACAAAGGTCTCTGTCTTTGGATCATTGTTTTCAATGTGCTCTTTTGTCATTTGTTGTGTATTTTTGGATAATGTTGTGTTGTAAATAAATCCAAACAATCTAAAAGCCATTCTTTTTTAAATCTCCTCATTCTTTGTGCAAGGTTGCTCTGAATGACAGGGCCTGATCGCTCCTAATAGGGCAGTTAGGGGAGTGTCTTTGTCTTTCTCAGGTGTTAAAAGCTTACATATTCATGAGATGATCACGCCTCTTCGAATATGGCTTTGTCACACAAAACACGTCTTAGAAATTTTAAATCAATATATTGTCTTATCTGAATGAGCAGTCAGGGTGATTTTCACATAGTTTTGGAGCAAATATTCTAGGCTACGTCATACAATTTTCAAAAGTCTTGTGAAGAAATAATCAGTATGGGTTTCATGGCCTTATTTCAGTGACAATTTTTTTTTTTGTATTTTCACAAACCACGCATAAATGTCATTATCTCAAAACTACAAAATTTTACATACATGCTGCTGATATATTATTGTAGAAGAGTTTGTGCTGAATACAGTGTAATTAGACTTTAGCCATGAAAATGTCACTAGTAACAGAAAAAAACACAAATGTCAGAGCATGTCAGAACACCTCCAGGCCCAGAAAACAGCTCAGACCTCAGAGGGTTAAATGTATGTAATTGATTGTGTAAAAAATGATGCCGCTATGTGTAATAGTCATGCCTTGCTCTCGAAGTGCATTACCAGCAACCACCTCATTCTCCTTACCATAATTTGTGGCATAGTTGTGTAGCGGATGGACAATCTCATGATGACTTGGAGCTTTTAACCCTTAAACTCATGAATTTAAATTACAGCATTGCGCCTGGACTGAATTGATCTCTTTTGACACGTTTGTTACCGAGTGATGCTTAACAGAAAACATCTCAGAACTCAAGGAGATGTTTTCAAAGAGATTCTTATCTGCTCACACCTCTCTCTCTCCAAGCCAGAAACCCAGGTGGCCAGGAGATCTCCACACACACACACACACACACACACACACACACACACACACACACACACACACACACACACACACACACACACACACACACACGCAAACATCCCTTTGGATTTAATTCAGAATCTGTAGATGACATATTAAAGCATGCATGTTTGATTCGTTTTTGTTTTATTCTATAGTGTGATTCTCTAGTGTGTAGCTTTGAATTCTAAGTGTGTATTTTAAGAATGTTCCCCAATATTGTCCTGTAACCAGACCTTCCCCCTTGTCAGTTTGATAAGGGGCTTTACGACCCCCAAGCGGAATTTCCAGAGAACCACAACTCACTTACATTCTTGTAAAGGAAGAGAAATAGACCCTGCAATCTTATGTATTCTATATATATATATGAAGAGTTCAGATGCAAAAGCCTCTAAATGCCATCTGAAATTTTCTTATATAATGATCATTTTTATCAAGCTCGTATATTTAAATTCAATAATTTCACTTAAATGGCTTAATAATAAACCTATTAATTGTCTTTTAAGTGAAATTACTGAACTTAAATATACAAGCTTGATAAAAATGATCATTCTATAAGAAAACTTCAGATGGCATTTAGAGGCTTTTGCATCTGAACTCTTCATATATATATATATAACCACTTGAGAAATGTGTAAACATGGATTTAATTTTCCCATCTCATGATTTTTCTTTTACGTGATGTAGCTTTTGTATTCTTGTAAACTCTATTGGGTTGATGTTTCAGATTTTGCTAAACTAAAATCATATGTGTGCCGTGTTTGGATTCTCTAAAGTCCAACCTTCATTCCCATTTGCTAATATACATCACATTTTGGGTTAACCTTGTTCCTAGCTTGTTAGTTGAACTTTTAATACTTATTTTACCGAATAAGAATGTATCTCGACGTGTACCTTCGAAACATAAAATTTGGTATCCACGTAAACCTCTCAGTGTGCTTAAGAAAAATGTATGCATTAGGTTATGATAAAATGTATTCTACTGTGTTTACCGTCGTTTAAAGTAGAACTGACAAATCCTAACACTGCCATAAAACATGCAAATTAACCTGGGAGTTTAAGACAAAGGAAATTTTTCCCGCTCGGAATGTCGCGTTCCAATTGGCCTAAAACTCCACAGAGGGAGTGTAGTTGGAAACCTTCAAAAAGCGGACACGCACAGTGCTTTTTGCTTTTTGTCTTCGCTTTCTTGTTCCTGCTTTAGCCTTGTCGTCCTTGTACGAGTCTCGTCTCTTCTCCTCTCCGTTTTTGTTTTACTTTCACTTTGTTTTTGGAAGTCGTACCTCCGACTCTTCTTGTTTTAGCTAGTCTCGTGTTCATTCAGTTACATCTACGAGTGAAACGAACCTTAAAGCAAGTTTCTAGCAACTCACAAGTGAACCGTTTGAATCTCCCTCGACGACGCGAGCTCCTGAAGAACCAAAGAACGCTTCAGCCGAACGGACATGCAACTAGAGGGACAAGCACACGCGCCGAACCGTTTCAGCCACAAAGTTTCAATGCAAGTATTTAATCTCTTACCAAGATTTTAAATGCGTATTATATTTCCCTGCTTAAGGTGATTTTGATTCTTTTGCTGGTTCTCAAAGGTAGTTGTTGTGATTTATTTGCTATTCTGTAATCTGTTTCTTCCTTTCTTTCCTTATTTACCTTCATTTATTGTTCATGTATGTATTCTTGTGTTTGATGTAGTTGTAACGTTACTTATATAGTTTAATTTATTAAAAATCCCATTATACGCTTTCTTGTCTCTGTTGCTGCTCACGTAGCCAAGCCTCTTTAATGTGTTTGATCTTAGCTACGAGCTCTAGAATTTGTGAGTGACCTACGAATTAATCTGGTAAACAAGAGAAATTATTCTTGTGGCCAAGAGAATGACCTTCCTTGAGAGTTTATCAGATAAGAGAGTCGCATGATTCGTTTGGCGGACAAACGAACTATCCAATGAGACCTTAATTTTGTAGTCATTCACAAAATGTTGATATATAGCCCATCTGTATATTCCTAATTAATTGTAATTCGTTGTGGTTAATTGTTTATATATAGAGATCCAACTACATGGGCTTTGTATTCCCTTTTTGGGTGATTTAAAGTGTGTAAGTGATCACCAGTATTATCAGTTATTGCTTATTAATAATAATAATAATAATAATCAATAATTGTCCATTCCCCTCATTTTGAGCTGGTGTCGCTACAGTTGCCACGAAAGGAGGGGTACAGGTGCTCTGCCATCAACTTATCAGGATTGGTGGATTGGCAGCTGCCTCGTTGCTCCTGCTGCAGTTGTTGCGTTGGTGTGCTTCTGAAAGCTTCGTATATCTTTCTGTTTTGCATCATTATTTACTATCATTCCTTGTTGTTTATACTGCTAAATATAACTTACTCAACGTCACACATTAACCTGACATCGCTAGCTTCAATCTAAATCGTTATTGCTAGCACAACACGCTAGTAATTCGCTAGCCTGTTAGCGTGCCATCTGTGTGCTCTTTATTTATTTATATTTTTTTCTCACGCGCGCTCGCGCCTTTTACAAGTCCATCAAACAACTTAGGTGAGTAAGATCAGCCAACAAACACGGTAAGTCATGTCATCTTCTCCTCTTATTGTTACTTGCACCTCATGCAACATGTTTAGCATATCCTTCTGTCAGCACAGGATTTAAATGTGATAAATGCAGGCAGATAGTAAAGCTGACGGAGAAGATTTCAGAACTAGAGACACGGATCCAAGCTTTAATCGAGATTCATTTTAAGAGTGCAAGGGTTTTAGATACTGCTTTGGATGCGACTAGCTTAGTGAACTCTTTACATTGTTCGGTTCCGGCTGAAGTAGAGCCCATGCAGCAGGGCAATTGGGTGACGGTGAGACGCTGAAAACACCGCCCTTCCGTTCTGATTACAACTTCGAATAGATTCTCCCCTCTCAGTGATACACCCACTGTGAATCCTGTTGAATGTGCCCTAGTTATTGGCGATTCTATTACACAGAACGTGAAAACAGAGACACCAGCCACCATAGTCACATGTTTGCCGGGAGCCAGAGCGCCTGACATCAAAGTAAATTTAAAAGTGCTGGCAAATGCTAATCGTAAATTCTCTAAGATTATTATTCACGTCGGCACAAATGATGTTAGACTCCGTCAGTCGGAGATCACCAAGATTAATGTTAAAGAGGTGTGTGAACTTGCAAGTATGATGCCAGACACTGTAATTTGCTCTGGCCCCCTTCCATTTTATGTAGCACTCCTGTAAGGGAGCACGTTTATCAATAAACAGTCAGACGAGATGCTTCATATCCAGAGTTTTTACTTAGAATGAATTGTGGCAATAAATGAACAATTATTACACTTAACAATGCATGAGCTCTCTTATTTATATAATTTTATACACAAGTGCATGAGCTCGTATGTACTTCCCCTTTAAATCAACGCATCCCAAGTTCACCGTGAATAAATGAGTGCACTTAAAGTAGTGCGCATCCCACCCTAAAACAGCGACACTCTCTATATTCACAAGCCCCAATCTCACATAAAACACACGTGACAACACAGATCATACATCGGCCTTTAACTAAACAGGGCAATTTATATAAATTCAACCGTATACATTTAATCACCCTACCGTTACATACACACATGAACGATTTGCGCGCGAACCGCGTGCTCCCCAGCTGATAACTCTAGCGTTTTACATTGGATTCGCCCCGTATCGCACTTCACCCAATAATACAACACAATACCTAGCAAAAATACATTTAGTAACACTAATATTCACATGTGTGCAAATGCACGCTTCATATACCTGTAAGGGAGCACGTTTATCAATAAACAGTCAGACGAGATGCTTCATATCCAGAGTTTTTACTTAGAATGAAGCGTCTCGCGAGAACTCCCCAACTATTAGTAAACACACGCGCACACACACACGACCAATCAGATACACTTATCCCAAACATGCCATCATTACATTTTTAACCTCATACGAAATCACTAAACATATGAATTAATGCAAAACATAACATTTCAACGTCCTTAACAACATTAATATTTTATAATTATTTAAACTGATTACTGGATTAAACCTCAGGTGAACACATACAGTAAATCTTGTTCACATTTTACTCAGCATATTACACTTACAGGAGTGATGAGATACTTAGTAGATTGTCCTCACTCAATGGCTGGTTGTCTAAGTGGTGTCCGCAAAATAATATAGCATTCATAGACAATTGGAAAAGTTTTTGGGGCAGACCTGACCTGTTGAAAAGAGATGGTATTCATCCCTCCTGGGATGGTGCTGCTCTTCTCTCTAGTAATATGGCACATAGTCTTAGAGCTCAAACATGACAATCTGGGGCTCAGGTCAGGAAGCAGACAGACTGGCTAAATCGAACGTCTGCTAGCTGTCTCACATCACCCAGGTCAGATAAATCCCATCACATAGAGCCTCTTTCACCAAGATATAATCATATAGAGACTGTGTCTGTTCCCCGAATTAGGACATACAAAAAACTTCCAAACCCATCTAAGGGGGAAAATTGAATTGATGTTCAACAAATAAAAAACAGATATAATACAAATGAGAAAATGATAAAGCTTGGGTTGCTGAATATTAGATCCCTTACTTAAACATGAACCTCGTCTGAAAGGCAAAGGGGGTGGTGTTGCTGTAATTTATAGTAATATTTTTAGAATTACTAAGAAGTCTTGTTTCAAATATAATTATTTTGAAGTGTTGGTGCTTAATATAGCAATATATAGTGTAAATGATAAATCACATTTGAGATTTGTGCTGTCTACTGTATACAGGCCACCAGGGCACCATACAGACTTTATCAAAGAATTTGCTGACTTTCTATCAGAGTTAGTACTGGTTGCAGATAAAGTCATAATTGTTGGTGATTTTAATATACATGTAGATAACGAAAAAGATGCATTGGGATTGGCATTTAAAGACATTCTTAACTCTATTGGAGTTAGACAACATGTGTCAGGACCTACTCAATGTCGTAATCATACCCTAGATCTAATATTATCACACGGAATCAATGTTGATGCCGTTGAAATTCTGCAGCAGAGCGATGACATCTCAGGTCATTATCTGGTCTCTTGTAAACTTAATTTAGCCAAGGCTGCAAAGCCGACTCCGTGTTACAAATATGTTAGACCTATCACTTCTGCCACTAAAGATTGCTTTATTAATTATCTTCCTGATCAGTTTCATCATCTCAGCATCCCAGATAGCTTAGAAGAATTCGATATTGCGACAGAAACTTTTAACTCTCTCTTTTCCAGCACTTTAGACACAGTTGCTCCGTTGCGCTTAAAGAAGATTAAAGAAAATAGTCCAACGCAGTGGTACAACGAGCACACTCGGGTCCTTAAGAGAGCAGCCAGAAAAATGGAGCGCAACTGGAAGAAAACAAAACTAGAGGTATTTCACATTTCATTAAGAGAGATTGATTGCATACAGAGAGGCCTTAAAAGCTTCTAGATCTGCTTATTTTTCAACCCTATTAGAAGAAAATAAACAAAACCCTAGGTATTTATTTGAAACAGTGGCTAAACTAACGAAAAATAAAGCTTCAAGCCCAGAAGTTTCCAAGCAGCACAGCAGTAATGACTTTATGAACTTCTTCACTTACAAGATTGATAATATCAGGGAGAAAATTATAACTATGCAACCGTCTACTACAGTAGGGCACAGTACAGTACATCAGGCAGTGCATTGTAGTGTCCCTACGGAAAAATTTGATTCATTCATTGCTATAGAAGAGGAAGAATTCGTTAAACTCGTTAAATCATCTAAACCGACAACATGTATGTTAGACCCTATACCGACTAAGCTACTGAAAGAGATGCTTCCAGAGGTCATAAATCCTCTTCTTAATATCATTAATTCATCTTTGTCATTAGGATACGTACCCAAAACTTTTAAGCTGGCTATGATTAACCCCCTGGGGTCGGCTGTATCGCCGGCGATACCAGCTCGCTTTTTTTTTTTATCAGTTCAAAAGAGATTCATTTTGCTCTGTTGACTTTGATATTACAATCAAGAATCAATCGATTCTGTTAAATGTGTATTATTTTTGTGTATACTCACAATAAAAACAAAGTGTTGTGCTTTTCGCCAAATAAAGAAAAATAAACACGAAGCGAGTTCTGCCTTCTCTCTGTCAGTGAAGTCCATTCTGAAACGCGTCCGAAAATGAACCATAACTTAGCGAATACTCAGTCAAACAGGCATACAGACACACAGGCATGAAGCTTGAATTCGCTTCTTTTAAATGAAGTAATTTATATTAAAAAAATATATTCTCTGTTTATGTTATCTTTATGAAAAGAGAGAGATGTCAGGCGTTCTCATCTCAGCTCATTACGTTTTAATCTGCCCCACCCACGGAGAGCGCGCGCTATTCAAACGCAAATGACTGAGACGATCCCATACAAACTGTGAACGCCCACATATCAGCTCGAGAAAACACATCAAGTTTATTCAGATCATTGTACTTGTTTACACTGTCTCGCAGCGCTGTGAGGAATAATAATAATGGAAAATGTACCTCAGAAGGGCTGGTATTTCGAGGAGTAACGGATGGAATACTGTAGTAAGTTTTTTTTTCATTCTCGAAAAATCGCGTTTCTGTCTGTGTGTGAATGAATGAACGGCAGAGATGCGCTGTTTACCACAACTCGCAAAAAGACGGTTTAAATTTGAATTGCGTTTCTGTGTGTGAATGAATGATCTGCTTTTAGCAAACTATTTTGCTATACTGAGTAAAAATCGAGTGAAATATGTTGAAATAAAATGTATTTGTATAAGCAACGTATTAAACTGCAAATTAACATTTATATTCCTTATAATAAAAACGAAAGACCTATGTTACAAACAAATGAAAGACAACATTTCGTTGATTAGTTTTGGATAGATTACACATTTTTACTGTAAAATATCTGCCACCTCAAATAAGCTTTTGTTTGCCAATTTTTGCTAATATGTTAAATATAGTATGTTTTGTCAATGTAGGCTATATTCGAAGTAATGAATCCTTAACTTTGAAATATGTATGATAAAATGTATACTTTAGTTTTTACAAAGAAAGATTACACTTCAATTGTTGTTGTAATTGTAACCTTTTTAATAAAAAAAAATATATTTATAAGGTAGATGTAAACAAACTTTAAAAGGTAAATATAAGCCTTTTCTTTAAATAATTTTTATTGTGTTTTATTATTGACAAATTTGGGGAGAGGATTCATATTCCAAAACTGAAAATACAGTATGAGAATTAACTGCACAATTACTAGAGATGTTTTCCTTGGATATTATACAATTTGCAAGCAAAATTTATGAAAAAAATAAATAAAAAAATTGACATGCTTCCAACTGTGAACCAATTTGGTAGAATATATACATATATATATATATATATATATTTTGCTCTTGCATTCTTTCTTGTGGCTATAGGTGACACACCTGAATGAATGGCTCATTAAGTATGCGGGCCCCATTGTCTCCTCAGGTGTGAACCACTACATATGCATGATGCTGTTGAATGGTTGACGCCCCTTGCGCATATTGCCTTTACAAACAAAAAGTGTTTTACAAGATTTAAATCAATGTATTGTGTTATGTGAATGATAAGGGCAGGATGATTTTCACATCATTTTGAAGAAAAAACTCTAGGTAACGACATCCATTAGTCAAAAGTCTTATTGTCACATATTTAGTATGTGTTTTGTGGCCTTATTTCAGAAACTTTAGTTTTTAGTTTTTTCAATAACCATGCATAAACATTATTCTCTCAAAAATACAAACATGTACATGCATGTTGCTCACATATTATGGTAGCCCTGTTTGTGCTAAATAGAGTGTAATTACACCTTTGCCATTAATATGTTTATAAGCAACTGAAAAAAGCACAAATGTCAGGGCATGTCAGAACATCTCAAGGACCCCAAAATCCCTCAGACCCCAGAGGGTTAAACCGCTTGTTAAAAAAAAGCAACTTGATCGTACAGAATTAGTCAATTACAGGCCGATCTCGAATCGACCTTTTCTGTCAAAGATACTAGAAAAGGCGGTATCCTCACAACTATGTTCCTTTTTAGAAAGAAATGATATCTGCGTGGATTTTCAGTCAGGATTTAGACCGTGCCATAGTACTGAGACTGCTCTCATTAGAGTTACAAATGATTTGCTCTTATCATCTGATTGTGGTTGTATCTCTCTATTAGTGTTACTCGATCTTAGTGCTGAATTTGATACTATTGACCACAACATTCTTTTAAATAGACTCGAAAATTATGTTGGCATTAGTGGAATTGCATTAGCATGGTTTAAATCATACTTATCTGACCGTTATCAGTTTGTAGCAGTAAATGAAGAAATGTCTCATCGATCACAAGTTCAGTATGGCGTACCACAAGGCTCAGTACTAGGACCGTTGCTTTTCACTCTGTACATGCTACCCTTGGGAGATATCATTAGGAAGCATGGAATTAGTTTTCACTGTTATGCTGATGATACTCAGCTCTATATTTCTTCACGCCCTGACGAAACTTACCGATTCACAAAATTAACAGAATGCATAGGTGATATAAAAAATTGGATGACTAGTAATTTCCTACAACTTAATTCTGAAAAAACAGAGATACTAATTATTGGACAAAAAACGTCCTCACGTAATAATCTAGAATACTGTCTAACACTTGATGGCTGCTCTGTCAAGTCTTCGTCGTCGGTTAGGAACCTGGGTGTGCTCTTTGATACCGATCTTTAATTTGAAAGTCACGTGTCTTTTATCTGTAAAACCGCATTTTTCCATCTTAAAAATATACCTAAATTACGTCATATGCTCTCATTGACAAATGCGGAACAATTAGTCAATGCGTTCATGACATCAAGGCTAGATTATTGTAATGCTATTATGGAAGTATGACCAAATTAGCCCAGTTCTGTCAACACTGCACTGGCTCCCTATTAAACATTGTATACATTTTAAAATATTGCTGATTACTTACAAAGCACTAAATGGTTTAGCTCCGCAGTACTTGAGCGAGCTCTTAACGCATTATAGTCCTTCACGTCTATTGCGATCTCAAAATTCCGGCCAGTTGATAATACCTAGAATATCAAAATCGACTGCCGGTGGTAGATCCTTTTCCTTTTTAGCACCAAAACTCTGGAACAGTCTTCCTAACATTGTCCGGGAAGCAGACACACTCTGTCAGTTCAAAGCTAGACTAAAAACACATCTCTTTGACCTAGCATACACATAACACATTATAGACTTTTATATTTCAATGTTAGGCTGCATAGATTAAGGTCAGCCGGAACCGGGAACACTTCCCATAAATCCTGATGTACTCATTACATCATAAGAAGAATGGCGTCTACGCTAATTAGTCTCTCTGTTTATCCCAAGGTTTACCGCAGTCCGCCGGATCCAGGCTGTACCCAGATCTGAAGAGGGACCTGCGCCTGGACGCGACGACAGCGCAGTCCTGAAATGTCAACTATGCTCTTCCCTGCGAAGGCCTCCCTCCCCTCCCTTTACCTATCTACAGATAAAGCGTTGTCGGGATAATTCCGGTTCGCGTGGCTATGTGGAAGCGATAAAAATTCTGTATTATTAATTTTACAGTGGGTACGGAAAGTATTCAGACCCCCTTAAATGTTTCACTCTTTGTTATATTGCAGCCATTTGCTAAAATCATTTAAGTTCATTTTTTTCCCTTATTATTGTACACACAGCACCCCATATTGACAGAAAAACACAGAATTGTTGACATTTTTGCACATTTATTAAAAAAGAAAAACTGAAATATCACATGGTCCTAAGTATTCAGACCCTTTGCTGTGACTATCATATATTTAACTCCTGTCCATTTCTTCTGATCATCCTTGAGATGGTTCTACACCTTCATTTGAGTCCAGCTGTGTTTGATTATACTGATTGGAGGAAAGCCACACACCTGTCTATATAAGACCTTCCAGCTCACAATGCATGTCAGAGCAAATGAGAATCATGAGGTCAAAGGAACTGCCTGAAGAGCTCAGAGACAGAATTGTGGCAAGGCACAGATCTGGCCAAGGTTACAAAAAAAAATTTCGGCTGCACTTAAGGTTCCTAAGAGCACACTGGCCTCCATAATCCTTAAATGGAAGACGTTTGGGACAACCAGAAACCAGCCCTTCCTAGAGCTGGCCGTCCGGCAAAACTGAGCTATCGGGGGAGAAGAGCCTTGGTGAGAGAGGTAAAGAAGTGTAAGATATTTGTATTTGTAGTGATTTGTCAATTTAGCTCAAAGGAATTATTAATTAATTTATAGGGAATTCGAAAGAGTCACTTATTACAACCGAGCAAATGACTCGTTCGTGGTTCATTTGAACTGGCTGTAACTATCAACTCTGCAACGGATATACATATCCGAACTATAGTGAAACACTATAGTTAGCAAGGTAACTTAGATCAGAAGTTTAAGACATTAAATTCGTAAGCACATAACACAAGTAATACTTCTCTTTAAAATACAAACAAGACTTTATTGATTATTCTAATACATAAAACTAATATCTAACACAAACACACGCACACACATTCATACGAGTTGCAGAAAGAAAGAAAGTGAGGAAAGAATAAGTTTTAAGAGTGAGATGATGAAATCCCAAGTTTCTATATGCACTTATAAGACATGACCTGGAACGAACCATCAATCATTAATTTAACCCTTCTATCGTTTCTTAGACAGGTTATTACATTTATATCAATACACCAGTTCAGCTTAAGAGTCTGGAGGCAGTACTTGCTTGTCTTTGCTTTGGGGATTCCCTTTGTCTGCTAAAAAGGGGTTTCCCTTCGTTGGCTGGTGTCCTCAAGTGCCTGATGTCTGGGGCGGCCAGTCACGTGGTGTGCTGGCGGCTGAATGAAAGTCTTTGAAGCTGAAAGCAGGCTTTGCAGTCGAATCGTGGACCGAAACTTTGTCGCAAAACTTAAATTAAAACCGAGACTCACCACGGAAAAGAAAGGAAACTAAGAAAAGAAAGGAAATTGAGATGAGAGTAGATGATGGCTTGAATGAAGTTGTTTAACCCATGTTATTCTGATCTTGATTTGGGTTCTTTCGTCTGCGCGTTTACATGGTTACTGGTCTGTCTGGTCTCTTCTCCCTTCTCCCTTCGCGCACTTTTCTAACCTTGTTGAGAACTCTTCTTTGCTTTGTTCGGGTCTAAGATTTTAAACTCACATGTTTGTCCGGCCTCCTGGATCAGTTCTGACCAATTAGACACTGTCTTTATTTAGGAGGTGGCGTTCTCTTCACTTCTTATCATAAATCAAGCTTATCTGTGCTCTCCTTACTCTCTAAGCTCTAGCAGAGAGGACAGAGGCCACAGTTTAGACATTATTACTATTATAAGAATATGAAACATTTTACACAGATTTCAATTAGGGCTGTAGCTATCGATTATTTTAGTAATCGAGTATTCTACGGATTATTCCATCGATTAATCGAGTAATCGGATAAAGAATTGTGGTAATAAAAATAGATCCAAGTGAACAACAGCCTTTAAAATTACTTAAAGACAAATAGGTAGCACTTTACAATATGGTTCATTAGTTACTAAGAATGAACAATATTTATTTCTACAGCATTTATTAATCTTAGTTCATGTTAATTTCAACATTTACTAATACATTATAAAATTAAAGGTTGTATTTGTTAACATTAATGTAGTGAACTAACATGAACAAACAATGAACAGCTGTATTTGTATGAACAAATGTTAGCTATTGTTCATTGTTAGTTCATGTTGATTAATACATTAATGTTAACTAATGAGCCTTATTGTAGTGTTACCCAAATAATAAGCAATAATTATTGGTTCAAATAAAGTATGAAAAAAGTAATCATATGGGTTTTATTGAACAACGCTGTTAAAATACACCATGTAAAATATATGATAACTAATAAACATAACATTTAATTCAAATGTCAACTTAATCTTTCATATTTGGTCACTTCTGTACGATAGAAATGCAACAGCTGCCGTCATTTCTTGAAAAGAACATGTGCACGTTAAAACATGCAAGCAGTGCAAGGGTTAAACTTTTATTTTGTAATCGCGATGAACAACAATTCGCACATGAGAATATATGCGATTGCGAATATATTTCTGAATATATTCAGAAACATACTTATGTATTCTCCTGTGTTGGCGAAGATTTATAAATGAGCTGCGTTACTAATCTTGTGAAACGGCGCAGACTGCGTGCAGATGAACGTTAAGCCACACAAACTCACAGCACGCAAAGATGGAGTTTGAGAAACCCGAGACGCTCCACGCATATAAATGATGATGACAGTTACTATGAAACACGCGTCCGGGGTTTTGCGTTCCCAAATGCACATTATTGGAAACTTAAACAAACAGAATATGCAGAGACTGAGTATGTGTGGAGCAGCGTTTACTGTGAACAGAGCTGAGGTACTTTTAACACAATCTGCACGCATGTAAATAATTAAACCGTCATGCTTCTCTGTGATTTCACGATATCATGATGTAAACAGTTAAATATCGCGTAGCCTTAGAAAACTGTGTAATAATGCGGTTCATGTACTCTCGTCTGTGGAATGCGCCACTTCCGGTATTTTGCCGGTTACTCGACACGGGTAAATTGCAATCGAGGATTTTTTTAAATCGAGTACTCGACTTTAATCGAGGAATCGTTACAGCCCTAATTTCAATCAAGCCATCTTTTGAATTAAGAACATACGATCATGCTGACAGGAAGCACGACACACTTTCATTCACACACCTAATAGTTATAACAATTACATGAATTATATGGGATCTAAGCATATTAGACACACACATATTGTAGACACAAAAAATAATCATGTAGTTGCATGATGTTTGATTTTAAGTCCATCGAAAATTGTTCTGGGATGATTGTATGTATAGTTATAGTCAAAGTCTCAGTCTCTTTGGTTTGAAGTGATTTTAAAACTCTGGGTCATTGAGAAGTCCTTAAGGAGACTGGGGTCTGTTTTGTGTCTGTGTGGAGTCCAGCAGCTTCTCTGCTGTTATCTTGATCGAGCACTGAGCTGTGCCATCTCTGAGCCAATCATTCTTTTCCAAGCTATCTCACATTGACAAGTTCTTCCTTTAGTTTGGCTCATCTCTTTGAAGCTTGCATGGCCGTAAAGTTACGGAGTTACGTTTGAACAAATCACCTGGAAGATTCATTTGTGTTTTGGTTCGCACTCAATCCTACAGAAGAACCCAAAGATCACTGTGGCTGAGCTCCAGAGATGCAGTCGGGAGATGGGAGAAAGTTGTAGTAAGTCAACCATCACTGCAGCCATCCACCAGTCGGGGCTTTATGGCAGAGTGGCCCGACGGAAGCCTCTCCTCAGTGCAAGACACATGAAAGCACACCTGAAGGACTCCAAGATGGTGATAAATAAGATTCTCTGGTCTGATGAGACCAAGATAGAACTTTTTGGTCTTAACCCCCTGGGGTCGGCGGTATCGCCGGCGATACCAGCTCGCTTTTTTTTTTTTTATCAGTTCAAAAGAGATTAATTTTGCTCTGTTGACTTTGATATTACAAACACGTTTCATACATCAATCGATTCTGTTAAATGTGTATTATTTTTGTGTATACTCACAATAAAAACAAAGTGAAAAGACTCCGGCCATTCCATTCCCTTTCTACTCCATTTCGCTCTTTCCAAGATACTTTCCCACTTGCCACCTGACCACGCCCACCTCACCTGTTGTCTATAAATTGCTTCTACACCTCTTGGCTCACTTTTTGCACTTTCTCCTGGCACTCTGATGTATATTGTGTGTGTCTTCATCAGTTAACCACACAAACCATGCATCTCAACCAAAGACAACCGTAACAATAAATAAACTACTACTGGTGTTGCAATAAACCTTGCCTTCTCCTTGCTTCCATCATCACTCCATATCATCTGACGTCTTCTGACCGAGACTCTGTTTGCTCACCAAACCCTCACTTCACCTGAACCATTCCCATTATAGTACAGTTCCTTCACAAAGTGTTTTGCTTTTTGCCAAATAAAGAAAAATAAACACGAAGCGAGTTCTGCCTTCTCTCTGTCAGTGAAGTCCATTCTGAAACGCGTCCGAAAATGAACCATAACTGAGCGAATACTCAGTCAAACAGGCATACAGACACACAGGCATGAAGCTTGAATTCTCTTCTTTTAAATGAAGTAATTTATATAAAAAACAAATATTCTCAGTTCATGTAATCTGTAAGAAAAGAGCGAGATGTCAGTCGTTCTCATCTCATCTAATTATTTTTAATGTGACTCCGCCCACGGAGAACGCGCGCTATTCAAACGCAAATTACTGAGGCAATCCATACAGACCTGTGAATGCCCACATATCAGCTCGAGAAAACACAAGTTTAATCAGATCATTGTACTTGTTTACACCGTCTCGCAGCGCTGTGAGGAATAATAATAATGGAAAATGTACCTCAGAAGTGCTGGTATTTCGAGGAGCAACGGATGGAATACTGTAGTAAGTTTTTTTTTCATTCTCAAGTAAATCGCGTTTCTGTCTGTGTGTGAATGAATGAACGGCAGAGATGCGCTGTTTACCACAACTCGCAAAAAGACGGTTTAAATTTGAATTGCGTTTCTGTGTGTGAATGAATGATCTGCTTTTAGCAAACTATTTTGCTATACTGAGTAAAAATCGAGTGAAATATGTTGAAATAAAATGTATTTGTATAAGCAACGTATTAAACTGCAAATTAACATTTATATTCCTTATAATAAAAACGAAAGACCTATGTTACAAACAAATGAAAGACAACATTTCGTTGATTAGTTTTGGATAGATTACACATTTTTACTGTAAAATATCTGCCACCTCAAATAAGCTTTTGTTTGCCAATTTTTGCTAATATGTTAAATATAGTATGTTTTGTCAATGTAGGCTATATTTGAAGTAATGAATCCTTAACTTTGAAATATGTATGATAAAATGTATACTTTAGTTTTTACAAAGAAAGATTACACTTCAATTGTTGTTGTAATTGTAACCTTTTTAATAAAAAATATATATTTACAAGGTAGATGTAAACAAATTTTAAAAGGTAAATATAAGCCTTTTCTTTAAATAATTTTTATTGTGTTTTATTATTGACAAATTTGGGGAGAGGATACATATTCCAAAACTGAAAATACAGTATGAGAATTAACTGCACAATTACTAGACATGTTTTCCTTGGATATTATACAATTTGCAAGCACAATTTGTGAAACAAATAAAATAATTGACATGCTTCCAACTGTGAACCAATTTGGTAGAATATATATATATATATATATATATATATATATATATATATATATATATATATATATATATATATATATATATATATATATATATTGCTCTTGCATTCTTTCGTGTGGCTATAGGTGACACACCTGAATGAATGGCTCATTAAGTATGCGGGCCCCATTGTCTCCTCAGGTGTGAACCACTACATATGCATGATGCTGTTGAATGGTTGACGCCCCTTGCACATATTGCCTTTACAAACAAAAAGTGTTTTACAAGATTTAAATCAATGTATTGTGTTATGTAAATGATTAGGTAGGATGATTTTCACATCATTTTGAAGAAAAAACTCTAGGCAACGACATCCATTAGTCAAAAGTCTTATTGACACATATTTAGTATGTGTTTTGTGGCCTTATTTCAGAAACTTTAGTTTTTAGTTTTTTCAATAACCATGCATAAACATTATTCTCTCAAAAATTCAAACATGTACATGCATGTTGCTCACATATTATGGTAGCCCTGTTTGTGCTAAATAGAGTGTAATTATACCTTTGCCATTAATATGTTTATAAGCAACTGAAAAAAGCACAAATGTCAGGGCATGTCAGAACATCTCAAGGACCCCAAAAACCCCTCAGACCCCAGAGGGTTAATTCTAAGCGGTATGTGTGGAGAAAACCAGGCACTGCTCATCACCTGTCCAATACAGTCTCAACAGTGAAGCATGGTGGTGGCAGCATCATGCTGTGGGGTTGTTTTTCAGCTGCAGGGACAGGACGACTGGTTGCAATCGAGGGAAAGATGAATGCGGCCAAGTACAGGGATATCTTGGACGAAAACCTTCTCCAGAGTGCTCTGGACCTCAGACTGGGCCGAAGGTTCACCTTCCAACAAGACAATGACCCTAAGCACACAGCTAAAATAACGAAGGAGTGGCTTCACAACAACTCCGTGACTGTTCTTGAATGGCCCAGCCAGAGCCCTGACTTAAACCCAATTGAGCATCTCTGGAGAGACCTGAAAATGGCTGTCCACCAACGTTTACAATCCAACCTGACAGAACTGGAGAGGATCTGCAAGGAGGAATGGCAGAGGATACCCAAATCCAGGTGTGAAAAACTTGTTGCATCTTTCCCAAAAAGACTCATGGCTGTATTAGATCAAAAGGGTGCTTCTACTAAATACTGAGCAAAGGGTCTGAATACTTAGGACCATGTGATATTTCAGTTTTTCTTTTTTAATAAATGTGCAAAAATGTCAACAATTCTGTGTTTTTCTGTCAATATGGGGTGCTGTGTGTACAACAATGAGGGGGGAAAAATGAACTTAAATGATTTTAGCAAATGGCTGCAATATAACAAAGAGTGACAAATTTAAGGGGGTCTGAATACTTTCCGAACCCACTGTAAGGCCAGACAAGTTGTATGTTGAGGGTTGATTTGTAGGGAAGGACTACACGTCATATATTCAAATGCTCACACCTATAGACTGAACTCGTAATAAGCATGTGCACGCCATCGACGTTCTCACTGGTTCGCGTTTTTGAAGTTTGCGCAGAAAGAACTTAAGAGTTTTCTGTTAAAACGGTGTCGTGTTAGCGGCCCCTAAGTTAATAACTAATGATCGTTGCGACGGAAGTGAATCAAACTAACTTTAGCTGGACAATAACTTTATTCTAGAGCTGCTATAAAGCCAAAACACTTTACTTTAATTTCCTATTATCAATGTAAAGCTGCTTTGGAACATTCTACATTGTTAAAAGCGCTATATAAATGAAGATGACTTGACTTGACTTGGATGCTCTAGAAGGAACCTTTTTAGCTGAACTTGCAGTTATTCTCAATTTTCTTGCATTGTGCCACAAATCAGAAGAACTCTGCTCCCTTGTTTCAGATTCTAAAGTAGAAGCCTGTGCACTGCTCACTTGAACATTAAACTCATAGAAACTTTTACATGTCTCACATGTGAGATCAGAACCGGCATGGGTTTGATGGGGTCTTAAAAATCTTGCATCTGCTGCAGTATTTGCAAGGCTACAGGTTTGCACTACTGGTTTTACACTGTAACACTTGCCCAATAGACTGTTTTTTTAACAGGAAAAGTGGCTTTGTTGGGTCTTTGTCTACATTATTTATAAATTCTGCATGTTACATATTGTGGGGTGTTTGGTAGTGGCTGAGCATCTGACACCCTAATGCTAAATTCATCCCCTGCCCTGTGGTGTCCCTCAGTCGTTTTGGCTCAATGTTCCTGACTGTCCCTGCATTCCACCTGTGCTGCTCATCTGTGCAGCCCTGTCTTCCCGGTAGTAACTGCATTTTCAACCTGTCATGAGCACATTCACCTAACACGTTACCAGAGTCTGATCTACATCCATTTGCCATGTGTTTCATATTGTGTCAACCCCACATCGCGAAACTAAATAAAAAAAAAATGTAAAACATTCATCAAAAATGATCTGATCACGTTATTTTTATTAAATCACAGATCACAATCCAGCAATACATGAACATCCGACAGTCTCTATCACCCCCGACTGCTGCAGCATAACCCAAGCAATAAGTTTAGGCTGGCACTTTGACTCCTGTCTACCTCTGCTTTTAAAAAGACATAGTGTGAAGACACGGAGAGTGCTTCAGTAAAGAAATGCGCCCGACTTTATTACTAAAGAAGTAATTGAAGGCCTCGGTGCTTTTGTAATTGCACATCTCCTCACGATCTACACCCTCCGAAAAGATAAAATAATTAATGATGTCAATATGGCTAACTCCTGGCCATAGCTTCATGTCATCCACCCAACCTGTCAATTTTGAGGGATGTGGCACTCTCATACGGTCGCCTTCACGATCTTTTGAGATTTCATCGGCGGTCTGTAGCCACCGACTACTTCCCATCTTGACCGAACAATTGTCTACTACTACTTGTGCGAAGAATAAGGTGAATAAAGTACCTACTCTTTTAGCGCTCATTAAGTAAGTACTTATTGAAATTAAGTACCTACTCATTGAGTATGTGGTTTCGAACGCAGCCATTGAAAATGTGATGATGTGCAAAATGTATATTATGAGTAAATTATTATTTTTTTACCTTTGATGCATGTAAACATGTTGTAGGACAACACACAACATCACAACAACATTAGGAAACTTTAAAATAGCATAATAAGGGCCCTTTAATATATTTGTGAAATTTCTATCAAAATATTTGAGATTGGAGAATTAAACTGATCTGTTTCAAGTATTACTTAAAGCAGGGCTCAGTAGTTTCGGGATTTCTTCGCTGTATTCTCGCTTTTTGCTCGCAGGTTTCTCTCTAGAGCTCCCCCCACAGCTTCGGAATAGATATTTGACAACACTGTTGTAAAAACTCGTTGGCGATTCTCAGACACCATGGCTAGTAGATCAACGACATCAAAGCAGAGGGGACATTCTTTAAAACGTCGTCTTCATTCGGGTTCGAACAGCGTGAGGGAGCGCAATAATGACAGCATTTTAGCAGATTTCTTTTGGCCGTAAAGCAATTGTTTACATCGCGAGACCTGATATCACGCGATACTTCCTGACGCGGCGGCCGGCGGCCCGCCGGCTCAAAGTTGCAAGTGCGGATTTTCCGCTCACGGGCACCAGGGGGGTGCGAAACGACCACCATTCAACCCGAAATAAGTAATATAACCATTCCAATGACTCCGAAGCTGTTCAGTTAAGGTAAAAAAGTTACTTAGATCACCTTTAATTCAAATCAATATTATTAATATATTTAACACACTAAGAAATTGAGTAAGTTTACTCAATTAAAACAATGCACCCCTCCCCCACCCTCTGGCGTGACGACAACTCAAGGTTGAATGATCGCGGGCTGTTTGAATTATTTCTCTCCAGTCCAGAACAGCTCTCTCTTCTCAGCGTCGCAGAATTGGTGCATTTCCTCTGTGAAATTCAGGTTTGTGTATGTTTTCTTTTATCTATAAAATCATTACTGTGCTTAAATCATTTTATTTAATGCAAAACAACATACAGAGGCGTAATGTGACACCTAAACGAGAGTCTTTTCGCGTGATTGAAACGCCTTGCATAAAACACACAACTTTATTCCTAATGATAATGAATATAATTAATTTGGATGATAAAATGTCCTCAGAACTGTGCACTGTTTGTTTATTGGCAGGTTATGGAGTCAGTCGCTCGCAGTATCTTTCGGCTATGAGTGAAACGCAGGACGGCGGTCTGAAGTTCGAAGTTCACCCGGAGAGCACGAGTCCGTCTCCGGCATGAGAACCAGCGCTGATCCGGTGGAAATTGGATAAAAGACTGGTTGATTACACTTGAATTAGGCCTGAATGTTTAAATGTTTCATTTTTACTTCTAAAATGTTTGTTACATGAGTTTAAATGTAGGCAATATTGTATACATGTCAAAACAGTGTAAAATATGCTGTATTGCTGTACTCATCGCCAATAAAGGCCAATGTCATGTATACTGGTGGTTGTATGGAATACTATTTTACAAAGGTTTAAATAAATAAATAAAAACAGTCAATATTACTCATAAATATTGGTTTTTAAATGTTTAAATGTTAAATTATTTCTACTCAATTTTATTTGTTAATGTACAAGATTTTTTTTTTTTTTTTTTTACTTGCATTTAGTCAATTCATACAGTATATTTCATTGATTTCACAGCTTTAAAATGTACTAAATTTTTTTGAGTGTAAAAATGTTTAACCAAAAAAAATTTGTAAATCATAGTTCAAATTTTTAGAGTGTATTCAATTATGGCAGTGTTTTCAATAAGTGTTACTGTGGACAGAGGGATAACCCTAAACCAACAGGTTATGTTACACTGCAATACAGTACAGGGCCAGATACAGAAAATGCCACAGTTGTGATACAGCTGCATTTAGGCATAAGAGTGGTTCTAAAGGAAAGGCCAGGGATTTGCTAAAATGCAAAAGGGTCATTATTGGTCATGTGAATGTAACTGTAAGTCACAAGTATAGCCAAATATGTGCACATACTATCTCTACCCCTAAACCTTCCCCTAATTTAACGCTAAATTGAGAAGGAAATGATAGGTGAAAAGCACATATACCTAACCCTGGTAGTAAGCATATCGTTATATATGTGATATCGTTATATATGCGTTATATAGCATAATATGATGTGAAAACACCATTTGATCATTTAAGTAAATGTAACAGCCTACAAATAAAAACAAATATACAGATATGCAATCCTACGTTTAAAACATTTGTTTTATTTTTTTCTATCGTTGCAACGCTATTTGCTGTCTCTTTGTGTTGCTTTGAGCGTGATTGGTTAATCTGAACGCCATCCAGGAATCTGGCCAATGACAACTGCTTTTGCCAGCCTTTTACCGGTCAAATTTAAATATACATCTGTTGGAGCGTGTGCCGCTACTCGGCTTCTAATCTGCAGTAGCCTACTGCTTCGGTCAGTCAACTAGTAATGGCTTTTACGTGTATTATTTTACATCTGACAGCAAAATTCTTATTTTGAGAGAATTTGGGTTGTGGTATGTCGATTGAGAACGAAAAAACCTGAATATTAACACAGACATTTAACAATGGCTAACGGACATATTGCAAACAGCAGAAGGTAAATAGATTTTATTATATATAATTTTTCTACTGTTACATTAAAGGGTAACTAAACCCTAAACGAACTTTTTTTAGTTAATGATCTGTACGAATGGGGCTTTATTAGTGCTGTTCATTGATTCGAGTAACTTTTTTGACATTTGGGTATAAAGTGTTTTAATTTTACAATAAATGGTGTAAAAACGTCTGAGTGCTGCCCTCTTCAGGTTGAACGGTGGCTACTGCAGTTGAATTTTCCTATTGGATGTTTGCGGTGGCAAGTGACGTAAGCGGTGGCAGGTGACGTAAGCAGGTTCCAGCTCACCACGCCCCTGGTACGAGCTCACCACGCCCTTGGTATGAGCTAGCGTAGATTTATCTGTATTTATTTAGTACAGTGGTCAGGGGGGTACGTAGGTGTAGTGTTGTTGGTTGCAACATCACTGTTGGACTGCATAGCTTTCCAGCAGACTTGGAAATTAGGCGCCAGTGTTTGCATGCACTTGGCCTGGAAGACCGTGAGTGTGAAACCTGCATTTTACACGGGATTGCTTCTCCAATGCAATAGAGGTGGAAATGGGCTTCTCCACACAGCTCGCGCTGAAAAGCAACGCAGTGCCAAACGCTGCTACTCCTGCATGGACTCTACCACCGCAGCGGCGTCTTGATGTGAGTGATCATATATATTTCAATCGCAATTTATGGTTAGGCTAAAGTTAATCCTCTGGGGTCGACAAACGCGTCGGCGCATTTTGCGACCCTGTGAGCAAACTCTCCATTTTAGAGAGTCTGACAGCAGGACTCTCAGGTGCACGCCCTCCCGCTCACGGTTCGTCCCCTCCATCTCCGCTGGGGTCTGCCCACTTTTCTAGCATTTTTCAAATATTGCCAGTGGGTGGAGTCAGGCTCTGACCAGGGGTTTAGTTACCCTTTAAGATATAGTGCATTGAAGTGAGATGCTAATCGAGATTATATATTATGTTTTTGTGTTTTGTTATTGTTTTAATAATGTTAAGCTAGGGCTGGCCATTATGACGATGTCGTGGCGATGGTATAAAGAGACAAAATCAGCAGCCAATAGGCTTATTTGAAATTAGCAAAATCTGCGCAGAATCAATAGGTTTGTTTGAGATGCGCCTTGCCTCGCCTGAAATGTATGCGAGAGTAGGCGGCTACAGTGAGGGGAGGAGTGAAAAAAGTGCAGGCAAGACGGACAGTTCTCTCTTCTCGCAGTGGATCTGACACCTGTGAGATCAAAGATGGATATCGCGGGATTCACGGGATTCACCTCGTGCCCGGTGTTGCTAATAAACTGGATGTAATTTAAGTTCTGTTGCTTTTATATGAAAATAATTATAATGAACAAGACACCCTTTTAATTAGGCAACATACCAAATATGTGTTTATCTATCATTTTTACTTTAATTACAGACATGTTTTATATATATTTTTTATAAATATGACAACAATCAAATAACCCATAGATCACACTGTCAGAGAGTTTGGGAATACTAACACATAATTTATACACAAAAAACATGAGATCAGAGTTTTAAAATCAAACAGTTTAAAAGATAACAATACATCACTGTTGTTTAAACCAATGAGCATTAAAGGAGTCATATAATGTCATTTTTGTACAAGCTAATATGATTCTTTAGGGTCTAAATTAAAAGTTTGTAATATACTTTAATTAAAAATTCTCATTAGTATTGTAAGAAAACACTCATTTTACCTGGTCAAAAACAGCTCTGTTTTCAGCACACCGTTTAAGTGCATGCGTCTTTAAATGATAATGAGCTTTGCTCACCCCGCCCCTCTGTTCTGTGCGCACACTGTTTGTAACACAATAACACAATAACCATAACGCGTCGTTCATTATAAACGTGGGATTATGAATTTTTGTACATAGAAAACATGCCGTAATGTACCGTGAGTGTAAAAATAGCCGCATTCATCGTGAAGCGTGCAAGCGATTTGCAAAGATTAATATAAAGATTAATATAAAGGTCAATAAAACGTTACACTCACTTCAGTTCTTCTGGAGGTGCAGCAGGAACACGAATAGTCAGGAGCAGCTTCTTAGCAAATAACCAGCTTTTTACTGATCCTCGTTTGTAAAGCAGTCTGGTGAAATGATTCGCGCAAACATGAAAGCATTGACGTTGATTGTGGGGAATATTCCCTTCGAAAACAAACTCAGCCACTGCGTCTTCAGCTGTACGGATTTAGGAACATCAATATGACTGCTGTGTTCTTTATTACACCCAAGAACAGAACACCACAATCGCTTAGACACCATTCTACTCAGTGTTCCAGCTATCAACAATGAACAAGCTAATATGGTCGGCGCGTGCTATGATTGAAAGCTCGCTCGCGAGGGCGGGTCTGTGTTGAAACGCTGCTGTCAATCAACCATCGTGGGAGGGGCGTCGATTCAGCTTGATTTGAGATGGGAGGAAACATATAAGAAGATTTAAAAAAAAACACTGGATGGATTTTTATCATTTTATGATGGTTGTGTACAGGCACTGCCAACACACATTTCAGTACAATCAACTTGTAAAAGTGCATGTACCATTATATGACCCCTTTAAGCTGTGTCGTCAGCAAGTCGTTTCCCATCGTGCTTTTGATCAGCGCAGTCGGTGGAGAGCAACTGCGCTCGACTGCAGAATTCGACACGTCTGCCTTGCGATCGCGAGAGTTTTTTGACATATGTCAGCATGACATCAGAGCAAGGCGGACCGCTCTAGGACACATTTCTAACCGGCATGCATCTCGCGGCGATCACCTGCGATCGGTTCTGCGCAGATTTTGCTCATCTCAAACAAGCCTAATCACTGCTGATCACCGCAAAACCACATACGTCATTATGCAATAGGAAGCTTGGGCTGCAGACTGTTGTGAAACACGCTAAGGACCGTTTGCCAAGGCTGTGGATTAGAGGTAAAAATGTTGTAAAGAATGTTCATATCGTTTTGCTTCTTAATATCATCAGGAGTCACGGGTATTAATTTTGTTTTGTCTGCATATGTTTTTTTGGATCTCAAAGTGATGGCATTCATTTACGTCCATTATATGAATCACAGAGGACCACGGTTTCAGCTAAAAATTCTGTTCTACTGAAGAAAAAAGTCACCTACATCTGGGATGGCCTGAGGGTACTTAGGTAAAGTTGGTTCTCTTACGAGAGGTCTCTCGTACTTGCGTAAGATATCTTACGCTAGGGGAAAACCTCTTTTCCTCGAGATATTGAAGCCAAAAATTATCCTTAATTTTGCAATAATGTAAAACGCATTGCAGCAGCATGCAGACATGGGCGAGACAGCTCGCGCGCCCATTGGCTGCTCTGCGGCAACTGCACCAGCCTATCGATAGAGGCTCCTCATGACGTCAGAACCAATGAGGGCGCTTCGCGCCCATTACGTCATGTCCCGCCGAAATCGGGTGGGGCCAGGGCTATAAATACGGCCCAGAGAGGCTGGTTTGGTCAGTTTTTCATCTCTTCAGCGGGCTCACGCATCGCTGGATCCTGAGAGGAAGCCGCGCCGTCTGATTGCAAGCACCCAGCGGGATTAGTGCATCTGAAGCTGCTGGTCGACATCTCGCCGCCTTCAGTCGCCGTTTCTGCTGACGCTTTCCGGCGTACATATCCTTTTCTCTGTTACTGTGTTTTGTGTATGTGTGTGTGTTCGCCGCCGCGACACACACTCTCATTGCACTAAAAGAGCCGGGCGTCTTTTTCAAGACGCCCCTTTCCCCCCCCAACCCGCAAAGCTCGCCGGTGCGCCCGCTTGCCTTGCCTGCTTGGAGGATGATACCTGCTCTCCCTCTGTTCGAGCCGCGCAAAACGCGCCGTTCACAGGGGATGTCAGGAGCGGACGGTCACGGGGCTAGTTTTCTCTCTCCCTCTGTTCGAGCCGCGCAAAATGCGCCGTTCACAGGGGAGGCTGGAAGCGGACGGTCGGGGTTAGTTTTCTTTACGTACAAGAAAGCTACTTCTGTGCCCCATTCACGCGTCAAACGCCGAAGAAAACATGTTGACGCTCTTATATGCTCGTGCATCTGAAAGCCTTTGTGTTCTCCCCTGTGGCTCAGTGGCGGAATCTTTGGTTTTTCACACGAGAGACCGGAGTTCGAATCTCGGTCTAACGGCAGATTAATTATGCCTCCAATGCTTCGCTCTGTCAGTTCCCTGAAAGGCGACTGCAGATGTGCATTTTGCAGCCAACGAGCGCGTTGTACAACCCGCTCGCCTGCACCCAAACACCGTTTCTATGGTTCCCGTGCGTCACTGGCGAAAGGAGAAAAGAGTGATAATGTCCCGCTGCGGCCGGGCCGAATTCTATTTCTTACACATTTCTCATTCCCCTCTGAAGTTCAGGCGACTGGAAATGTCATACTGCAGTGAGCGAGCCTGTTGTAATGCACGCGCGCCTGCAAACAAACGCCAGCATGTTGACGCTCTCTGTTTCTATGGCAACTTCTCGCTCGTTCAGTTCCAGTAAATGCGACTGTTCCAGTGTATTCTGCAGTAAATAAGTCGGCGACACAGCCCGCTTGCCTGCACACAAACGCCGCTTTACGGCTACCCAGATAAATCCCATAGAGTGTATTTTCTGGTGTTCCGGCCACGGCCGATGGTGTTATGAGTGTAAACAAAATGCCCAGTGCGCATTCCTACACAGAAACACAGGTTTCTCTGATAATACTCGCGCTATATAAATTCCTTTGAGTCTTCCCCTGTGGCCCAGTGGCAGATTCTCAGGTTTTCACGCGAGAGACCCGCGTTCGATCCCAGGTCTACCGGCAAAAAAAAAAAATAAAAAATTTTTCCGTCAATGCTCGCTCTGTCAGTTCCCTGAAAAGGCGACTGCAGATGTGTATTTTTGCAGCCAACGAGCGCGTTGTACAACCCGCTCGCCTGCACCCAAGCACCGTTTCTATGGTTTCCGTGTGTCACTACCTCCATTCTCACACATTTCTCTGGAAAATGTCAATATTGCAGTGGACGAGTCTATTGTAATACACGCACACCTGCAAACAAACGCCAGCGTGTTGACGCTCTCTGTTACTATGGCAACTTCTCGCTCGTTCAGTTCCAGTAAATGCGACTGTTCCAGTGTATTCTGCAGTAAATAAGTCGGCGACACAGCCCGCTTGCCTGCACACAAACGCCGCTTTATGGCTACCCAGATAAATCCCATAGAGTGTATTTTCTGGTGTTCCGGCCACGGCCGATGGTGTTATGAGTGTAGACAAAATGCCCAGTGCTCATTCCTACACAGAAACACAGCCCGTCACACAGGGCTCGCGCACATGAAATCGACCCAGATCGATTGCGCATTAAATGTGGTAAATGTGCCCACTGCCCAGTGCCCACAAACACTACGTTCTGCATGTCTCAAGGTTTCTGTAAAACGAAACCAACATGCATTCGCTCTGCTCAGGCAGACAATGCTCTCAGTGTTGTAAATGTGCCCGCTATCCCACGCCCACATTCAAACATGGACATGACAGGTCTTACGGGACTCGCCCAGCCCTCCCCCTCTCGATTGACCACCGCAGAGGAGTCGAGCGCGGGCAATCTGCCCGCTGTTATCAGCGCGCCCCCTGCCTCAAATGTCATAAGCGCGACGCTTATGTTGCAGCACACTGAAGCCCCTCTGTCGCTGAGCGACCAGAGCGCGCTTCGCATTCAACCCCTAGCCATTCGTGCAAACGCATGGGCAAGGCTACCCGGGGTTTCGAAGTGGGTGCTAGACATTATAGAAAGAGGCTATTCGCTACAGTTCGGTCGACGCCCGCAACGCAAAGCGGCGCGAATCGATACTACGGTGAAAAAGGAAGTAGCACACCTACTTCGGGCCGAAATAGCGAAGTTACTGAGCAAAGGGGCTATAGAACCCCTATCACAAGCTCAGAGCGAAGGGGGCATGTACAGCAGATATTTTCTGGTACCAAAAAAAAAAAAAAAAAAAAAGACGGGGGTCTCAGACCCATTTTAGATCTAAGACGACTAAACAAAGTACTTCTGAAACGACGGTTCAGAATGCTCTCGACCAAGAAAATCCTCTCGCAAATTTGCCAAGGGGACTGGTTCGTGTCGATAGATCTGAAAGACGCTTATTTTCAAATACAAATAGCGTCACGTCACAGGCGATTTTTGAGATTCGCCTTCGAGGGCCAGGCATATCAGTTCACAGTCCTGCCATTCGGCCTATCCCTGGCACCTCGCGTATTCACGATGTGCATGGATGCAGCGCTCGCACCCCTCAGGCTCCGAGGCATACGAGTGCTGAATTATTTGGACGATTGGCTGGTTCTAGCTCGATCACAGTCGGAGCTCATAGAACACAGGACCATATTACTCGATCACCTCGAGAATTTAGGTCTCACAGTCAATTGGGCAAAGAGTTCACTGTCTCCCAGTCAGAAAATATCTTTTCTGGGCACAGATCTGGACTCGCTGTCTATGACAGCACAGCTGTCGCCGCAGCGCAGACTAAGTATTCAGCGCATGACAGAGATTTTTTCGCCACGGCACTTTAGTCCCGCTCAAAAAGTTTCAAAGGATGCTGGGTCTCATGGCTTCAGCATCCTCAGTGCTTCAGCTGGGTCTGCTTCGCATGCGCCCGCTGCAGTATTGGTTGAAAGCGCGCGCCGCGCAGAGCTTGGACCTCGCGCGCCTCAAGGTCGATCAGAAATGCGTCGCAGCTCTGAAACCTTGGACAGTGACCGACTGGTACCGGTCAGGTGTAAGCCTGGGGACTTCCTTGAGTGTGAAGGTGGTGTCTACAGACGCCTCAACCTCGGGATGGGGAGCGCTGCTCGAGGGCAGACCGTTATTCGGCCAGTGGTCGGAACGGGAAAAGCTTCTGCATATAAACTGCCTGGAAATGATGGCAGTCGACAACGCGCTGAGGCGTTTTTTGTCCCCAGATAAAAAGACACCACGTCTTGGTCCGTTCGGACAACATGTCAGTGGTGGCTTATATAAATCACCAAGGAGGTATCAGATCCAGAATCCTTCACAGGCTGACGGAACGCCTCCTGGTCTGGGCTCAGCACAACCTGCGCTCGCTCAGGGCAGCGTATGTGCCCGGCCATCTGTATGTGGGACCAGACAGACTGTCCAGAAACAATCTGCCGACAGGAGAATGGTCTTTACATCCACAGACAGTCAAAATGCTATGGAGGACATTTGGCAGAGCGGAAATAGACCTATTTGCGTCTCAAGAGAACGCTCATTGTCAGGAATTCTTCTCCAAGAGCAGGGATGCGCTGGCTCACGCTGGCCCCGCTGCCCGCTCTATGCGTTTCCCCCTGTCACGCTCCTACCCCAGGTGTTAGAGCGAATCAGGGAGAGTGGATGCCCAGTGCTACTCGTCGCCCCATTTTGGACAAACCAAGTCTGGTTTCCAGTCCTGAGGCAGCTGACGAGTACCGCCCCGTGGCCGATACCGGTGAGGAGGGATCTCCTCTCGCAGGCGAACGGCTCGATCTGGCATCCTCGCCCGGAGCTTTGGTCCCTACATGTGTGGGCCATCAACGGGTACCCATTAACCTCCCAGCGGGAGTGTTAAACACGATCACGCAGGCTAGAGCTCCATCTACGAGGCGGCTCTATTCCTCAAAATGGTCTGTGTTCACTAGCTGGTGTACAGCGAGTGGCACTTCACCCTCACGCTGTGGGGTGCCGGAGGTTCTCTCCTTTTTACAAGAGCTTCTGGATAAGGGCAGAACCCCATCCACGCTCAAAGTTTATGTGGCGGCCATAGCAGCGTTCGCTGAACCACCGCTTGGCCAGTCATTAGGAAGGAACGATCTGGTAATTCGCTTCCTTAGAGGAGCTAAGAGGCTGAACCCTCCCAGACCACCCTCAGTTCCCGTTTGGGACCTTTCCACGGTTCTGGAAGCCATGAAAGGTGCCCCATTCGAGCCAATACAGTCAATAGACCTGAAACCCTTGTCTTTCAAAACAGTGTTTCTTCTGGCTCTCGCTTCAGTGAAGCGCATAGGGGATTTGCAAGCGCTCTCAGCGAGCACGACGTGTATGGAGTTTGGGCCGAATGACTCGAGAGTCATACTCAAACCAAAGCACGGATATGTTCCTAAATCCCTCAACACACCGTTTAGGGCACAGGTTATCTCCCTGTCGGCCCTGCCGGTATCTGAGGAGGAAGGGGACGCAGGCTTCCTTTGCCCGGTCAGGGCGTTAAGAGCCTTTGTGTCTCGCTCATCTGTTTTCAGACAGACGGAGCAGCTCTCTGTTTTGTTCAGCTGACGTTCTAAGGGACTAGCTGCGTCAAAACAGAGTCTATCCAGGTGGATAGTTGATGCTATAGCGCTAGCTTACACATCCAAGGGCCTGCAATGCCCGATAGGTTTCAAAGCGCACTCCACAAGAGGTATGGCCTCGTCGCGGGCTTGGTCCAGTGGGATTGCCTTGCAAGATATCTGTAGGGCGGCAGGCTGGGCCTCCCCGTCTACATTTATAAGGTTTTATAACCTCGAGGTTCCCGCTTTGCAAGCTAGGTTGCTCTCGGTTTAATTTTTCAGTATTGCCCGCCCGATGCTGTCGGCTCGGGATGCTGAAACTGCTAGAGCGTCGATCACTGATCGCCTATATACTTCTGTGGGCAGTACGTAAGTCCCCCATATTTACCAGTCCAGGCTGAGTTCGCCCTGGCTGTGTGGAACACTTGATATAACATGCTCTTATCAGAGCTCAATATTACAGGAATGATGCTATTCTAGCCCCTCTTCCCGGATTCTCTGTGAGTCCCTTGTGATTAGGCACTGTATGAGCCCCGGGCACCTGCCCTTGGGACTTTAGTGTTATGTCTCAAGCACGCACGGCGTTTTACATTGTGTTCCCCTAGCGTAAGATATCTTACGCAAGTACGAGAGACCTCTCGTAAGAGAACGTACTCGGTTACTAACGTAACCTCGGTTCTCTCTAGAAGAGGGAACGAGTACTTGCGTATCTTGCCGTGCATGCGTCATGTTCTGATTCGCTTCAGCGATGAAAAACTGACCAAACCAGCCTCTCTGGGCCGTATTTATAGCCCTGGCCCCACCCGATTTCGGCGGGACATGACGTAATGGGCGCGAAGCGCCCTCATTGGTTCTGACGTCATGAGGAGCCTCTATCGATAGGCTGGTGCAGTTGCCGCAGAGCAGCCAATGGGCGCGCGAGCTGTCTCGCCCATGTCTGCATGCTGCTGCAATGCGTTTTACATTATTGCAAAATTAAGGATAATTTTTGGCTTCAATATCTCGAGGAAAAGAGGTTTTCCCCTAGCGTAAGATATCTTACGCAAGTACTCGTTCCCTCTTCTAGAGAGAACCGAGGTTACGTTAGTAACCGAGTACGTTTTATATTCGCACATTCACACTTTTTTGCTTAAAAACTGTCTCAATAACAAGCGCAATAAAGCACATTTTTGCAAAACAAAAGCAGCTACATGATCTTTAGGACAAAGATGGTGAACTACAACACTCTCCACAATCGATCAATGGGCAAATATTGTTTTAATGGCATACAAAGTTGCGAATGTCCACTGAATGTCCAATGTAGTGTGGTAAACAGGATAGGGACTGTCTAAAAAGTTCCATTTTTTTTCATTGTGTGCAAACAGACAACTACATTTTTGCAAAGTACAGATGTACCAGCAAATATCTCTCACATTATGTCTTCTAATGCTATTGATTGTACTTTAGCAACAATAAAAAGTGAATTATAATGATTGTATTTAGGAAACCTGCCTCACTATACATAATGTACATACATAATTTTAGAATAAAATTACATTAATTCACCAAAAGGATTTTTTACTATCCGAAGGTTGTAGCATGTTCCTAGTGACCAGTCTGACTTACTACAGGTGAGATTTTGACAAAAAGTCCCTTACTGTACGTACAGTTGACAAATATGTTTTTTAAAAAAATTACTGTAATTCACCCTAAGTATTTTTTCGTGTTCCAAAGGCTGTAGTGCTTTCCTAGTGACCAGACTGACTTACTACAGGTGAAATTTGGACAAAAACTCCCTTACTGTACGTACAGTTGACAAATACGTTTTTTTAAAAATTACTGTAATTCACCTAAATAATTTTTTCGTGTTCCAAAGGCTGTAGTGTTTTCCTAGTGACCAGACTGACTTACTACACGTGAAATGTTGACAATACCTCCCTTACTGTATGTACAATTATCAAATAAGTTTATGAAAAAATTACTGTAATTCATCTAAATCATTTTTGCATGTTCCAAAGGTTGTAGTGCTTTCCTACGGACCAGACTGACTTACTACAGGTGAAATTTTGACAAAAACTCCCTTACTGTACATACAGTTGACAAATAAGTTTTTAAAAAAATTACTGTAATTCACCCTAAGTATTTTTTCGTGTTCCAAAGGCTGTAGTGCTTTCCTAAGGACCAGACTGACTTACTACAGGTGAAATTTGGACAAAAAGTCCCTTACTGTGTGTACAGTTGACAAATATGTTTTTTTTTTTAATACTGTAATTCACCCTAAGTATTTTTTCGTGTTCCAAAGGGTGTAGTGCTTTCCTAATGGACCAGACTGACTTACTACAGGTGAAATTTTGACAAAATCTCCCTTACTGTACGTACAGTTGACAAATGCGTTTTTTAAAAAATTACTGTAATTCACCCTAAGTATTTTTTCGTGTTCCAAAGGCTGTAGTGCTTTCCTAAGGACCAGACTGACTTACTACAGGTGAAATTTTGACAATATCTCCCTTACTGTACAATTATCAAATGTTTATGTAATGAGCATATTATTACATATGTTTATTACATATGTTTATGAAATAAACTGTAAATCACCTATAGTGTTTTTTTTTTATATATATCCCAAAGGTTGTAGTACTTTCCTAGTGAAAGGACTGACTTATTACAGGTGAAATTTTGACAAAAACTCCCTTACTGTACGTACAGTTGACAAATACGTTTTTTTTTTATTACTTTAATTCACCCTAAGTATTTTTTCGGGTTCCAAAGGCTGTAGTGTTTTCCTACAGACCAGACTGACTTACTACAGGTGAAATTTGGACAAAAAGTCCCTTACTGTGCGTACAGTTGACAAATATGTTTTTTTTTTAAAATACTGTAATTCACCCTAAGTATTTTTTCGTGTTCCAAAGGGTGTAGTGCTTTCCTAGTGACCTGACTGACTTACTACAGGTGAAATTTTGACAATAACTCCCTAACTGTATATACTATTATCAAATAGGTTTATGAAAAATGTACTGTAATTGACCGTAACTATTTTTCCGCGTTCCAAAGGGTGTAGTACTTTCCTAGTGACTTGTCTGACTTACTACAGGTGGAATTTTGACAATACCTCCTTTACTGTACAATTATCAAATATTTTTATGTAATAAACATTATTACATGTGTTTATTACATATGTTTATGTAATAGACTGTAATTCACCTATAGTGTTTTTTATATATATATTCCAAAGATTGTAGTGCTTTCCTAGTGACCACACTGACTTACTCCAGGTGAAATTTTGACAATACCTAATAATACTGTTTTACATAATAATATATATATAATAACTGTAATTCACTAAAAGGGGTTTTGTTTGTTTAAGGTTGTAGTACATTAATAGGGGCTACATTATTATTAACAGTAGTGACTGAACCTGTACGGATTGGTGCAGCAAATCTGACAGATAATGAACAACAAGATCATGGAGGCATTCAAGATACTGTACAGTGCACTGTTTTATTTCTATTATCTTTCTAATTGTTCATGGAATACCACTAGGATTATACATAAAAGTTATTATAATTAATTCCTCATGGTTAGAGTAATATTTCAATTTCACTTCTTCAAAATTTTGCTGTTGTTGATCCTCTCTTGGTTTAAGTTGTTCTTATATTATCATAAACCCTTTAACTGATTGTTTTGTCAAGTACTTTTTACTTTACTATATTTTCTTTTAGTGAAGTGACGTAAAAGTTTAAGTAAAACAAATGTGTGTGTTTGAATACAATTTTTTCAAATGTTTTCAGTCAGGACTACTTTGGGTAAACAAAAATATTTAAGCAATTGAACATGTTATTTAATATCTATTCATTGCATTATGTAATTGGTTAACACACATAACTATAACTGTTAGTGGTTTGTTACATAGTAAATCCTTGTCATGTTTACCAACGTGAACAGTGCCAAAGATGGTACCCAATGTAAGCTGCATTGGACTATCACCAGACAAGCTACCTGAAAAAGATACCCAATGGTTGTGCTCACTGTGTACCTTAAACAGTGGAACGTCATTAAAGAATATCTGCTGAAACTTCTGCTTTATTGTCCTTGTTGCAATATGGATTACCATTGTATATCTGCATTTTGGGACTTACAGTTAAAGACCCATGGACCAGATATGATTTATTAAGACCAGGGGCCGGTTGCATAAATCTATTTAAGACTAGTCTTGCAAGTTAGTCGTCTAATTTTTTTCTTTAAGACTGGTATTTACTTTTTAAGTCAGTTGCATAACATTTTAGACTGGTCTAATTTAAGACAAAAAAGTAAGACTGGTTCCCCCTTGGCTAACTTTCCTTTACAATCTATGTTGCCATGGAAACGAATAAACTCAAGTGCTCTAGATTCACAAAGTGGCACGACTTTGTCTTGCGGTATGGCACATTTTAATATTTGCTTTTATGAAAGGGCAATAAGAAGAGAAAGAGTTTTCAAAGACCGTTCAAACCCATTAGAAGTCCTTTCTGAAAAGGAACTGCTGGAGAAGCTAAGGTTTCCTAGACATGCAATACAAGAACTAGCAATTGACTTGGAGGAGCATTTGAGGCCTGAAACTTCCAGAAATTTTAGCATCCCTCCACTGCTACAAGTATGTCTAGCTCTACGCTTCTTTGCCACAGGATGTTTTATAAACACAGCTGCAGACTTAATTGGGGTACACAAGTCTACAGCATCAAGAATTATTCATCGGGTTGCCTGTGCGCTGTCAGGAAGACTTCCACTTTATCCGACTGACGTCTCTACCTTGAACAAGGTGAAGGCAGATTTTTTCAACATTGCAGGATTTCCAAATGTAGTTGGAGCCATTGATGGAACACACATTAGGATTCAAGCACCTTCAACTCATGAGCCATTGTTTGTTAACAGGAAAGGCTACCACAGTATTAACGTGCAGGCTATTTGTGATGCCAAACTAAGAGTGCTCAACTGTGTTGCTCGTTGGCCAGGATCAACCCATGACTCTCGAATTTTAGTGAATTCCCAAATTCATGATGCATTTGAGAGAGGAGAATTGCAAGGTGTGCTCTTGGGTGACTCTGGTTATCCACTAAAACCCTGGCTACTCACACCTTTCTTAAATCCAGTCAGTGTGCCTCAAGCTCGGTACAACACAGCCCATACCAAAACAAGAAATGTTATTGAAAGGTGTTTTGGAGTCCTGAAACGAAGATTTCATTGTCTGCATGCAGAGCTCAAAATGAAACCAGAAAGAGTCTGCAACATAATCTGTGCATGTGTTGTTTTGCACAACATGGCAAGGTAATAAATATGTTTTTAACTGTAATTAAAACTCCTAGCTACATATTCCCCAATGATTTTAAATTAAATGAGTAAAATATCACTTTCCATTTAATAGAGATCTTGCACTCCCAGACTTGGAGGATGATCAAATTTGTGAAGAACCCACTTTGGAGATTACTGAGGCAGGAGGTGAAGATGGATCTGGGCGTTACATTCGACAGATGATTGTAGAAAACATTTTCTCAGTTTGACTGAGAAAAATGAAAGAATTTATACTTTCAAATTAAGTGGACATATTTTAATTTATTCATTGAGACAATGCTTACAAAATATTTGATGCATAGTATCAGTAAAATCAGCTGAAATATGATATAATCTTCAAATCACAAATTAACTTACACTTAAATTCTTCAAATCTCTTAAATATATCTAAAGATTCTGTATTTAAACATTACATATATAAATTCAAAATTAAATACCAGGAATTATTAAATACAATTGTTTGATTAGTTATTGGACAATGGTCGATGAGATCTATAGTTCATGTCCAAGTTTTTGTAGCTCCAACTTTAGCTTAGTTTTCTCTAATTCTAGTTTTTGTATTTCTAATTTTAGTTTAGTCTCTTCCAGTGTTAATATTTTATATTGTTTTTCAAGTATATTGTTCATGGTTATCTTGCTTGGAGTGTCTTTCTGTGTCTCGGTGTCTGAGCCACTTCCCACAGGTGCCATTTGGGTGCTGTCCAAATCGTCATCTTTAAAAATAAATTAAAAAAAGAACAAGAACAACATTAGCAAAATTAGAAAGTGACAGGTACCGTATTTTTTGTTGTAAATTTTTTTACTGATAAAATGCACTACATGCTACTTCACCCTTTTGTAGTTCATTCATTTTAGACAAAAACACACACAAAACAATTACTTAGCTATGTAAATGGGGACACTGCATTGACTTCTAGTTTTTTTATATACAAATAGTTGAACATTTTATATTAACTATATAACCCACTCCCTAAACCTACATCACAGAAAGTTTAATACAATTTTAATACAAAACTTTATTTTTATACCAATTTTAAAAATGAGGACATCACCAAACGTTCGTTTTTGTAGATTTTGTCAGGTTTTGCTCACTTCTTGGTATATATTTGTGTGTGTGTGTGGTCTTTATTGACAAAAGTAGTCTTTGATTTAAAACACTGTCCTGCAGCAACTAGTGATTGCACAGCACTACATGCTATTACAAGTGATTTCCCCAAACCTGTGTCCACTTATTGTATTTTATAATATTTGTATTTTGTAAAACGTTTTATAAAAGCAATAAAGTACTCGATGCTAGTGCTGTATCTTGAATAAGTCCGCTTCGCGTCGTGCCTTCAGCCGTGACTCACAATACAGCACAGCCGCTTGTACGTTATTGCTTAAACACTGTTAATCTGTTTTAAACTTAAAACATTGTAGTAAGGAATAATAGAGGGCTGACTAAGCTGAAAGATTGAAAGCATAGCTTTACCTTCACTTTGTGTTGTTTGGTCATCCTGGCTTGTAACAGGCGCTTCGTCATTTTGAGAGACCAATGTTAGTGTCACCTCGCAGTCAACTAGAAGATAAGTGTTATTCAATCTAAAACAGCAGTAGCCTACAGTGTTTAAAATGAAGCAAAAACAATCACTATCAAAACATTATTACTCACGAGACTGTCCAAGCGGCGTTGATGTGACAGCGGTATGAGACTGAGTATCTTCCCCCGCTGTGGGTAACGTCCGCCCGGATACTCCGCTCTCCCTCCCCCCGGGGATTCCCCAAAACATCGGAGATTCGTCTCCGTATATTTCAATGATCATTTCCGTTGTCCTTTTCAATTTAGGAGATGGTCCTCCCCCCGTTGCTGGGTTTTTTCGCTTAAAAATTTCCTTTTTTGCCTCTTGAACCATATTTTTAAACCGTTTTTGAACATCTTTGACGGATCGTGAGACAGATGGGTTGACACTGTTAACTCTTTCCGTTATTGTGGTCCAAGCTTTGTGTTTTTTGCTATTGCCGTTGTAATCGTTAAATTTGTTCATTAAAGTCGATTTAGAAGCATTGTATTCTTCTAAAATACAAATATTTTCCGCAAAGGAAAACTGTGACGAGCGCGTACTGTCGGCCATTTTGTTTAAGTTGTTCAGCGTCTTATTTTTCCCACAAATCAATGCGATTTAGACAGTCTTGATAAAGATAGGTGTGAGCTTATTGTATGCAATGGTCTTTCTTCAGTGACTTTAGTTAGTCAGACTATTTCTTAGACACAGTCTTAAGATAATGACTATGTTTATGCAACCGGCCCCAGGAGTTAGAAGTGCACTCAATTTAAGACAAGAGTCAGAATTATAATAAATTAAAGGAAATTTTACTGAAGAATGTTTGCAGTTTATTATCAGGCAGAAGTCAAGAATCAGAACCAGTGATCAAAAGTAGGTTCTGATTGGCTAATAAATAATCACACATTTTCTACACATAGATAGACTGAAGCATATCTCCATCAATTATGCGGCTGACATTCGGCCCCTGAATTTAGGCACGTCGTGACCTTCCACACTTGTAGTGATTGTAATGAATAGTAATTGGACCAATTTTTGAGTCTCCAGTCTAGGACCAACTCTATAGCGCCACCACCAGTTCAAAAATTCAACATTAAAAGGATTATAGCTTTTGAACCCTTTGATCTAGATGTGAATGTAAATAGATGTAAAATGACACTTAGTACACCTGATTCCACTCATTATGGTGATCACAATCAATATCTTACATTAAGACTCTGTACTTTTCAAAATGGCCACTACTGTAATGGGCAGTGTTCAATTTTTTTGTGCTACTCCTCATTCAAATTTTGTTCAATTTTTACAAAAATTGGCTCAGATGATCTTTGGACCAAGCCACACAGAAGTGACTGAACAGATTTTTTTATTTTTGCTATCGTTCCTGATATACTTTTCTCCAAATTTGACCTGTATTTGTTGCCTTATGGTAGTTAGCTTAGCATGCTAATTGGTTAGCATGCTAACCTGATGCCATTCTTTCTAATGTGGCTCTTCAGCTATAAGGCTAACCATAAACTACATTAGCATTAAGCTAACTTAACTTGCTAACTTAACTAATCTGGTTAACATGCCTTTGTGTGCTCATTCTTACACTTAAGCCTCTCCTCGGCAGCTTGGTAAGACAGCGTCAACTGAGTGGCGCTAGCTGCTAAACCACGTGCCATGAGCCCTGAACCATTCCGGTTGTGGGTTTGAATCCTGTGTGGCACATTCCCAGACCGCAAGAGGTATTGTGGTGTAAAAGTTGCTTCTGTTCCAGACATGGTGTCTATATGTGAGCGAACTCGATAAATACAACATGCTGCGAATTTATACAAAAAATTATTCATTTTGAATTGCTTCTCACTTGAACTACTGGACCTTCTTCATCTTGCTAAAAACGCAACTTCCCAGTGGCGCAATGAAAGGAGTGACAGGTATCTGACCCAGAGATAATGGGTTTGAGCCCCGTGTGGGATGATTTAAAAAAAATTGTGTGTAATGTTGTGTCATGTCGATTCCTTTATTATTCAACGTTGTACTAATCTTTCTTCCTCTTGGATTAATGTATGTCTTGTTCATTATATGTTCATTCTCATCTGAACTTCTGTTCATTTTGAGTTTATTTTCACCTATACTTCTAAACCAGCTCTTTTTTCTTCAATTTCTGCTGTTTTTACTATTCCTGCTCTTGCTGCTGCTTCAGCTTGGCCCCGTATCGCTGCTTGCAGCTATATTTCCACTTGTTCCTTAACATGTAACCAAAATACTAACACACACAGACACAGTTTCTTCAAGATTGGATTTGGTGAGGAGGAGAGTCTTCTCAAAACATTAAGATAACATGTTCTTTCTCTCAAGGAGTGGATACTTTAAATCTAACTGTAAAGTAAAGACTTTAACTAAGAAATGGTCTCTCAACTATAGGTTTCAATGACTCCTGAGACCATTGCTATCAGGGTAGCCTGGAAAAGCAGATGGATGTAGTGACACCTGTTAAAGAAGTCCATATTTCATCTCTGGAAGCCGGGCTAAATGAGCAAACACTGTTACTGCATTCCTGGCATGGGCCAGACCCTTATGTTACACCTCAGATATCAAATACAGACATTTAAAGGATACATGAAATAACATTTTCGATAATCACACTGATAATTTCTTTAACAAAGTAAAATCTCATAAGCCTAGAGAATTCATTCAACTCATTTGATATATAGAAGGAAAACTATTGATTAATACCTTGATTATAATCACTCATTAGATATACATTGAAGCAGCAGTGTGTTCCAGAATCCACTTCTTCAGGACTTCATAACAAAAACTTAACTTGAATAATTACAATAAGGGTGTTGCTTATTTATAACATTGAAAATATTATTAACCTAAAATATCTGCTTTTTTTAATCAATGAAAGAATTGTGTTGAACAAGGAACAGCAGTTCTAATACATACTTTTACCTAATACATTTATCAAAGTTAATTGAGTAGAGTGATCACTGGGAACATACTATAACCTTTGGAACATGAAAAAAGGAGAAATTACAGTAACTTTTTAATAATAATATGTTTGTACTATACTTACAGTAAGGTATTGGCAGTATTTAACATGTAGTAAGTCAGTGTGGTCACTAGGAAAGCACTACAGCCTTTGGAACAGGAAAAAATACTTTAGGGGAATTACTGTAATTTTTTCTTAAACTTATTTGTTTATTGTACGTACAGTAAAGGAGTTATTGTCAAAATTCTACCTGTAGTAAGTCAGTCTGATCACTAGGAAAGCACTACAGCCTTTGGAACAGGAAAAAATACGTTAGGGGAATTACTGTATTTTTTTCTTAAACATATTTGTTTATTGTACATACAGTAAAGGAGTTATTGTCAAAATTCCACCTGTAGTAAGTCAGTCTGATCACTAGGGAAGCACTATGCCTTTGGAACATGAAAAAATACTTTAGGGGAATTACTGTAATTTTTTCTTAAACTTATTTGTTTATTGTACATACAGTAAAGGAGATATTGTCAAAATTCCACCTGTAGTAAGTCAGTCTGATCACTAGGAAAGCACTACAGCCTTTGCAACAGGAAAAAATACTTTAGGGGAATTACTGTAATTTTTTCTTAAACATATTTGTTTATTGTACGCACAGTAAAGGAGTTATTGTCAAAATTCCACCTGTAGTAAGTCAGTCTGATCACTAGGGAAGCACTATGCCTTTGGAACATGAAAAAATACTTTAGGGGAATTACTGTAATTTTTTCTTAAAATTATTTGTTTATTGTATGTACAGTAAAGGAGATATTGTCAAAATTCCACCTGTAGTAAGTCAGTCTGATCACTAGGAAAGCACTACAGCCTTTGGAACAGGAAAAAATACTTTAGGTGAATTGCTGTAATTTTTTTAAATTAATATTTGTATACTGAACGTACAGTAAGGGAGGTATTGTCAAAATTTCACATGTAGTAAGTCAGTCTGGTCAGTAGGACCATACTACAACCTTTGGAACATGAAAAAAATCCCTTTGGTGAATTACTGTAACTTTTACATAAAACATATTTGCTACGTATTACACATACGTACTGTATGTACAGTAGCCTACAAAAAAGTAAAAATATGCAGCAAATATCAAACCTGAAACTATTTCTATCCTGGTTGGCAACTTTATTTATTTATTTTTTTACTTGATTATGTTCATGGTGTTACTACACAAATAACATTGTTTTAATATTTAAATCTTCTTCTTAAAACGAGCTTTCCTTCGGGTTTGCACTTTGCAGATGGTCCCTTCTTAGCAGCCTGCGCATAGAGATCAATGTATTTTGTCCAGTGCGAAGGAAAGATCGTTTTGAGGAAAATTATGTTGTAGCTTCTGGTGTTTAATCTGTAGTTATATGTGATAGGTGTTTTGTGTAGCAACAACGTTTAGTTCACGAGTTATTGAACGCGGAAGTCCGCGAATATGCGAATATAAAACCAACTTTACCTAAGTCCTGAGGGTGAGTAAATTAACAGCAAATTATAATTTCTGGATGAACTGTCCCCTTTATTTCATAGATTATTTATATTTTGTTTCTTTGATCTAATTTTTAATAACAAAATAAAATAGCAAAAATTACTATATTGTGATATTGTCAGGGTTATGTTTGTTTTTGATCTGTTTCCCTGTTTTGTTCATGTCTGAGTTTCACATCTTCCTTTGTTCAGTTTCTTTACTTTGTTCAGTTTCCATGGTTACTGTCATTATTAGTTCATTGGTTTCAGCTGTGTGTCATTTATTAGCTCATTTCAGTTTGTTATTTAAGCCTCACCCTTGCCTTCACTCTTTGTCATGTTGAGATGTTTGCACTGCCTGCCTGTTTGCTTGCTTTTTGAGTAAGAATGAAACTTATTAGGGTTTTGTGAGAACCTGAGTCTTCTGTCTTCAGCTTCCTTGCGTGCATTGTTACAGATATATTGTTATTGTGAAATATAATTTCTCATATAGTGAAATAATTTGATCATATCACCCACCCATACTGTCAGCTAGTTTTAAGATCAAACTTATGATAATAAAAATAAAAAATAAAGAACTTTGGAATGCGTAATCTGAGAACATTGCCACGTACACTCGTTCAACAGAGAGGACATGAAACCACCATTCTTGGACTCTGAAGAATACTATGCAAACCACGATTTTAGATCTGTGAAGTTTTTGTATGGTGCTGGTGAGCCTATTTTTTGCAAGCCCATGTCTCTGTCAGTAAGTCAATAATGAATATTGTTTTATCAATCAAATTTATATTCATTTGTGTTTTTCTCCCTTCATGGTCCAGAAGTTTTGGGAATTAATCTTTTCTGCCACACGATCTTTAGAGGAAGCCAGTATTCATGTCATACTAGTCTAACATGTCTAACATTATTTCTATAAATGATACTCTGCCCTTATGTGTGAGGAAATGCTTGTGAACACAGGCAAAACATGCAAACTCTCCACCAAGGCACCACTCTGGTTCAAACTTACCTTCTTGAGTTTAAAAGCATAGCTCACCCAAAATGAAAACTCCATCATTTTCTCTCCCTCATGTATTTTCAAACTTAGGCTATATGACTTACTTTCCTCTGTGAAACAAAAAAAATATTTTGAAGAATGTTGGTAACCAAACAACATTAGACCAAATTGTATGGACAAAAATCACCAAGACATCTCTCAAAATATCTTCTGTTGTGTTCCACAGAAGAAAGTCAGGTTGGAAAAGACATGAATGTGAGTAAATGATGACAGAATTTTCATCCAATTAGTATGATATTGAGTAATCTAATGATCTTATCAAGTACATTTGTAAGACATTTCACCCACTTGTGATATAAAAACAGTGTAAACAGCTGCAGTTAATAAAAATATTAGTTGGTTGGTTTTATTTTGGTGTGCTAATTGGAATTTTTCTGGGTGCAAACATCTGTACAACACTGAAAAAAAAAAATATTCGTTGAATTTAATCTTTTTTTTTTTTTTTTACGTAAGTGGTTGCGCACAATTGATTTTAGCTGCATTTAAACAAATGTATTTAGTTGAACTAAAATTGATTAGTAAATTCAACGAATATTTTTTTTCACTGAACTGTGTTTACCTTGCTATGATACATCTGGGGGAAAAAGGTGTCCATTGTTGTGAATCCTCAAATTCCTTATAACTATTATGTCAAACCTGAGTGTACTCCATGTTAATATAGCCAGAATGTCTCATAATGTCAAATGTGGTTTAAAGGAAAGGTACACAAATAAAATCCTCCCATATTAAGGACTTTTCAGTGAATCAATGTCTTTTTTACTTTCTTTTTTAAGGATCCAGCTGATTACTGGAGATCACTCTTTATCTGCTGGTCTTATTTTATGTTGTGATCTGAATTAAAAGACAATGTAATGTTTGTTCACATACAGTATATTATCAGAGCTATATGGAGCCCACAGGGGTCAGTTGAATATTGAGCAAAACAATATAAAACTGATTTGGAAAATACAAGCTTTTCCAAAGGTAAAATCAAGACCTCGTCATGAGAATAACCCTAACTTACAAGACAGAATTGCAATTTTCAGGTTTTCAGTTCCTCCTGAGGACTCTGAAGAACTGTTTGTGAATAATTTATTTACATAATTTTACATCTGCGTAATGAAACAGTTTTAGAAACAATAATGGTGTGAAACAGTGACAATGTTGTAGATGTATCTGTTTTTTATTTCTTAATATTTAATTCATCTTTTTATTAAATTGATGAAACTGTTCTTCTGTTAATCAGTACAGTATTTTAAATGTTGAATATATTTCATATCAAATGTTCTTCAAAAACAGAATTATTACATTTTGTTCTCTTACGAGAGGTTCTCTCGTACTACGTAAGTCTTACGCTAGGGGGAAAATCTTGGAGACGTATTGGGCGCGAAGCGCCCCCATTGGAGCTGACGTCACGAGTGGGCCTTATCGATAGGCTGCTGCAGTTGCCGCAGGGCAGCCAATAGGCGCGCGAGCCGTCTCGCCTGTGTCTGCATGCTGCCGCAACGCGTTTTACATTATTTCAAAAATTAAGGATAATTTTTGGGCTTCAGTATCTCGCGGAAAAGAGATTTTCCCCCTAGCGTAAGACTTACGCAGTACTCGTTCCCTCTCTAGAGAGAACCGAGGTTACGTTAGTAACCGAGTACGTTTTATACAGTATTTGTACAGACTTTGAATTTTGTCTGCCAAAATAAAACTGTTAATTTACAATCTTGAGATCTCAATCCAATTGAGCATCTGTGGGATGTGCTGGACCAACAAGTTTGATCCACAGCAGTTCCCACCTACAGGATTTGAACGATCTGCTGCTAAAGGCTTGGTGCCAGATACCACGACAGGACACCTTCAGGTTGGTCGGCTCTGTTTTGGCAGTACGTGTAGAACCAATAGATTGTATTGTATAAAGTGCTATATAAATTAATGGGGTTTTGACTTGAATAAAAGGTTGCATCACAATTTCCAAATAATGTAACTAAATAAAAGATCTTCCAGCTCTCTTTCAGTGGCCTGTGGTCCTGTTGCATTTCAACAAACCAAGTAAATTATGGTGAGGCTGAGGACTGTTTTATTCAAATACTTTTATTGATATTTAATGTCATGCATTAACAATCACAGCCACACAAAATTGAATTCAAGACATCTTACATATTCGAAAACATGCCCACATACACCTCTAAAACAAAAGGGAATGGAATACATTCATATATATATATGTGTGTGTGTGTGTGTGTGTGTGTGTGTGTGTGTGTGTGTGTGTGTGTGTGTGTGTGTGTGTATATATACACAGTTGTAATCAAAATTATTCAAACCCCATAGCAAATCAGGTTTATTGGCCAAATTTACAGACTTTCAGCTGTTTGCAATGAACAAATCAAACAAAAGTCATTGAAATAGCTCAACACAACAAATGTTTCAAGTGGTTTCCCCAAATTCAACTGAAAATGCAACTTTTAATGACTTCTGCAGTCTCAAAATTATTCAACACCCTGAATAGAATACCTCACAACAGCACAAATCTGCAAAACAGGAGTTGTCTCAAGCACACCCGATTCAAGGGCTTCATTCGTTGCACCAGGTTTGCTTGAGCTAGAACACATGAAATACCTGAACTGGTTTGTTGAATGTCACGTTTAAATGCATGTTAGAAATATAGCTAAGTCAAAAAGAAAAAAAATAATAATCTGAGAAATCATCGCCTTTCACAAACACGAAACAGGACAGGCAAATGTTCCTAGAAAACAATGGTGGTTGGAAGCATAGTTTGCAAGTTCAAAGTTAAAGGAACAGTGGTTAACCTGGATGGGGCAGAAATAGGAAGCTACCGGCTGCAACCAGATTTCTGAGAAGGCAGGTTCAGAAAAACCCTCAAGTGACTGCAAAAGACCTGCAGGCAAGACTTGGTGGCAACAGGCACTGAGGTTTCAGCTTGCACAGTAAGGCGTAAATGCAGATGGTTTCCATGCTAGAACTCAAAGACTACACCACAACTGACTCAAAAGCACAAGAAAAGTCAGCTCCAATTTGCTCAAAATCATATAAATAAGCCACAGAAGTTTTGGGGGTCTGTTTTATGGAGCAATGATACAAAACTGGAACTTTTCAGCCCTATGGATCAGTGGTATGTCGGGAGGAAGAAGAATGAAGCATATTCTGAAAAGAACACTGTGCCTACAGTTAGGTCATGAAACCCCAAAACCCTTTTTTGAAATGTGAACAGATATGTTCAGGCTGCATCACTGAAAACACACACACACACACTATAAAAAAAGGATGAGGATGGGGGGGCTGGGGGCTGAGGGCTGGTGGATGACGGTGGTTGCTAACTAACCAACTTCTGCTAGGCTGCAGCTGCTGTACAAAGGCGCCCCATGTGTCTGACTTGTCTAACAAAAAGGGGGTCCCAGCAGGGCAACAGATGTCTACTAAGGCCACTGGGGAATAAAAACCTGAAGCACATCATACATCCACCCAACCAAGTTATAAATCCATTTATTTCTTTATTTCAGAAATGTAACACTAAATTAAACTTTGAGATTCCGCAAGTGTACTCCCAAGAAGACTACTAAGTGTAATGCCAAGAAGAGCATTCACATGCTCAAGGAGGCAAGATGTACAGAGTACATTGATCAAGTTACATGAAATATATTTAAGCCTATATGAGATATAGGCTAGTCTGTAAGATACTCTCCTTTCCTTCATTAATTCTTATTTTAAAAAAGGGGAGGTAAAGGGGAGAGGGCCCCAGCTCCATTGCAAACATTTTGAGAGTGGCAAAGTAAGTCAAAACATAATGTTTTTCTCCATTCTCTAACAAATGTCTGTAAGCATGCCCTTCCCACTTTCCTTTTAAAGAAAGTGTAAATAAGCACAAACTATGAAGACATAGCAACGTGAAGACATCTCTATGACAGTTGTCCTTAACTCTTTCCCTGCCAGTAGGGCTGCACAATATGACGAAAAATTATCGTTATCGCGATAATAGTATATGCGATATCCGTATCGCAGAGAGGTGCGATAAATTGCATTTATTTTATGTGCCAAGCATTTGTGTGATGCATGCATGCATAGGTTGTTTATCTAAATTCGACCAATCAAATGGGGCCTTACTATCTTTATACCAGCCTCCCCAGATACTATTATGCTATTGGCTAGATCGGGCCCAAAGGGGAACCTAGTGGCTCATTGCAGAGAGTGGAAAATAAAAACTAATGGCGGGAGTAGAGACAAGCGAGGAAAATGACAACAGCGAAGAACCTGTGCCTAAAAAGAACTGTACGTCTGAAATATGGCAATATTTTGGCTTCAACAGAGAAGACATGTCATAAATGCAGGTATTGTGTAAGGGGCCGTTCACATATCGCGTCTAAAACACATGGAAAGTGCGGGCGCGCCGCTATCTCCTTCTTTCCACAAAGCGCTTGCGTCTGTCGTTGCTATGCAACCATCACCTGCGTGAGCTTGCGGAATTCGGAAAAATTTAGATGTTCTCATCTCGTCGCGGCATAGGCGGGCCTGGAAAAATGTGCTTCCATTTTGAGCGCGCTTGCCGCGTGCCTGCATTTGAAATAATGAATTTGCACACGCAAAAACGCGATATGTGAACATAAGTGACAGTGTCACTACTAAGTCGTGCCGAAAAAATGTGGCCACGTCGAGAGGGAACTAATCTCCACAGTCATCTGGAACACAACCTCAGGGAGCTATATGAAGACTTCAAAAAGTGTAAGCCCAAATCTACCAAAACTGCTAACGAAATGCTAAGTAACAATAACATAGTCTCACAGACAACCATTAATCAAAGTGTTGCATGTGTAACGTTAACTCCTAATGAAAAAACTGAGATATTCTTCTGAAGATCAGAAGAATATCTATTAGCCTACCCGTTTATTTTAGTATGATCATTACATATATAAATGAAAAAGAAAATGGAAAAAAAAACGTAATAAAAATAGCATTTCTCTAGGGAATATCGCAAGAAATATCGGTATCGCAATACTCAACAACAATATTGCATATCGCATATTTTCCCAGTATCGTGCAGCCCTACCTGCCAGCATTTTATTTTTTTTAAGTTGCCAGCCACCGCCCTTGTTTTTTACAAGAATTTTATAAGGCTGGCAACTTAAAAAAGAAATGCTGGCAGGGAAAGAGGGAAAGGGAAATAGAACAGAGCCTCTGCTTTAAAAAAAATCAGAATGCATTTTTTTTCATCAACACTGGAATGCGAGTAAGTTTAATAAAAAAAAAGCAACATTTTGAACAAAAAGCTGAGAAAAATCAAATTTTTGCCCCCTACCGTATAACAGTGAAAACCCAGAAAACCGGAAAAATTCAATGGCGGGGAAAGAGTTAAGATATTCTGACACCTGTACCAACAAAGTACCCACAAACCAAGCAAAATCAAGTGAAATAGCAGAAGTAATAGATACTACCAACAACTAGTGAGCAGAAAACACATGAAATATTAATTCTACATGGAGGAAACTGTGCATTCAATTTTGGAAATAAATGTTACATAAGAAAAATTAAGGATTTTACAGACTTAATGCAATAAACACAAGATAGCTGATGCCTAAAAAAATAAATAAAAAAAAGATCAGACTTACCATAAGTGAGGGAAGGTCCAAACCAAAAGTAGGCAACTTATGAGGAACGTTATTGTGGTTAATTAAAATATCTCTTCTCAGTTCAAAATTAGCTGAGTCAGCAGATTACCATGCACCAAATATAGATTCTCCTTGTTGTACTCCAACTCAAAACCAAGAAGCAGAAACCAAGTGACTGGGATGCACAAATCTAGTCAAGAAGATGAGCGCCCCGAAACCCAGAAAAGTTTGAAGAAGTGACACTCTGTGCCATAGATTGTTTTCCTTTAAAAGACAATGAGAGCTTGAGCAGATGGAGCTACAATGTCTACCATTTCCCCAATAAACCAGTCACTATCTGCGAACCAATGAGAGTGCAGAGCTCACAATGAAGCGTAAATACTGACACACACTCTCACTCTCTTTCTCTGATACACACACACAATTTGTATCCTAAGGGTGTGTGGTGATAAACTAGTGGCTGTCCAAAAGGTCTGCCCCGTCGTGGACCATGAATAGACGAGGGGTGCGTGGTCAACAATGGAACCAAACAAAAGGGGCCTTTGCAGGCAGCTGCAGCATGAGGTCTTAGCCATTAGGGAGCAGACTGACAGTGGAAAACACCTGGCTCGCTCAGGGACTAGAGCGGCTCTCAATCCTTTGTTTTTTTGACTAGGGGGATGGGGGTCTGGTTTGGAGACAAAGAATGAGCTATTTAAAGCATTGCGTATTTCAACAAAAAAAAAAGTAGAAAAAGGGAGATTGAGGGTGCTTGATTGTGAGAGAGGGGAAAGTTAGATGGGTAGCTGGGTGTACAGAGTCTACACACAATAAACAAAATTCTAAGTCTTAAGATTCATTTTAGATAAGTCATTTTGGGTTATACAAGTCTTTAAAAAAAAAACAGAAGCAAGGATTCCATTAAATCGATGCCAAGTATCTTTGCCTGACTCCAAACCTGAGGAAACAAACATTTATGATTGCACACTTGCTTGAATCAAGCAGCTAGGCCCAATGAACAGTTCTTTAAGAACAATATTTTAGCATAAACGTTCACAAGCCTAAAAGCAGCTTAAGGAGCCTAAAAAAATCAGTTACTATTTAAAACAATGGACATGTTTGTGGGGTAAAGCATGTCACGTATGACAATGGCATTCTCATATAAGCTTTTGAGTTTGTTTTTTGTTGTTCTGATGTTAAGAAACAGAAAATAGTGTTTCTTTGCAAGCTTATGACATGATGCTTAGCTGAAGTATAATGGAAAAAAAAGTGAAACAAATTTAATCTTTAAGACTGAGGTTTGAAATGAACACCAGAAAGCATCAAATACATTTTCTATTTGGCAGGTTAATTTCGCAGTGTCACAAGTCAGAATGTCCATACTGAAAATTGCGTTTGTATGAGAAAGACACAGAAGAAACTGCTGTGAGTCAAGTATATCACCCATCTTTCCAAAGTATGGGAGCACTTTTCATTAAATGCTTCAAAGAGGCCCATATAGTTTAATGATGGCCATTGCTACATCATTTGCTGACAAAGTGCTTGTTCTGTTTAATTGAGAGATGGTTTCCCTAGTGCATTTTACTATTATATTGTAATGACCCGGCAGTCAGCGCTAGCAGCTGGGTGCATTATGGGTAATTGTTTGTTGGGAGTTGATTTATGAGTTATTAAAGCAAGATGGTTGGGTTTTTGTGTTAGTAAAGTTATGTGTGTAAGTTATGTTCAAGTTAGTTTGGGCGTTCTTGGTTTATTTACTGCCTTGTTATGTAAAATTGTGGCTCTCACCGTCATGGAAAGAGATGTGTAAGGGAGAGACTTGGCGATGGGGCCTTGCTTGTGTAGTTCTTATTATATGTTCAGAATAAAAAGGAGAAAGAAGACAGTACTGCCTCCTGCTGGTGATGTTATTCCACAAAAACACTGAGAGAGCAAGCGTGAATCAATGTGAATCAACCAGATAGAATGTGGGGATTGCGGACAATTCAGCTACTTGAGAAAACACATTCCTAATACAGTGCCAGACCTGTACAGCGTACTCATATCAAACAGATGGTTTGTGGCGATTCTGATGGCCCGCAATGCTGCCACACAGCTTTGATTGTGATCTTTGATCTTAGATTGTCTATATCAGGCATGCTCAAACTTGATATAAGAAGCAAATTGAAGTTTTTAAACTTGTGTCAATGTAAGCTTTTAAAATGTATCATAGTCAGGATCCCTGCAGAAACACACACAAAACCTATTTTAACTAAGGTATTTACCAGAGGTATTTTTATTTTGCATACTACACCTGTGATGGGTGTGGGTATAACTGTAAATCTGTTTTGTCACAGTGCTAATCATCAGTTATTTTCACCACTTGGTCAAGCCACTCTTCTTTAAACATGATGATGTTTTTTCTTATGTTTTTGCATTTGTGTTGCCTCCCCATTGACCTATTACAGCAGCAACTGATTGTTCTCTTTCTGTGAAATGTATTAAATGTTGAATTATCTGATGAATGTAAACCACATTCCACGATCACTGTCTCACATGCCTAGGGCAGTTTGTGGATGTCCACACTGCAAGAATATGACCATGTCGACACTGTGGTCACGACTCTCCTTTCTCGTGAAGTCTTGAGCCCCCTCTGATGTTACCTAGCCCACTGCCTCTGCACAATGCAGAGCAAGTATGGTTCTGGGAGAGCTGAGGGTTACAGTGGGAGCATTGAGGATCAGATGTCGATAGGATCGGAGAGCGGGCTTATTGTTCTCTGCAGAGAAAGATGAAGCTGAGTTACCCCTTCAGGCGTGATTACTCATGCTGAGTTGGATGCAGAGTTGACGGCCATGCTTGCCATGGGCATCAGACTCGAGTAGAACCCTCCACCTTGTCCTGAGAGCTCGCGGTTGGATGATTGGTTCCTGGGTGCGGTAAGCAGTTCACAGCCATATTCCGCCACAGTGTCTTTCTTCCCGGAAGTGCATGAGGAGGTTCAGAAGTCATGTTAGTCATGGTATGTGGAGATTCCCCAGGTGGAGCGTACAATTGCAGTGCACTTGTGCCTGCAAAGTGCCGTCACCTGGCGGAACCAAGATGACGGCGGCAGCTCTGTCTGCTAAGGCTTACAGTGGCGCTGGAAACAAATTTTGCCACTTCTTCCTCCTTCTCACCTGTTCTCTCTTTAACACCTGATCAGTTCTAATTTTCTGAGATCTCACAGAACGAGGTGATAAAAATATTGCGCTCACTAAAAAACTCTCATACCCGTGATATTTATTGGTTTAAAGACTTTCTTTTTGAAGACTCAAGCTGATACCCAGCAAACATTGGTCCGACAGCAACGTCGTATCCCTGGCCAAAAATTGTCGCGGTAGGACGGCATAAATCGATAAAAATATGTAACACAGAACATTTCCTAAAAATGCATTCAGATACATTTGTACATGTCTACAGTTCTCTGGGGTTGCATGTATAATTGTTATTTTGACTTTTAGCTACGTGTAGTTCAATATATAGTGTATCGGGTGAGAGGACATCACCTGGCAACGTCTTTTACACGTGCATTTATAGTCCATCATGACCTTCTATGAAATCCTTGTGAAATATGCAAAAGCTGTGCTTAATCCTTGCATGGTTAATACTGCAATAATTAATTTAATTGCCCAAGTAGTTTTTAAGAGGTTGGGAAGACGTCCACTGACGTCCTTTACACGTCTAGTCAAGGCTGTGAATAGACGTCCACGGACGTCTTTTACACGTCTAGTCAAGCAAGACAGAAAAAAAAACAGGATTTATGAAATACACGATTTGTATACAAAGTAAATATATTTACTTTATCTTGGTTAAATAAATTATAATCACAAAGTGCCCAGTATGGTTAAGTGATTGCAAAGCCACTGCATTTTAGTCATTATTTCAACCTGTTGTACCTGATGTATTCGTTGTTATTTTTTTATGGAATGTATGCATATACATAAATGCATATAAATATATCCGGTCACCATTTATGTCTGAGTTGGATGTAATTGCAAAAACTGTGCTGCCAAGATGTAGTAACAAAAGATCTTGCGATATTACAAAATCCCGTGATAGGATGCCAGCAGCCATATCACCCTGTAGCCCAAGACTGGTTGCGCACTGAAGCTAAGCAGGGCTGAGCCTGGTTAGTACCTGGATGGGAGACCTCCTGGGAAAAACCAGGTTGCTGCTGGAAGAGGTGTTAGTGAGGCCAGCAGGGGGCACTCACCCTGTGGTCTGTGTGGGTCCTAACACCCCAGTGTAGTGACGGGGACACTATACTGGCAAAAGAGCACCGTCCTTCGGAGGAGACGTTAAACCGAGGTCCTGACTCTCTGTGGTCATTAAAAATCCCAGGATGTCCTTCGAAAAAGAGTAGGGGTGTAACCCCGGCATCCTGGCCAAATTTGCCCCTTGGCCCCTGTCGATCATGGCCTCCTAATCATCCCCATATACTGATTGGCTTCATCACTGTCTCCTCTCCACCAGTAAGCTGGTGTGTGGTGAGCGTTCTGGCGCAATATGGCTGCCGTTTCATCATCCAAGTGGATGCTGCACATTGGTGGTGGTTGAGGAGATTCCCCCCTTCTATGTAAAGCACTTTGAGGTCTCAGAAAAAGCGCTATATAAATATAACAAATTATTATTATTATTATTATTATTATTATTATTATAGGATAGATGATCTTGCGAGATGTTAACGCGTTCTCCCCATAGACTCCGGAACATTGAACAACCACGAGGAGAGGAGGAATTGAGGAGGGAGTTGTATCGATATTATTAAAAATCTACTGTTGGGTAAGTACATTTTGTATTATTAGATTAATGTGCTTGAGTTTTACTTGTTTGACATGAATGAAATGAAAGAAATAATGCCCACATTGTCAACTGAAATTTACTGAGTTTGGCTAAAATTAGCTAGTAGGCTAAAAGAATGATGTCAAATGCTTTAATGGCGAAGTTTAATATGAGGGGTGGTGGCCAGCTTGAAAAGAAGCCATTTAAAGCCACACCTTTAGATGATGTAATTCAAGGTAATTTGGGGCATATGCCAATCTAAAAAATCTCTTGTTCCTTGTATATTGATGTAATTTTTATTGGTACCCTTTATCTATTCAGGGGACATAACAGCCCACCTGTCTTTATCAGAAATGTCCTGTTCACTTTATCACAGCAGATGGGAGTTTTACTTACTCAAACATGTTCTGAGGGCAGAAAGGAAAATGATTGGTTTACAGCTTCAACCAATGAAACTGAAGCAAGGGCGGAGTTTAGACGTTTGATTTTGAGGTGCGTTGCGGTGCGGAGGGATTCTTGAGGAATAGTCGGAATAAAAGACAGATGTTCGTGGGAGAACGCATTTATTGCAAGGTAAGTAAATTTACTACTATATTTTGTTACAATTCAACATCCTCTAACGTTTACTAAGATAATAAGTGAACATTTAAAAATGCACAGAACTAATAATCATAGTCTAAATATCGTACTGAATGCATTTTGATTTGACTGTTTCATCAGTCGACCAAAACAAAGCTGCTTATGGGGTAACTGGTGTAAAACATGCTTTTCCAATGCTACCTCGCTGTCTGTTAAATTGATATGCGAGAACAGAACTCGTTCAAATTTTCGCGATATTTCAACGGTCAAAATGATACATCTCCCGCCTTAGCGCTGCTCTCAGGGCAGGAGTACTCGATAGATTCAAATCGCTATTATTTTTAGTGTATTACGCGCTGCTCTCAGGGCAGGAGTACTCAATAGATTCAAATCACTTTTATTTTTAGTGTAATACGCGCTGCTCTCAGGGCAGGAGTACTCAATAGATTCAAATCGCTGTTATTTTTAGTGTATTACGCGCTGCTCTCAGGGCAGCAGTACTCAATAGATTCAAATTGCTGTTATTTTAGTGTATTACGCGCTGCTCTCAGGGCAGGAGTATAGATTCAAATCGATTTTATTTTTGTGTATTACGCGCTGCTCTCAGGGAAGGAGTACTCAATAGATTCAAATCACTTTTATTTTTAGTGTATTACGCGCTGCTCTCAGGGCAGGAGTACTCAATAGATTCAAATTGCTGTTATTTTAGTGTATTACGCGCTGCTCTCAGGGCAGGAGTATAGATTCAAATCGCTTTTATTTTTGTGTATTACGCGCTGCTCTCAGGGAAGGAGTACTCAATAGATTCAAATCACTTTTATTTTTAGTGTTTTACGCGCTGCTCTCAGAGCAGGAGTACTCAATAGATTCAAATCGCTGTTATTTTAAGTATATTACGCGCTGCTCTCAGGGCAGGAGTACTCAATAGATTCAAATCACTTTTATTTTTAGTGTATTACGAGCTGCTCTCAGGGCAGGAGTACTTAATAGATTCAAATCACTTTTATTTTTAGTGTATTATGCGCTGCTCTCAGGGCAGGAGTACTCAGTAGATTCAAATCGCTTTTATTTTTGTGCATTACGCGCTGCTCTCAGGGCAGGAGTACTCAATAGATTCAAATCGCTTTTATTTTAGTGTATTACGCGCTGCTCTCAGGACAGGAGTACTCAATAGATTCAAATCGTAGTTATTTTTAGTGTATTACGCGCTGCTCTCAGGGCAGGAGTACTCCATAGATTCAAATCGCTTTTATTTTTGTGCATTACGCGCCGCTCTCAGGGCAGGAGTATTCAATAGATTCAAATGGCTTTTATTTTAGTGTATTACGCGCTGCTCTCAGGGCAGGAGTACTCAATAGATTCAAATGGCTTTTATTTTAGTGTATTACGCGCTGCTCTCAGGACAGGTGTACTCAATAGATTCAAATCGCTTTTATTTTAGTGTATTACGCGCTGATCTCAGGGCAGGAGTACTCTAGATTCAAATCGCTTTTATTTTAGTGTATTACGCGCTGCTCTCAGGGCAGGAGTACTCAATAGATTCAAATCACTTTTATTTTTAGTGTATTACGCGCTGCTCTCAGGGCAGGAGTACTTAATAGATTCAAATCACTTTTATTTTTAGTGTATTATGCGCTGCTCTCAGGGCAGGAGTACTCAGTAGATTCAAATCGCTTTTATTTTTGTGCATTACGCGCTGCTCTCAGGGCAGGAGTACTCAATAGATTCAAATCGCTTTTATTCGCGCTGCTCTCAGGACAGGAGTACTCAATAGATTCAAATCGTAGTTATTTTTTGTGTATTACGCGCTGCTCTCAGGGCAGGAGTACTCCATAGATTCAAATCGCTTTTATTTTTGTGCATTACGCGCCGCTCTCAGGGCAGGAGTACTCAATAGATTCAAATGGCTTTTATTTTAGTGTATTACACGCTGCTCTCAGGGCAGGAGTACTCAATAGATTCAAATCGCTGTTATTTTTAGTGTATTACACGCTGCTCTCAGGGCAGGAGTACTCAATAGATTCAAATGGCTTTTATTTTAGTGTATTACGCGCTGCTCTCAGGACAGGTGTACTCAATAGATTCAAATCGCTTTTATTTTAGTGTATTACGCGCTGATCTCAGGGCAGGAGTACTCTAGATTCAAATCGCAGTTATTTTAGTGTATTACGCGCTGCTCTCAGGGCAGGAGTACTCAATAGATTCAAATCACTTTTATTTTTAGTGTAATACGCGCTGCTCTCAGGGCAGGAGTACTCAATAGATTCAAATCGCTTTTATTTTTAGTGTATTACGCGCTGCTCTCAGGGCAGGAGTACTCAATGGATTCAAATCGCTTTTATTTTTAGTGTATTACGCGCTGCTCTCAGGGCAGGAGTACTCCATAGATTCAAATCGCTTTTATTTTTGTACATTACGCGCTGCTCTCAGGGCAGGAGTACTCAATAGATTCAAATTGCTTTTATTTTAGTGTATTACGCGCTGCTCTCAGGGCAGGAGTACTCCATAGATTCAAATCGCTTTTATTTTTGTGCATTACGCGCTGCTCTCAGGGCAGGAGTACTCAATAGATTCAAATTGCTTTTATTTTAGTGTATTACGCACTGCTCTCAGGGCAGGAGTACTCAATAGATTCAAATCGCTTTTATTTTTGTGTATTACGCGCTGCTCTCAGGACAGGTGTACTCAATAGATTCAAATCGCTTTTATTTTAGTGTATTACGCGCTGCTCTCAGGGCAGGAGTACTCAATAGATTCAAATCGCTGTTATTTTAGTGTATTACGCGCTGCTTTCAGGGCAGGAGTACTCAATAGATTCAAATCGCTTTTATTTTTGTGTATTACGTGCTGCTCTCAGGGCAGGAGTACTCAATAGATTCAAATCGTTTTATTTTAGTGTATTACGCGCTGCTCTCAGGGCAGGAGTACTCAATAGATTCAAATCGCAGTTATTTTAGTGTATTACGCGCTGCTCTCAGGGCAGGAGTACTCAATAGATTCAAATCACAGTTATTTTTAGTGTATTATGCGCTGCTCTCAGGGCAGGAGTGCTCAATAGATTCAAATCGCTGTTATTTTTAGTGTATTACGCGCTGCTCTCAGGGCAGGAGTACTCAATAGATTCAAATCGCTGTTATTTTTAGTGTATTACGCGCTGCTCTCAGGGCAGGAGTACTCAATAGATTCAAATCGCTTTCATTTTAGTGTATTACGCGCTGCTCTCAGGGCAGGAGTACTCTAGATTCAAATCGCTTTTATTTTAGTGTATTACGCGCTGCTCTCAGGTCAGGAGTACTCAATAGATTCAAATCGCTTTTATTTTAGTGTATTACGCGCTGCTCTCAGGGCAGGAGTACTCAATAGATTCAAATCGCTGTTATTTTAGTGTATTGCGCGCTGCTTTCAGGGCAGGAGTACTCAATAGATTCAAATCGCAGTTATATTTAGTGTATTACGCGCTGCTCTCAGGGCAGGAGTACTCAATAGATTCAAATCGCTGTTATTTTTAGTGTATTACGCGCTGCTCTCAGGGCAGGAGTACTCAATAGATTCAAATCGCAGTTATATTTAGTGTATTACGCGCTGCTCTCAGGGCAGGAGTACTCAATAGATTCAAATCGCAGTTATATTTAGTGTATTACGCGCTGCTCTCAGGGCAGGAGTACTCAATAGATTCAAATCGCTGTTATTTTTAGTGTATTACGCGCTGCTCTCAGGGAAGGAGTACTCTAGATTCAAATCGCTTTTATTTTAGTGTATTACGTGCTGCTCTCAGGGCAGGAGTACTCAATAGATTCAAATCGCTTTTATTTTAGTGTATTACGCGCTGCTCTCAGGACAGGTGTACTCAATAGATTCAAATCGCTTTTATTTTAGTGTATTACACGCTGCTCTCAGGGCAGGAGTACTCTAGATTCAAATCGCTTTTATTTTAGTGTATTACGCGCTGCTCTCAGGTCAGGAGTACTCAATAGATTCAAATCGCTGTTATGTTAGTGTATTAAGCGCTGCTATCAGGGCAGGAGTACTCAATAGATTCAAATCGCTTTTATTTTTGTGTACTACGCGCTGCTCTCAGGGCAGGAGTACTCAATAGATTCAAATCGCTTTTATTTTTGTGTATTACGTGCTGATCTCAGGGCAGGAGTACTCAATAGATTCAAATCGCAGTTATTTTTAGTGTATTACGCGCTGCTCTCAGGGCAGGAGTACTCAATAGATTCAAATCGCAGTTATTTTAGTGTATTACGCGCTGCTCTCAGGGCAGGAGTACTCAATAGATTCAAATCGCAGTTATTTTAGTGTATTACGCGCTGCTCTCAGGGCAGGAGTACTCAATAGATTCAAATCGCAGTTATTTTTTGTGTATTACGCGCTGCTCTCAGGGCAGGAGTACTCAGATTCAAATTGCTTTTATTTTAGTGTATTAAGCGCTGCTCTCAGGGCAGGAGTACTCAATAGATTCAAATCGCTGTTATGTTACTGTATTAAGCGCTGCTATCAGGGCAGGAGTACTCAATAGATTCAAATCGCTGTTATGTTAGTGTATTAAGCGCTGCTATCAGGGCAGGAGTACTCAATAGATTCAAATCGCTGTTATGTTAGTGTATTACGCGCTGCTATCAGGGCAGGAGTACTCAATAGATTCAAATCGCTTTTATTTTTGTGTACTACGCGCTGCTCTCAGGGCAGGAGTACTCAATAGATTCATATCGCTTTTATTTTAGTGTATTACGCGCTGCTCTCAGGGCAGTAGTACTCCGATTCAAATTGACTTCAACATGCACTAACTGTGATAAGCATGTGACAATATAACTGTGTCCTTAGTGCTGTTTTGAGGGCATTATAAATGTATTTTAGCTTAAAGATCTTAAGATTTTTACAAGTAATTTTATTTGTTTACATTGGTACCACTTTACAATAAGGTTTCATTAATGTCCCTCGCACCAAGTTTACTCCACAAAAGAAATAGTCCAGGAAATATTTTAAAATGAGGATGTTCATTGTGCAATATCCAAAACTGAAGATTTCAGGTGAAATATATTTTACGTTTTGTTTTTTTATGACTATCAGCTTACATTGAAACCAACATCTTTATGTAATTCTTTTGCAGGAAGACCTACACTTCTGGAGAATTTAAGGAGGAACTGACAGACATTTGACCAGGCGACCCGTAGCGTTGGGCCTGGTTTAACGGGAAGCCCATTCAAGTTCAATGACACCCGTCTAAAAGAAAAATAATAAAGCAATTAAAAACCTCTAAGAATAATGATATGAGCTAGTTAAAAGTACAACAGTTTAATGATAGGCTACATCTTTGCTATGCATTGTTTCTGTTTTATACATTTAATTCACTGGAAATGTTTTGTAATACTATAAAAAAGGAAAGTCATAATTATGCTTGAATTGATTATTTTGTTGCAAAATTGGACCAAAAGACAGTTCAATAAAAATATAATTAGTAAACTAGTTGTTTACAATACATTTTTGTTCAGTCATTAACTGAAATCAAAATTCCATACTTTTGTAAGGATGGATTTCCTACAGAGGTTCAGGCTGCAAGACTGCCGAATGACTAAAGAAACGTTGTTATTATTATCCATTTTAAAATTCCATACTTTTGTAAGGATGTATTTCCTACAGGGTTTCAGGCTGCTAGACTGCCGAAAGAAACGTTATCAGTAAGATGGTGGAAAACTGTAGATTTCTTGTCTATTACCACCCACTGCTACTTACTGTATATCAACAACGGAAATAAGCGCAGTTACAAGTTGTAACAACAGCTAAATATGTGGCAGATTGCTGCTATAGAGTGACGATATTGTTTTGCAATAGGTAGCACTTCAAAGTCAATACCTAATCAAAACTAGTTAGCACATTATATGTAATTGAAAGGGTTTAATGACACAATATATGGTTACACTTAAAGTTACAAAATAGATGTGATGATAAAAACTTATCCCATCCCAAAATACCATTAATTGTACCCCCCATATATGTAAAGTGTTACCTGAGAGATATAAAGAGAGGGAGAGGGTGTAGAAAGAGACAAAGAAAGAGAGCCAGAGAATAAAAGGGACAGAGAAACTGTTATAATCTTTGATGCCTTCCTTGACCATGTGTCTGTAACCCAAATGTGAGACGTTCAAATTGACTCATCAGATAATTACAATTTCCCCCATTGTAAAAGGTGTGACAATTCGTAGACCCCCGAAGTACACACATTTTGACCTACAGGCCTTGAGCACTATCAGCTCCTCTGCCTTTAGGAATTCCAAATGGGTACCCTGGGGTAAGAAAGGTAACATTTCAAAGCCACGATGTACAGAAAATCACACAAAGATATAGAAGAAAATGTATAAAAACATTTTGGATCAATAAAACTAAGAAATAACATTACTCCAGAAAGTCCACACTGCAGACAGGATTTGCATTTCGCATGCAAAAAATAAAAAAATAAAATAAAATAACAATCGGCTAAATTTCCTGTGCGAGCAGGCTCTAAGTACAGCACAACATCGATGCACCGAAAAAACAAAACAATTAATTAAATATGAACAGAATATACCTTTCTAATAAATAAAAATACAAAACAAAATAAATCAGAATCAAGTCAAGATGAGCAAATGTGTGCAAAATGTCTAAAGTGCAGGGGAACATATATTCAAAACACAAGCCACAAATAGTTAGATTAGATAACCCTGACAGATCAATAAATACAATTAAAATAAAGAAATTATTAAAATAACGATAGTAGCCAGAATTTTCAACTTTGTCTTTTTAACTGCAGAAACAACAATAAATGCTAAACTGGAGTCGCAGTCATTTTAGCAAAAAATTTTCACAGCATCCAAAAATCAAATTAGAACCGGCTGAAAAGTTTTGAAATCACCCTACCTGATCGAGAGAACAAATCCAGTCTTTCACTCTGTCTGTATCCGTTGGAGTCTTTTGTGCGCGCGGATAAAATACATTCTAAAACACTTAACGTGAAAAACGTTTAACGACTCAATCTCCTAAAATAGTTAAATTAAGGAAAACCATGATCGCACTTCTGTCGGCCAATGTTAACACGTTGGTTTTCCTGATGCTAAATCCAGCCTGGGACTCTGGGAGAATATCCTTTCTGATGGTGTACATCCACACTTTAGATTTTCTTATCCCAGACATTGTTAAAGATTTAAATCCTTAGCGCCAAGACGCTCCTCTGTCGGTCACGGATTGAAAGTGAAACTTAAATCTGTCACGGGGTGTTTGGATTTATTCACGCACGTTAAAAAATATTTATTAAAAGCTTAATTCTTTGCACATTTTTATATACAGCATTATCATAATAGGCTGAATAATAACGTATTGACAGAAAACCGGTAGTTCTATGTGAAATCAGACATTGAGACCCGTCCTTCGGATGAGACGTAAAACCGAGGTCCTGACTCTCTGTGGTCATTAAAAATCCCAGGATGTCTTTCGAAAGAGTAGGGGTGTAACCCCGGCATCCTGGCCAAATTTGCCCAGTGGCCTCTGTCCATCATGGCCTCCTAATCATCCCCATATACTGATTGGCTTCATCGCTCTGTCTCCTCTCCACCAGTAAGCTGGTGTGTGGTGAGCGTTCTGGCGCAATATGGCTGCCGTCGCATCATCCAAGTGGATGCTGCACATTGGTGGTGGTTGAGGAGATTCCCCCCTTCTATGTAAAGCGCTTTGAGTGCCGAGAAAAGCGCTATATAAATGTAATGAATTATTATTATTATTATTATTATTATTATTGAGCGCCCTCATATAGCCAAAGTGGCATATCCTCGTTTCATAACACCTCTGCGAAGATTCGACCGTGAGATCGGTAGTCGAATCAGGCTCCTCCAATCGAAACATCGAATCTTCGACTATTCGGGGTCACCCCTAATATATATATATATATATATATATATATATTGTTACATTTTTATATATATATATATATATATATATATATATATATATATAAATATAGCTGCGAGCAGCGATGGAGGGCCCAAGCCGGTGACACCGCCACCGCGGTGCCTTTAGTGTAACTAAAGGCACCAGGGTGGCGGTGCCACCGGCTTGGGCCCTCCATCGCTGCTCGCAGCTATATTTATATTTATTAGGGCCCAAGCCCTGAAAGGGCGAAGGCCCTATTGTTTTCGGCAGGATTATTTATTATTATTATTAGGGCCCAAGCCCTGAAAGGGCGAAGGCCCTATTGTTTTCGGAAGGATTATTATTAGGGCCCAAGCCCTGAAAGGGCGAAGGCCCTATTGTTTCCGGTAGGATTATTTATTAGGGCCCAAGCCCTGAAAGGGCGAAGGCCCTATTGTTTCCGGTAGGATTATTAGGGCCCAAGCCCTGAAAGGGCGAAGGCCCTATTGTTTTCGTTAGGATTATTATTAGGGCCCAAGCCCTGAAAGGGCGAAGGCCCTATTGTTTTCGGTAGGATTATTTATTATTAGGGCCCAAGCCCTGAAAGGGCGAAGGCCCTATTGTTTCCGGTAGGATTATTTATTAGGGCCCAAGCCCTGAAAGGGCGAAGGCCCTATTGTTTCCGGTAGGATTATTAGGGCCCAAGCCCTGAAAGGGCGAAGGCCCTATTGTTTTCGGTAGAATTATTTATTATTATTCTTATTCTTATTTTTCTGTCAACCTTTCGGGCACTTTTGAGACCCTTAACGTGCTCGAAAACTCTTGAAACTTTGCACACAGGTCAGAACCCGCGGCCATCAGGGCCGGGCTGAAGCTGGTACCCGGGCGTGGCAGGGGGGCTCGACAGCGCCCCCTTGAACGGGGTCCGAAAACTTGGTCCATAAATCAGACACGCTTGCATGTAATAATATGAAACTCGGTACACATATAGATCTCATCGGGCCGAACAACTTTCGTACTTTTACTTTTTACGCCAGCCCAACAGGAAGTCGGCTATTATGGGTTGTTTGGAAACGCATGCTGTGGAATTTAATGTACTCCTCCTAGGGAATTCATCCATTCGTCTCCAAACTCAGTCAGCATGAAGTCAAGACATTGAGGATGCTAAATTGCAGACAGATTTTTGATATCTCGAACGGTTTGGCCGTGGCGAGGACACGAATTGATGGCGAATAATGGAAACAGGAAGTGTGTTATAACTTCTGCATACATGAACTGATCTTGATTAAACTTCAGCAGTGTGTTCGTTGTAAGAGGCCGATCACATGGATGTGACTATTGTGAGTCAAAGTTATAGCACCACCAACTGGCAGCAGGAAGTGTGTCCCTTTCAAAATGCTTTGAAATCACCCTCTTATTTTTACCCAATTTGCTTCAAAGTTTATGTGTATAATGTAAACACACGGCAGATGTAGACCTGTGAAAGGATTTTTGATATCTTTAATACTGTTGCCATGGCAACGCTTCAAACTTTAATATTCTTTTTTGATGCTTTTGAGACTCTTAACATACTTGAAATTGGATGAAACTCGACAGACACATCACATTTATTAGCCCGTAGACATGTGCAAAGTTTCAGAAACGGGCGTGGTGAGGGGCTCAGTAGCGCCACCTTTAGTCATAAGTGGGGGGGTTAGTTTTATCAACAACAACAAAACTTGGTATGTGTATTGTTCTCATCAAGACGGACAACTTTCTAATTTACATTAACGATCTCCGACCAACAGGAAGAGAGATATTTTGGTTTGAATGTGGATTTTCTGAAGAATTTTCTCTCCCTCTCTCTGTGTCTCTGTGTGTGTGAGGGGAGGGGGGATTTGACTATTGCTTTTATATTGTTAATCAAGGTTTCAGGGGCTTTTGGGGTCCTTAACGTGCTCAAAAACTCTTGAAACTTTACATACAAGTCGGAACCCCCTGCCATCAGGGACGGGTTGAAGCTGGTACCCGGGCGTGGCAGGGGGGCTCAACAGCGCCCCCTTGAACGGGGTCACAAAACTTTGTCCATAGATCAAACACGCTTGCATGAATTAATTTGAAACTCAGTACACATATAGATATCATCGGGCCGAACAACTTTCGTGCTCTAAGTTTTACGCCAGCCCAACAGGAAGTCGGCTATTATGGGTTGTTTGGAAAACGCTTGCTGTGGAATGCGAAGTACTCCTCCTAGAGAATTCATCCAATCCCCACCAACCTCGGTGTGCATGAAGTCAAGACATTGAGGATTCTAAATTGCGGACGGATTTTTGATATCTCGAACGGTTTGGCCGTGGCGAGGAAACGAATTTATGGCGAGAAAAGAGAAACACGAAGTGGAATAACTTCTGCATACATTAACTGATCTTGATGAAACTTCAGCAGTGTGTCCGTGGTAAGAGGCCGATCAGATGGATGTAACTATTGTGAGTCAAAGTTATAGCGCCACCAACTGGCAGCAGGAAGTGTGTCACTTTCAACATGCTTTTGACAAAAGTGGGGGGGTTAGTTTTAACTACAGTAAAAAAAAAATAGTTTGTATATTGTACTCATCAAGCCGGACAACTTTCTAATTTACATTCATTAGCTCCGGCCATCAGGAAGTCAGATATTTTGGTCTGAATGTGGATTTTTTTGCTAAATCAGCCTCTGAATTTTTAGCCACTCCTCTTAAACTATTTATTTTATTCCCACCAAACTTTTTCAACATGATGAAAATACATTAAATATGCTAAATTGTGAACGGATAATAAATATCTCAAACGGTTTTGCTATGGCGAGGGATTAATGTCCAAAAAGGAAACACTAAAAAGCCTCAAATCTTCTAAAAATGTAATTATATACCATTTATTTCTATATAAAAGTATACAAATATTACAACTAAACCCATTTTTTTCTGTTTTTAAAAAGAATTTTATTCTAATTTTATTCTAAAATTAAAAACAGTAAAGTAAAAAAAAAAAAAAAAAGTCATGCATAGGGCTATTCTGCCCTCTTGTGTCCAAAAGGACATCAAAATAGTATATACAACTTTTTACTAGGTAGGCCAATATTGTATTTAAAAATACATTTATTAGGTATGTGTCTGAGGATATTTTCCCACCGGTTAATCGAAGTGTGACACGAGCGGGTGCTTTTAAATGGTTTTGATATGGCGAGGGATTAAAGTAATGTCAAAAAAGGAATCAGAAAACATCTCATATCTTCTACAAATGTAATTATACACCGTTTATTTTTATATAAAATTATACAAATATTAGAACTAAACCCATTTTATTCTGTTTTTGCAATTCAAGAAGTATAAAAAAGTTAAAAACAGGCTATTTAGTGCTATTTGGTTCAACAAAAAAAGCAAATATAGGGCTATACTGCCCTCTTGTGTCCAAAAGGATATAAATATAGTATATTAAACTTTTTACTAGGTAGGCCTATATTGTATTTAAATATAAATGTATTAGGTATATGACTGTGAGGATATTTTCCCAACGGTTAATCGACGTGTGACACGAGCGGGTGCTTTTAAATCGCTAATATAAAAGTGAAAGTAAAAAACGGACGTCCGCACGGACATTGATAATGTTGCACACACAAATCACACACACGTTGGAAAGAATGATACTTTTAAACATAACACTAAACCGCCATTAAGTGTCGCCAGGCGACCGTCTTAATGAGTGAGTCATTGATTCATTCGTTCAAACGATTCGTTTGAATGACTGAGTCATTCATGATTAAGACATATGTTTATGGATTGATCATTCAATCTTTGAGTCAACCGATTCGTTCAAAATGCTGAAACATTCAGAAATGAGAAAACACATTGCTGAGAGATGCGCGTGATGATTCTGCTGTGATCTTTTTGTTTAACTATTTTCGCTGCTGAAACAGAACAAAAACAGTCAATATTGCATCTAAAATGTAAGTGACTTGATTGTAACTGTTTTTTAACCTGTTGTATGAAATCAATGTCACAGTTTCAATCGTGATTGTATTCAGGAAACAGCCTTCTCGTCAAGTGAGGTTGCTTAACTGTTATAAAATATATCAAAACTCCATATTTATAATTTTTATAGTCAGTAAGTTGTTAACTGAGTTTGTTTTTTGTGTGCTGATCTCATTTGTTTACATTTCTTCTGGAGAAGCTGCATGAGCCTCAGCAGCGCAACCTTGTTACCATTGATCAACTGATTACTGGTAATCCATTTATTAACAACTGTTGATTGCAACTTAAAATGAATGTAATAAAATTAGAATAATCTCTCGTTTTAGTGATTCCCAAGTTATTTTTTTGTCATTGACGTTCTAATCAGGCTACTCTGGTCGGGCAAGTAAAATTCTCTTTCAGATTGGCCTATTGTATTTATATATAAATATATTAGGGATGTGACTGTGAGAAAATTTTCCCACCGGTTAATCGATGTGTGACACCGCTGGGGGCTTTTGAATCGGTAACTTAAAAACGAAAGTAAAATATGTTCGTCCGCACGGACATTGATAATGGTGCAGAGCGAGCGCATTGCAATCTTGATATCGCAGTCTGTTCATTATAGCCTTTATAAAATATAATAATAAAATAGTCAACCTAACATATAAAAATTACACTGCTCTGAATAGTATGAATTGTACTGACTATTTAAACACAGTAATCACCGCTAAACTGTGATGTTTCCAAGCACATATTTGCGCATGTGAAGAGGATAATTTTTCCCTTCAATAGTGGAACGTGAGTGAAGTACAAAGCCTATAATAAACAAATGTTTAGCATCCAAAAAATGTTATATATATATATATATATATATATATATATATATATATATATATATATATATATATATATAAACACACTTAAAAAAAAAATATATATATATATATATTTTGTTTTTGTTTTTTTTGTTTATATATATATATATATATATATATATATATATATATATATATATATATATATATATATATATATATATAAATATAGCTGCGAGCAGCGATGGAGGGCCCAAGCCGGTGAAACCGCCACCCCGGTGCCTTTAGTGTAACTAAAGGCACCAGGGTGGCGGTGCCACCGGCTTGGGCCCGCAATCGCTGCTCGCAGCTATATTTATATATATATATATATATATATATATATATATATATATATATATATATATATATATATATATATTTATTATTATTTTTCTTACGACTATTCAGGCACTTTTGGGGCCCTTAACATGCTCAAAAACTCTTGAAACTTTGCACACGAGTCAGAACCCGCGGCCATCAGGGCCGGGCTGAAGCTGGTACCCGGGCGTGGCAGGGGGGCTCGACAGCGCCCCCTTGAACGGCGTCCGAAAACTTGGTCCATATATCAAACACGCTTGCATGAATTAGTATGAAACTCGGTACACATATAGATCTTATCGGGCCAAACAATATTCGTGCTTTAAGTTTTACGCCAGCCCAACAGAAAGTCAGCTATTATGCGTTGTTTGAAAAACGTACGCTCTGGAATTTAAAATACTCCTCCTAGGAAATTCATCCATTCGCCTCCAAACTCGGTCAGCATAAAGTCAAGACATTGAGGATGCTAAATTGCGGACGGATTTTTGATATCTCGAACGGTTTGGCCGTGGCGAGGAAACGAATTTATGGCGAGAAAAGAGAAACAGGAAGTGCTTTATAACTTCTGCATACATTAACTGATCTTGATGAAACTTCAGCAGTGTGTTCGTTGTAAGAGGCCGATCACATGGATGTGACTATTGTGAGTCAAAGTTATAGCGCCACCAACTGGCAACAGGAAGTGTGTCACTTTCAAAATGCTTTGAAATCATCCTCTTATTTTTACCCGATTTGCTTAAAACTTTATGTGTATAATGTAGACACACGGCAGATGTAGACCTGTGAAAGGATTATTGATAGCTTAGATACTGTTGCCGTGGCAACGAATCAAACTTTAAGATTCTTTTCGGATGCTTTTGATACTGTTCACATGCTTTAAAATGCATGAAACTCGACAGACACATCACATTTATTATCCAGTAGACATGTGCAAAGTTTCAGAAACGAGCGTGGTGGAATGGCTCAGTAGCGCCACCTTTAGTCAAAAATGGGGGCTTAGTTTTTCCTAAAATCACAAAACTTGGTACGTATATTGTTCTCATCAAGCCGGACAACTTTCTAATTTACAGTCATTAGCTCAGACCAGCAGGAAGTCAGATATTTTGGTTTGAATGTGGACTTTCTGGAGAATTTTCTCTCTCTCTCTGTGTGTCTGTGTGTGTGTGGGGGGGGGGGTTGTCTATTCCACTTAATCTTTGTTTTTCAAGGTTTCAGGGGCTTTTGGGGCCCTTAACGTGCTCAAAAACTCTTGAAACTTTCCACACAGGTCAGAACCCACGGTCATCAGGGCCGGGCTGAAGCTGGTACCCGGGCGTGGCAGGGGGGCTCAACAGCGCCCCCTTGAACACGGTCTGAAAACTTGGTCTATATATCAAACACGCTTGCATGAATTAATATGAAACTCGGTACACATATAGATCTCTTCGGGCCGAACAACTTCCGCACTCTAAGTTATTAGCTCCGCCCAACAGGAAGTCGGCTATTATGGGTTGTTTGGAAAACGCTTGCTGTGGAATTTGAAACACTCCTCCTAGAGAATTAATTCAGTCGCCTCCAAACTCGGGCAGCATGAAGTCAAGACATTGAGGATGCTAAATTGCGGACGGATTTTTGATATCTCAAACGGTTTGGCCGTGGCGAGGAAACGAATTTATGGCGAGAAAAGAGAAAAACGAAGTGTTATAACTTCTGCATACATTAACTGATCTTGATGAAACTTCAGCAGTGTGTTTGTGGTAAGAGGCCGATCAGATGGATGTAACTATTGTGAGTCAAAGTTGTAGCGCCACCAACTGGCAGCAGGAAGTGTGTCACTTTCTAAATGCTTTTGACAAAAGTGGGGGGGTTAGTTTTACCCACAGTTACAAAAATCAGTACGTATATTGGTCTCATCGAGCCGGACAACTTTCTAATTTACAGTCATTATCTCCGACCAACAGGAAGTCAGATATTTTGGTTTGAAGTGGGTTTTTTGGAGAATTTTCTCTCTCTCTCACACAGTGTTTTTTAAATAAGTTAGATTTTTTATATATATATTTTTATATTATTTTATGCCTAAACATACCCAGTCACAAAAAAAATATTAAAGCTATTCTATGGCTTTATATCACTTTAACACGTTAAAGGGCTCATACTGTAGGCCTACATTTTGGCTAATTATTTCCAATGCTATCACGGATCATAACCTCATCATCTAGAAACTGCCACTCAAAATACATACATAGGACATAAAGACATCATAGGGGATTGTGAACATATTTCACCATATTTCAACTTCATCTTCATTACATATATATATAAATATATATATATTTTTTTTTTTTGTGACAAGACAGAGAATATTACTTGTCTGATATATATATATATATATATATATATATATATATATATTGTTATATATATATATATATATATATATATATATATATATATATATATATATATATATATATATAAATATAGCTGCGAGCAGCGATGGAGGGCCCAAGCCGGTGACACCGCCACCGCGGTGCCTTTAGTGTAACTAAAGGCACCAGGGTGGCGGTGCCACCGGCTTGGGCCCGCAATCGCTGCTCGCAGCTATATTTATTATTATTATTATTATTTTGTCAACCTTTCGGGCACTTTTGGGGCTCTTAACATGCTCGAAAACTCTTGAAATTTTGCACACACGTCAGAACCCGCGGCCATCAGGGCCGGACTGAAGCTGGTACCCGGGCGTGGCAGGGGGGCTCGACAGCGCCCCCTGGAACGGGATCCGAACACGTGTCCATAAATCAAACACGCTTGCATGTAATAATATGAAACTCGGTACACATATAGATCTCATCGGGCCGAACAACTTTCGTGCTCTAAGTTTTACGCCAGCCAAACAGGAAGTTGGCTATTTAGCGTTGTTTGGAAACGCATGCTGTGGAATTTAATGTACTCCTCCTAGGGAATTCATCGATTCGCCTCCAAACTCGGTGTGCATGAAGTCAAGACATTGAGGATGCTAAATTGCGGACGGATTTTTGATATCTCGAACGGTTTGGCTGTGGCGAGGAATCGAATTTATGGCGAGAAAAGAGAAACACGGAAGTGGAATAACTTCTGCATACATTAACTGATCTTGATGAAACTTCAGCAGTGTGTTCGTGGTAAGAGGCCGATCAGATGGATGTAGCTATTGTGAGTCAAAGTTATAGCGCCACCAACTGGCAGCAGGAAGTGTGTCACTTTCAACATGCTTTTGACAAAAGTGGGGGGGTTACTTTTAACTACAGTAAAGAAAAAATAGTTTCTATATTGTTCTCATCAAGCCGGACAACTTTCTAAATTACATTCAATAGCTCTGGCCATCAGGAAGTCAGATATTTTGGTCTGAATGTGAATTTTTTTGCAAAATCAGCCTCTGAATTTTTAGCCACTCCTCTTAAACTATTTATTTTATTCGTACCAAACTTTTTCAACATGATGAAACTACATTAAATATGCTAAATTGTGAATGGATAATAAATATCTCAAACGGTTTTGCTATGGCGAGGGATTAAAGTAAAAATCTTCTAAAAATGTAATTATATACCATTTATTTCTATATAAAAGTATACAAATATCACAACTAAACCCATTTTATTCCGTTTTTGCAATTCAAGAAGAATGAAAAAGTTAAAAACAGGCTATTTAGTGCTATTTGGTTCAACAAAAAAGCAAACATAGGGCTATACTGCCCTCTTGTGTCCAAAAGGACATCAAAATAGTATATAAAACTTTTTACCAGGTAGGCCAATATTGTATTTAAATATACATTTATTAGGTATGTGTCTGAGGATATTTTCCCACCGGTTAATCGACGTGTGACACGAGTGGGTGCTTTTAAATCGCTAATATAATAGTGAAAGAAAAATAATGATAATGTTGCACACACAAATCACACACATGTGGGAAAGAATGATGCTTTTAAACAACACTAAACCGCCATTAGGTGTCGCCAGGCATCCATCTTAATAAGCGAGTCATTGATTCATTCGTTCAAACGATTCGTTCGAATGAGTCGATCATGATTAAGACAGATGTTTATGGATTGATCATTCAATCTTTGAGTCAACCGATTCGTTAAAAATGCTGAATCGTTCAGTTATGAGAAAACACGTGATGCGTGATGGTTCTGCCGTGATCTTTGTTTAACTATTTTCGCTGCTGAAACAGAACAAAAACAGTCAACATTGCATCTAAAATGTAAGTGACTTAATTGTAACTGTTTATTAACCTGTTGTATGAAATCTAGGGGTGGGAGAAAAAATTGATTCTTAGATGCATCGCGATGCGGACGTGGACGATTCTGAATCGATTCACAAATGTCAAAAAATCGATTCTCTAAAAAAATATTTTTCTAATAACGTAATATTGACGGAAGGCAAAAGGCGGAACTCTAAGGCCGGTGACACACTGGATGCGTGGCGTAAGCGTCTCAGCTGCGTGGCGTGTCCGTTTTTATTTCGGCTCCCATGTTAACAGGTTAGAGCTTGCACACTGCGTGCGTGACACGCGCGTCTCAGGCGCGGCTCGAGCCGCGCGGAAAACGCGTGCATGCTAGAAATAGAACCGACGCCTATTTTTCACACGACACGCAAGCGTCTTGGAAGCGTTTCCAAGCAAAATTGAATAGGAAAAGATGTTTATATGACATTTTGACACGAATACATATTAATAAATGTCATTTTGATGTTTGAAAGTGTCTAGGGTTTGACATAAATGCAAATTTAAATGCAATTTAAAAAAATATTATCGATTTTCAAATACTGCACCTGTCAATACAGAACGAAATATTCTATAGTCTATATTGCCGTCAACACTGCCGACGTTGTCTCTGCTGCTATATATTTATGTTTAACATGAAGTATAGGCCTTCCACAACTCTCTCCCCATGTGTCAAATATATCACCAATATGTCACCTAGCAGCAGCAGCGCCGCGTCAGACACGCTTCTGGTGTGCAAAGACATGGAAAACGCGACGCAGCCGCCACGCAGCTGACACGCAACAGAAACGCCACGCTCACGCCACGCATCCAGTGTGTCACCGGCTTAAGCGGACGTGCGTGCAGTCTGTGGCGCGCACATAACAGAGAAGTTTCTTCTGCTCACCAAGGCTGCATTTATTTGATTAAAAATACAAACAAAAACAGTAATATTGTAAAATAGTATTCCAATTTAAAACAGCTACTTTCTATTTTAATATATTTTAAACTGTTATTTATTCCTGTGATCAAAGCTGAGTTTTCAGCATCATTACTCCAGACGTCACTGTCACATGATCCTTCAGAAATTATTCTAATATGATGATTGATACTCAAGAAACATTCATTATTATTTTAAATGTCGAAAACAGTTGTGTACAGTCTTTGATGAATAGAAAGTTCAAAAGAACAGCATTTATCTGAAATCTAAAGCTTTTGTAACGTTAAACACTACCGCTCAAAAGTTTGTGGTTAGTAATAATTAAAATTTTATTTTTGGGGGAAAGAAATAAAATAAATCAGTAGTTTTATTTATGAAGGATGAGTTAAACTGATCAACAGTTACAGTAAAGACATTTATAATGTTAAAAATATATATATTTGAAATATATGCTGTTCTTTTGAACTTTACATTCATCAAAGCATTTTGAAAAAAAAAAAATCTGTACACAACTGTTTTCAACATTGAAAATAATAATGAATATTTATTGAGCATCAATCATCATATTAGTATGATTTCTGAAGGATCATGTGACACTGAAGACTGGAGTAATGATGCTGAAAACTCAACTTTGATCACAGAAATGAATTACTATGTAAAATATTTTAAAATTGAAAACAGCTGTTTTAAATTGGAATAATATTTCACAATATTACTGTTTTTGTTTGTATTTTTAATCAATAAATGCAGCCTTGGTGAGCAGAAGAGACTTCTCCTAAAAACATTAAAAATCTTACTGACCCCAAACTTTTGAACAATAATATATATATATATATATACATATATATGTATGTGTGTGTGTATGTATGTATATATATATATATATATAAATACAGCTGCGAGCAGCGATGGAGGGCCAAAGCCGGTGGTACCGGAGTTACCTTTAGTTTAGGTAACTAAAGGCACCGGGGTTGCGGTGCCACCGGCTTGGGCCCGTAATCGCTGCTCGCAGCTATATTTATTATTATTATTCTTCTTATTCTTATTTTTCTGTCAACTTTCCGGGCACTTTTGAGACCCTTAACGTGCTCGAAAACTCTTGAAACTTTGCACACGGGTCAGAACCCGCGGCCATCAGGGCCGGGCTGAAGCTGGTACCCGGGCGTGGCAGGGGGGCTCGACAGCGCCCCCTTGAACGGGGTCCGAAAACTTGGTCCATAAATCAGACACGCTTGCATGTAATAATATGAAACTCGGTACACATATAGATCTCATCGGGCCGAACAACTTTCGTACTTTTACTTTTTACGCCAGCCCAACAGGAAGTCGGCTATTATGGGTTGTTTGGAAACGCATGCTGTGGAATTTAATGTACTCCTCCTAGGGAATTCATCCATTCGCCTCCAAACTCAGTCAGCATGAAGTCAAGACATTGAGGATGCTAAATTGCGGACAGATTTTTGATATCTCGAACGGTTTGGCCGTGGCGAGGACACGAATTGATGGCGAATAATGGAAACAGGAAGTGTGTTATAACTTCTGCATACATTAACTGATCTTGATTAAACTTCAGCAGTGTGTTCGTTGTAAGAGGCCGATCACATGGATGTGACTATTGTGAGTCAAAGTTATAGCGCCACCAACTGGCAGCAGGAAGTGTGTCCCTTTCAAAATGCTTTGAAATCACCCTCTTATTTTTACCCGATTTGCTTCAAAGTTTATGTGTATAATGTAAACACACGGCAGATGTAGACCTGTGAAAGGATTTTTGATATCTTTAATACTGTTGCCATGGCAACGCTTCAAACGTTAATATTCTTTTTTGATGCTTTTGAGACTCTTAACATACTTGAAATTGGATGAAACTCGACAGACACATCACATTTATTAGCCCGTAGACATGTGCAAAGTTTCAGAAACGGGCGTGGTGAGGGGCTCAGTAGCGCCACCTTTAGTCATAAGTGGGGGGGTTAGTTTTATCAACAGCAACAAAACTTGGTATGTGTATTGTTCTCATCAAGACGGACAACTTTCTAATTTACATTAACGATCTCCGACCAACAGGAAGAGAGATATTTTGGTTTGAATGTGGATTTTCTGAAGAATTGTCTCTCCCTCTCTCTGTGTCTCTGTGTGTGTGAGGGGAGGGGGGATTTGACTATTGCTTTTATATTGTTAATCAAGGTTTCAGGGGCTTTTGGGGTCCTTAACGTGCTCAAAAACTCTTGAAACTTTACATACAAGTCGGAACCCCCTGCCATCAGGGACGGGTTGAAGCTGGTACCCGGGCGTGGCAGGGGGGCTCAACAGCGCCCCCTTGAACGGGGTCCCAAAACTTGATCCATAGATCAAACACGCTTGCATGAATTAATTTGAAACTCGGTACACATATAGATATCATCGGGCCGAACAACTTTCCCCCGGTCAAGTTTTACGCCAGCCCAACAGGAAGTCGGCTATTATGGGTTGTTTGGAAAACGCTTGCTGTGGAATGCGAAGTACTCCTCCTAGAGAATTCATCCAATCCCCACCAAACTCGGTGTGCATGAAGTCAAGACATTGAGGATTCTAAATTGCGGACGGATTTTTGATATTTCGAACGGTTTGGCCGTGGCGAGGCTTCACAATCAATAGAAACATGCAGTTTAATTTGAATAAATAAACTATAAAGTCCTATCTATAATCAATAGAAAATTAAACTGAATATAGGCTAAATAAATGGATAGTCCTGCAGCACGGATTTTTATTGCAGATAATTTAACAAATAAATAATTATTGATAGGCCTACTTGTTAAAAGGGCTTTGGGTTTCATTTATTTGGCTAGTCTACTGTCATCTGTCAATAATAGAAAAAAAAAAGAATTAACGAATTAATTAAAACGAATTGAATTAATAAATAAATAATAATATTGACGCACATATGCTTTTCTGTCTCATTATTGCAACATCTCTCTCTAATAACTGCATTAATAACTGCATAAAGCCGGGAACACACTTTAAGGCCGGTTATGAACGTAATTTGATACTTATGACTGATCATGCCCAAACGCGTGTTCAGCGCGTTCAGTCTGTGTTCAAAGTCGGTGTTTCAAATCTGCTGCAGTCGATGAAAACAGTCAGAGAATGTGTCAGCTAGTCGTGTGTCCCCAGCATTAGTCTGCTATCAGCGGCTCAAACCTCCGTTACTAACTCTGAAATGACGTTTTGGAATTAGCAACGGAGGCATGGGATTAGATGCGTAAGAAATTAGTCCTACATACAAGAGCATTTTAATGACAAAAACTTTACAAACGTCTTGAAATACATAATCTGAACAATGTTTCGAGGTGTGGTAACTGTAGTATACGCGGAATAATTGACTTCAGGCCGTTGAATTATTAGAAAAATAATGCACACCCGAGGTGTAACGGCCACTCCGCTTCGCGTCGTGACCGCATTACCACCTCGGGTGTGCATTATTTTTCTAATAATTCAACGGCCTGTCGTCAATTATTCCTTACATATAACCCCACCTACTGCCAACAGAAACTGAACTGGTTAACACAGTAATGCAGTACTAACCACATACCTATTGTGTACTAAGCATGCTAAAAACATACTAAACATGCTAGCAACTACTATATACTGTATACCTCCTTAAATGCACATTGCCCAACCATGCTCTGTCTTCCTAAAGCCAACGAGTGACGATGGCACGGGTGCGAGGGCCCTTTCATCGCTGCTTGCAGCTTTAATTAGGGCCCAAGCCCTGAAAGGGCGAAGGCCCTATTGTTTCCGGTAGGATTATTTATTAGGGCCCAAGCCCTGAAAGGGCGAAGGCCCTATTGTTTCCGGTAGGATTATTTATTATTATTATTAGGGCCCAAGCCCTGAAAGGGCGAAGGCCCTATTGTTTCCGGTAGGATTATTAGGGCCCAAGCCCTGAAAGGGCGAAGGCCCTATTGTTTTCGGTAGAATTATTTATTATTAGGGCCCGAGCACCGATGGTGTGAGGACCCTCTTGGAATTGCTCTGTTTATTATTATTATTCTTCTCCGCATTTAATCACATTTTTGAGGGCCTAAACATGCTCGAAAACTCACGAAACTTTGCACACGCGTCAGAACTGGCGAAAATTTACATCTGATATAGGTTTCAGAATTGGGCGGGGCAAAATGGCTCGATAGCGCCACCTATAAAAGTTCAACGGAGTGCGCCTCCCGCTATGTTCCACGTACGTTTATGAAATTCGGTACATACATGTAAGGACCTAATACCTACAAAAAAGTCTCTTGGAGCGTAGCCCTAAACACAACAGGAAGTCAGCCATTTTCAACTTCCTCTCAGATTTTTGTGCAGTTTTTGCCATTTTCATGCCTCGTACTTTAACGAACTCCTCCTACAGTTTTAATCTGATCATCTTCAAATTTGGTGAGTGTAATCTTAAGGCCTTTGCGACGTTAAATTGCGAAGATCTTGAGTTTTCGTCGAAGGGCGGGTCCTCGGCGGCCTGACAAATTTCGATGTTTCGCCATGAAACAGGAAGTTGCTGAAACTCAGGCATGGAATGTCCAATCTGCGCCAAACTTCACACGTTTGATAAGCGTTCTGTCCTGAACACATGACCATGCTCATATTCAGTTACAGTCATAGCGCCACCTGCTGGCAACAGGAAGTGACATGTTTAACACTGTTGTGAACTCCTGATAACATATAAAAAAGTGCCAGCAAGTGCTAAGCATGCTAACAACATACTAGACACATGTTAAAACATGCTAGCAAACACTTAGCTAATTGCTAAAGCATGCTATTACTGCAATTAAATAGGAATTTGCTGTAACTCAGGCACGGAATGTCCAATCTGCCCCAAACGTCACACGTTTGATAAGAGTCATGGCCTGAACACATCTACATGAGAATATTCAGTTATAGTAATAGCGCCACCTACTGGTAACAGGAAGTGTCATGTTTAACACGTTGATGCCGTTCTAGCAACATGTTAAAAATGCCATTGACTTCTAAACATGCTAGAAACATGTTAAAACATGCTAGCAAAACTTAGCTAAGTGCTAAAGCATGTTAATTCAATGAAACAGGATGTTGTTGTTATTCAAGAAGGCAATGTCCAATCTGCGCCAAACTTCACACTTTTGATAAGCGTTCTGTCCTGAACACATGACCATGCTCATATTCAGTTACAGTCATAGCGCCACCTGCTGGCAACAGGAAGTGACATGTTAAACACTGTTGTGGACTCCTAATAACATATAAAAAAGTTCCAGCATGTGCTAAACATGCTAACAACATACTAGAAACATGTTAAAACATGCTAGCAAACACTTAGCTTAGTGCTAAAGCATGCTAATACTGCAATTAAATAGGAATTTGCTGAAACACAGGCACGGAATGTCCAGTCTGCCCCAAACGTCACACGTTTGATAAGAGTCATGGCCTGAACACATCTACATGAGAATATTCAGTTATAGTAATAGCGCCACCTACTGGTAACAGGAAGTGTCATGTTTAACACGTTGATGCCGTTCTAGCAACATGTTAAAAATGCCATTGACTTCTAAACATGCTAGAAACATGTTAAAACATGCTAGCAAAACTTAGCTAAGTGCTAAAGCATGTTAATTCAATGAAACAGGATGTTGTTGTTACTCAAGAAGGCAATGTCCAATCTGCGCCAAACTTCACTCTTTTGATAAGCGTTCTGTCCTGAACACATGACCATGCTCATATTCAGTTACAGTCATAGCGCCACCTGCTGGCAACAGGAAGTGACATGTTAAACACTGTTGTGGACTCCTAATAACATATAAAAAAGTTCCAGCATGTGCTAAACATGCTAACAACATACTAGAAACATGTTAAAACATGCTAGCAAACACTTAGCTTAGTGCTAAAGCATGCTAATACTGCAATTAAATAGGAATTTGCTGTAACACAGGCACGGAATGTCCAGTCTGCCCCAAACTTCACACGTTTGATAAGAGTCATGGCCTGAACACATCTACATGAGAATATTCAGTTATAGTAATAGCGCCACCTACTGGTAACAGGAAGTGTCATGTTTAACACGTTGATGCCGTTCTAGCAACATGTTAAAAATACCATTGACTTCTAAACATGCTAGAAACATGTTAAAACATGCTAGCAATACTAAGCTAAGTGCTAAAGCATGCTAATATAATGAAACAGGATGTTGTTGTTACTCAAGAAGGCAATGTCCAATCTGCGCCAAACTTCACACTTTTGATAAGCGTTCTGTCTTGAACACATGACAATGCTCATATTCAGTTACAGTCAAAGCGCCACCTGCTGGCAACAGGAAGTGACATGTTAAACACTGTTGTGGACTCCTAATAACATATAAAAAAAATGCCAGTAGGTGCTTAACATCCTACCAACATACTAGAAACATGCTAAAACATACTAGTAAACACTATAAGTACTAAACCATACTATTACTACAATTAAATATGAATTTGCTGTAACTCAAACATACAATATCCAATCTGCCCCAAACTTCACATACTTGATAAAAGTCCTGCACTGAACACATCTACAAAGCAATATTTAGATATATAACCCCACCTACTGCCAACAGAAACTGAACTGGTTAACACAGTAATGCAGTACTAACCACATACCTATTGTGTACTAAGCATGCTAAAAACATACTAAACATGCTAGCAACTACTATATACTGTATACCTCCTTAAATGCACATTGCCCAACCATGCTCTGTCTTCCTAAAGCCAACGAGTGACGATGGCACGGGTGCGAGGGCCCTTTCATCGCTGCTTGCAGCTTTAATTATTCTTATTCTTATTTTTCTGTCAACCTTTCGGGCACTTTTGAGACCCTTAACGTGCTCGAAAACTCTTGAAACTTTGCACACGGGTCAGAACCCGCGGCCATCAGGGCCGGGCTGAAGCTGGTACCCGGGCGTGGCAGGGGGGCTCGACAGCGCCCCCTTGAACGGGGTCCGAAAACTTGGTCCATAAATCAGACACGCTTGCATGTAATAATATGAAACTCGGTACACATATAGATCTCATCGGGCCGAACAACTTTCGTACTTTTACTTTTTACGCCAGCCCAACAGGAAGTCGGCTATTATGGGTTGTTTGGAAACGCATGCTGTGGAATTGAATGTACTCCTCCTAGGGAATTCATCCATTCGCCTCCAAACTCAGTCAGCATGAAGTCAAGACATTGAGGATGCTAAATTGCGGACAGATTTTTGATATCTCGAACGGTTTGGCCGTGGCGAGGACACGAATTGATGGCGAATAATGGAAACAGGAAGTGTGTTATAACTTCTGCATACATTAACTGATCTTGATTAAACTTCAGCAGTGTGTTCGTTGTAAGAGGCCGATCACATGGATGTGACTATTGTGAGTCAAAGTTATAGCGCCACCAACTGGCAGCAGGAAGTGTGTCCCTTTCAAAATGCTTTGAAATCACCCTCTTATTTTTACCCGATTTGCTTCAAAGTTTATGTGTATAATGTAAACACACGGCAGATGTAGACCTGTGAAAGGATTTTTGATATCTTTAATACTGTTGCCATGGCAACGCTTCAAACTTTAATATTCTTTTTTGATGCTTTTGAGACTCTTAACATACTTGAAATTGGATGAAACTCGACAGACACATCACATTTATTAGCCCGTAGACATGTGCAAAGTTTCAGAAACGGGCGTGGTGAGGGGCTCAGTAGCGCCACCTTTAGTCATAAGTGGGGGGGTTAGTTTTATCAACAACAACAAAACTTGGTATGTGTATTGTTCTCATCAAGACGGACAACTTTCTAATTTACATTAACGATCTCCGACCAACAGGAAGAGAGATATTTTGGTTTGAATGTGGATTTTCTGAAGAATTTTCTCTCCCTCTCTCTGTGTCTCTGTGTGTGTGAGGGGAGGGGGGATTTGACCTTTGCTTTTATATTGGTCGGCTATTATGGGTTGTTTGGAAACGCATGCTGTGGAATTTAATGTACTCCTCCTAGGGAATTCATCCATTCGCCTCCAAACTCAGTCAGCATGAAGTCAAGACATTGAGGATGCTAAATTGCGGACAGATTTTTGATATCTCGAACGGTTTGGCCGTGGCGAGGACACGAATTGATGGCGAATAATGGAAACAGGAAGTGTGTTATAACTTCTGCATACATTAACTGATCTTGATTAAACTTCAGCAGTGTGTTCGTTGTAAGAGGCCGATCACATGGATGTGACTATTGTGAGTCAAAGTTATAGCGCCACCAACTGGCAGCAGGAAGTGTGTCCCTTTCAAAATGCTTTGAAATCACCCTCTTATTTTTACCCGATTTGCTTCAAAGTTTATGTGTATAATGTAAACACACGGCAGATGTAGACCTGTGAAAGGATTTTTGATATCTTTAATACTGTTGCCATGGCAACGCTTCAAACTTTAATATTCTTTTTTGATGCTTTTGAGACTCTTAACATACTTGAAATTGGATGAAACTCGACAGACACATCACATTTATTAGCCCGTAGACATGTGCAAAGTTTCAGAAACGGGCGTGGTGAGGGGCTCAGTAGCGCCACCTTTAGTCATAAGTGGGGGGGTTAGTTTTATCAACAACAACAAAACTTGGTATGTGTATTGTTCTCATCAAGACGGACAACTTTCTAATTTACATTAACGATCTCCGACCAACAGGAAGAGAGATATTTTGGTTTGAATGTGGATTTTCTGAAGAATTTTCTCTCCCTCTCTCTGTGTCTCTGTGTGTGTGAGGGGAGGGGGGATTTGACCTTTGCTTTTATATTGTTAATCAAGGTTTCAGGGGCTTTTGGGGTCCTTAACGTGCTCAAAAACTCTTGAAACTTTACATACAAGTCGGAACCCCCTGCCATCAGGGACGGGTTGAAGCTGGTACCCGGGCGTGGCAGGGGGGCTCAACAGCGCCCCCTTGAACGGGGTCCCAAAACTTGGTCCATAGATCAAACACGCTTGCATGAATTAATTTGAAACTCACTACACATATAGATATCATCGGGCCGAACAACTTTCGTGCTCTAAGTTTTACGCCACCCCAACAGGAAGTCGGCTATTATGGGTTGTTTGGAAAACGCTTGCTGTGGAATGCGAAGTACTCCTCCTAGAGAATTCATCCAATCCCCACCAAACTCGGTGTGCATGAAGTCAAGACATTGAGGATTCTAAATTGCGGACGGATTTTTGATATCTCGAACGGTTTGGCCGTGGCGAGGAAACGAATTTATGGCGAGAAAAGAGAAACACGAAGTGGAATAACTTCTGCATACATTAACTGATCTTGATGAAACTTCAGCAGTGTGTTCGTGGTAAGAGGCCGATCAGATGGATGTAACTATTGTGAGTCAAAGTTATAGCGCCACCAACTGGCAGCAGGAAGTGTGTCACTTTCAACATGCTTTTGACAAAAGTGGGGGGGTTAGTTTTAACTACAGTAAAAAAAAAAATTGTTTGTATATTGTACTCATCAAGCCGGACAACTTTCTAATTTACATTCATTAGCTCCGGCCATCAGGAAGTCAGATATTTTGGTCTGAATGTGGATTTTTTTGCTAAATCAGCCTCTGAAGTTTTAGCCACTCCTCTTAAACTATTTATTTTATTCCCACCAAACTTTTTCAACATGATGAAAATACATTAAATATGCTAAATTGTGAACGGATAATAAATATCTCAAACGGTTTTGCTATGGCGAGGGATTAATGTCCAAAAAGGAAACACTAAAAAGCCTCAAATCTTCTAAAAATGTAATTATATACCATTTATTTAACTATATAAAAGTATACAAATATTACAACTAAACCCATTTTTTTCTGTTTTTAAAAATAATTTTATTCTAATTTTATTCTAAAATTGAAAAAAACAGTAAAGTAAAAAAAAATAAAAAGTCATGCATAGGGCTATTCTGCCCTCTTGTGTCCAAAAGGACATCAAAATAGTATATACAACTTTTTACTAGGTAGGCCAATATTGTATTTAAATATACATTTATTAGGTATGTGTCTGAAGATATTTTCCCACCGGTTAATCGACGTGTGACACGAGCGGGTGCTTTTAAATTGCTAATATAAATGTGAAAGAAAAATACGGATGTCCGCACGGATATTGATAATGTTCCACACACAAATCACACACATGTTGGAAAGAATGATACTTTTAAACATAACACTAAACCGCCATTAAGTGTCGCCAGGCGACCGTCTTAATGAGTGAGTCATTGATTCATTCGTTCAAACGATTCGTTTGAATGACTGAGTCATTCATGATTAAGACATATGTTTATGGATTGATCATTCAATCGGGCAAGTAAAATTCTCTTTCAGGTTGGCCTATTGTATTTATATATAAATATATTAGGGATGTGACTGTGGGAAAATTTTCCCACCGGTTAATCGATGTGTGACATCGCTGGGGGCTTTTGAATCGGTAACTTAAAAACGAAAGTAAAATATGTTCGTCCGCACGGACATTGATAATGGTGCAGAGCGAGCGCATTGCAATCATGATATCGCAGTCTGTTCATTATAGCCTTTATAAAATATAATAATAAAATAGTCAACCTAACATATAAAAATTACACTGCTCTGAATAGTATGAATTGTACTGACTATTTAAACACAGTAATCACCGCTAAACTGTGATGTTTCCAAGCACATATTTGCGCATGTGAAGAGGATAACACATCCTTCAATAGTGGAACGTGAGTGAAGTACAAAGCCTATAATAAACAAATGTTTAGCATCCAAAAAATGTAATATATATATATATATATATATATATAAACACACTTAAAAAAAAATTAAAAAATATATATAAATATAGCTGCGAGCAGCGATGGAGGGCCCAAGCCGGTGAAACCGCCACCCCGGTGCCTTTAGTGTAACTAAAGGCACCAGGGTGGCGGTGCCACCGGCTTGGGCCCGCAATCGCTGCTCGCAGCTATATTTATATATTTTATTATTATTATTATTATTATTATTTTTCTGTCAACCTTTCGGGCATTTTTGGGGCCTTTAACATGCTCGAAAACTCTTGAAATTTTGCACACAGGTCAGAACCTGCGGCCATCAGGGCCGGGCTGAAGCTGGTACCCGGGCGTGGCAGGGGGGCTCAACAGCGCCCCCTTGAACGGGGTCCGAAAGTTTGGTCCATAAATCAGACACGCTTGCATGTAATAATATGAAACTCAATACACATATAGATCTCATCGGGCCAAACAACTTTCGTACTTTTACTTTTTACGCCAGCCCAACAGGAAGTCGGCTATTATGGGTTGTTTGGAAACGCATGCTGTGGAATTGAATGTACTCCTCCTAGGGAATTCATCCATTCGCCTCCAAACTCAGTCAGCATGAAGTCAAGACATTGAGGATGCTAAATTGCGAACAGATTTTTGATATCTCGAACGGTTTGGCCGTGGCGAGGACACGAATTGATGGCGAATAATGGAAACAGGAAGTGTGTTATAACTTCTGCATACATTAACTGATCTTGATTAAACTTCAGCAGTGTGTTCGTTGTAAGAGGCCGATCACATGGATGTGACTATTGTGAGTCAAAGTTATAGCGCCACCAACTGGCAGCAGGAAGTGTGTCCCTTTCAAAATGCTTCGAAATCACCCTCTTATTTTTACCCGATTTGCTTCAAAGTTTATGTGTATAATGTAAACACACGGCAGATGTAGACCTGTGAAAGGATTTTTGATATCTTTAATACTGTTGCCATGGCAACGCTTCAAACTTTAATATTCTTTTTTGATGCTTTTGAGACTCTTAACATACTTGAAATTGGATGAAACTCGACAGACACATCACATTTATTAGCCCGTAGACATGTGCAAAGTTTCAGAAACGGGCGTGGTGAGGGGCTCAGTAGCGCCACCTTTAGTCAAAAGTGGGGGGGTTAGTTTTATCAACAGCAACAAAACTTGGTATGTGTATTGTTCTCATCAAGACGGACAACTTTCTAATTTACATTAACGATCTCCGACCAACAGGAAGAGAGATATTTTGGTTTGAATGTGGATTTTCTGAAGAATTTTCTCTCCCTCTCTCTGTGTCTCTGTGTGTGTGAGGGGAGGGGGGATTTGACTATTGCTTTTATATTGTTAATCAAGGTTTCAGGGGCTTTTGGGGTCCTTAACGTGCTCAAAAACTCTTGAAACTTTCCATACAAGTCGGAACCCCCTGCCATCAGGGACGGGTTGAAGCTGGTACCCGGGCGTGGCAGGGGGACTCAACAGCGCCCCCTGGAATGGGGTCCGAAAACTTGGTCCATAGATCAAACTAGCTTGCATGAATTAATATGAAACTCAGCACACATATAGATCTCATCGGGCCGAACAACTTTCGTGCTCTAAGTTTTGCGCCAGCCCAACAGGAAGTCGGCTATTATGGGTTGTTTGGAAAACGCCTGCTGTGGAATGTGAAATACTCCTCCTAGAGAATTCATCCAATCCCCACCAAACTCGGTGTGCATGAAGTCAAGACATTGAGGATTCTAAATTGCGGACGGATTTTTGATATCTCGAACGGTTTGGTCGTGGCGAGGAAACGAATTTATGGCGAGAAAAGAGAAACACGAAGTGGAATAACTTCTGCATACATTAACTGATCTTGATGAAACTTCAGCAGTGTGTTCGTGGTAGGAGGCCGATCAAATGGATGTAACTATTGTGAGTCAAAGTTATAGCGCCACCAACTGGCAGCAGGAAGTGTGTCACTTTCAACATGCTTTTGACAAAAGTGGGCGGGTTAGTTTTAACTACAGTAAAAAAAAAATAGTTTGTATATTGTACTCATCAAGCCGGACAACTTTCTAATTTACATTCATTAGCTCCGGCCATCAGGAAGTCAGATATTTTGGTCTGAATGTGGATTTTTTTTGCAAAATCAGCCTCTGAATTTTTAGCCACTCCTCTTAAACTGTTTATTTTATTCCCACCGAACTTTTTCAACATGATGAAAATACATAAAATATGCTAAATTGTGAACGGATAATAAATATCTCAAACGGTTTTGCTATGGCGAGGGATTAAAGTAATGTCCAAAAAGGAAACACTAAAAGCCTCAAATCTTCAAAAAATTTAATTATATACCATTTATTTCTATATAAAAGTATACAAATATTACAACTAAACCCATTTTTTTCTGTTTTTAAAAAGAATTTTATTCAAATTTTATTCTAAAATCAAAAACAGTAAAGTAAAAAAAAAAAAAAAAAAGTCATACATAGGGCTATTCTGCCCTCTTGTGTCCAAAAGGACATCAAAATAGTATATAAAACTTTTTACCAGGTAGGCCAATATTGTATTTAAATATACATTTATTAGGTATGTGTCTGAGGATATTTTCCCATCGGTTAATCGACGTGTGACACGAGCGGGTGCTTTTAAATTGCTAATATAAAAGTGAAAGAAAAATATGGACGTCCGCACGGACATTGATAATGTTGCACACACAAATCACACACACGTTGGAAAGAATGATACTTTTAAACATAACACTAAACTGCCATTAGGTGTCGCCAGGCGACCGTCTTAATGAGTGAGTCATTGATTCATTCGTTCAAACGATTCTTTGAATGACTGAGTCATTCATGATTAAGACATATGTTTATGGATTGATCATTCAATCTTTGAGTCAACCGATTCGTTCAAAATGCTGAATCATTCAGAAATGAGAAAACACATTGCTGAGAGATGCGCGTGATGATTCTGCTGTGATCTTTTTGTTTAACTATTTTCGCTGCTGAAACAGAACAAAAACAGTCAATATTGCATCTAAAATGTAAGTGACTTGATTGTAACTGTTTTTTAACCTGTTGTATGAAATCAATGTCACAGTTTCAATCGTGACTGTATTCAGGAAACAGCCTTCTCGTCAAGTGAGGTTGCTTAACTGTTATCAAATATATCAAAACTCCATATTTATAATTTTTATAGTCAGTAAGTTGTTAACTGAGTTTGTTTTTTGTGTGCTGATCTCATTTGTTTACATTTCTCCTGGAGAAGCTGCATGAGCCTCAGCAGCGCAACCTTGTTACCATTGATCAACTGATTACTGGTAATCCATTTATTAACAACTGTTGATTGCAACTTAAAATTAATGTAATAAAATTAGAATAATCTCTCGTTTTAGTGATTCCCAAGTTATTTTTTTTGTCATTGACGTTCTAATCAGGCTACTCTGGTCGGGCAAGTAAAATTCTCTTTCAGGTTGGCCTATTGTATTTATATATAAATATATTAGGGATGTGACTGTGGGAAAATTTTCCCACCGGTTAATCGATGTGTGACACCGCTGGGGGCTTTTGAATTGGTAACTTAAAAACGAAAGTAAAATATGTTCGTCTGCACGGACATTGATAATGGTGCAGAGCGAGCGCATTGCAATCTTGATATCGCAGTCTGTTCATTATAGCCTTTATAAAATATAATAATAAAATAGTCAACCTAACATATAAAAATTACACTGCTCTGAATAGTATGAATTGTTCTGACTATTTAAACACAGTAATCACCGCTAAACTGTGATGTTTCCAAGCACATATTTGCGCATGTGAAGAGGATAATTTTTTCCCTTCAATAGTGGAACGTGAGTGAAGTACAAAGCCTATAATAAACAAATGTTTAGCATCCAAATTTTTTATATATATATATATATATAAAAAAAATAATATATATATATATATATAAACACTTAATATATATATATATATATATATATATATATTGTTTTTTTTGTTATATATATATATATATATATATATATATATATATATATATATATATAAATATATATAGCTGCGAGCAGCGATGGAGGGCCCAAGCCGGTGACACCGCCACCCCGGTGCCTTTAGTGTAACTAAAGGCACCAGGGTGGCGGTGCCACCGGCTTGGGCCCGCAATCGCTGCTCGCAGCTATATATATTTATTATTATTATTATTATTAGGGCCCAAGCCCTGAAAGGGCGAAGGCCCTATTGTTTCCGGTAGGATTATTTATTATTATTATTATTATTATTTTGTCAACCTTTCGGGCACTTTTGGGGCTCTTAACATGCTCGAAAACTCTTGAAATTTTGCACACACGTCAGAACCCGCGGCCATCAGGGCCGGACTGAAGTACCCGGGCGACAGCGCCCCCTGGAACGGGATCCGAACACGTGTCCATAAATCAAACACGCTTGCATGTAATAATATGAAACTCGGTACACATATAGATCTCATCGGGCCGAACAACTTTCGTGCTCTAAGTTTTACGCCAGCCAAACAGGAAGTTGGCTATTTAGCGTTGTTTGGAAACGCATGCTGTGGAATTTAATGTACTCCTCCTAGGGAATTCATCGATTCGCCTCCAAACTCGGTGTGCATGAAGTCAAGACATTGAGGATGCTAAATTGCGAACGGATTTTTGATATCTCGAACGGTTTGGCCGTGGCGAGGAAACAAATTTATGGCGAAAAAATGAAACAGGAAGTGTGTTATAACTTCTGCATACATTAACTGATCTTGATGAAACTTCAGCAGTGTATTCGTTGTAAGAGGCCGATCACATGGATGTGACTATTGTGAGTCAAAGTTATAGCGCCACCAACAGGCAGCAGCAAGTACATCACTTTCAAAATGCTTTGAAATCAGTGTCTTATTTTTACCCGATTTGCTTCAAACTTTATGTGTACAATGTAGACACACGGCAGATGTAAACCTGTGAAAGGATTATTGATATCTTAGATACTGTTGCCGTGGCAACGCATCAAACTTTAATATTCTTTTTTGATGCTTTTGAGACTCTTAACATACTTGAAATTGCATGAAACTCAACAGACACATCACATTTATTAGCCAGTAGACATGTGCAAAGTTTCAGAAACGGGCGTGGTGGAATGGCTCAGTAGCGCCACCTTTAGTCAAAAATGGGGGCTTAGTTTTTCCTAGAATCACAAAACTTGTTATGTGTATTGTTCTCATCAAGACGGACAACTTTCTAATTTACATGAACCATCTCCGACCAACAGGAAGAGAGATATTTTGGTTTGAATGTGGATTTTCTGAAGAATTTTCTCTCCCTCTCTCTGTGTCTCTGTGTGTGAGAGGGGAGGGGGGGATTTGACTATTGCTTTTATATTGTTAATCAAGGTTTCAGGGGCTTTTGGGGTCCTTAACGTGCTCAAAAACTCTTGAAACTTTGCACACAGGTCAGAACCCACGGCCATCAGGGCCGGGCTGAAGCTGGTACCCGGGCGTGGCTGGGGGGCTCAACAGCGCCCCCTTGAACGGGGTTCTAAAACTTGATCCATATATCAAACACGCTCGCATGAATTAATATGAAACTCGGTACACATATAGATCTCATCGGGCCGAACAACTTTACCCCGGTCAAGTTTTACGCCAGCCCAACAGGAAGTCGGCTATTATGGGTTGTTTGGAAAACGCTTGCTGTGGAATGTGAAATACTCCTCCTAGAAAATTCACCGTGTCCCCTTCAAACTCGGTGTGCATGTAGTCAAGACTTTGAGGATGCTAAATTGCGGACGGATTTTTGATATCTCGAACGGTTTGGCCGTGGCGAGGAATCGAATTTATGGCGAGAAAAGAGAAACACGGAAGTGGAATAACTTCTGCATACATTAACTGATCTTGATGAAACTTCAGCAGTGTGTTCGTGGTAAGAGGCCGATCAGATGGATGTAGCTATTGTGAGTCAAAGTTATAGCGCCACCAACTGGCAGCAGGAAGTGTGTCACTTTCAACATGCTTTTGACAAAAGTGGGGGGGTTAGTTTTAACTACAGTAAAGAAAAAATAGTTTGTATATTGTTCTCATCAAGCCGGACAACTTTCTAATTTACATTCAATAGCTCTGGCCATCAGGAAGTCAGATATTTTGGTCTGAATGTGAATTTTTTTGCAAAATCAGCCTCTGAATTTTTTGCCACTCCTCTTAAACTATTTATTTTATTCGTACCAAACTTTTTCAACATGATGAAACTACATTAAATATGCTAAATTGTGAATGGATAATAAATATCTCAAACGGTTTTGCTATGGCGAGGGATTAAAGTAATGTCCAAAAAGGAAACACAAAAAATCTTCTAAAAATGTAATTATATACCATTTATTTCTATATAAAAGTATACAAATATCACAACTAAACCCATTTTATTCTGTTTTTGCAATTCAAGAAGAATGAAAAAGTTAAAAACAGGCTATTTAGTGCTATTTGGTTCAACAAAAAAGCAAACATAGGGCTGCCCTCTTGTGTCCAAAAGGACATCAAAATAGTATATAAAACTTTTTACCAGGTAGGCCAATATTGTATTTAAATATACATTTATTAGGTATGTGTCTGAGGATATTTTCCCACCGGTTAATCGACGTGTGACACGAGTGGGTGCTTTTAAATCGCTAATATAATAGTGAAAGAAAAATAATGATAATGTTGCACACACAAATCACACACATGTGGGAAAGAATGATGCTTTTAAACAACACTAAACCGCCATTAGGTGTCGCCAGGCATCCATCTTAATAAGCGAGTCATTGATTCGTTCGTTCAAACGATTCGTTCGAATGAGTCGATCATGATTAAGACAGATGTTTATGGATTGATCATTCAATCTTTGAGTCAACCGATTCGTTAAAAATGCTGAATCGTTCAGTTATGAGAAAACACGTGATGCGTGATGGTTCTGCCGTGATCTTTGTTTAACTATTTTCGCTGCTGAAACAGAACAAAAACAGTCAACATTGCATCTAAAATGTAAGTGACTTAATTGTAACTGTTTATTAACCTGTTGTATGAAATCTAGGGGTGGGAGAAAAAATTGATTCTTAGATGCATCGCGATGCGGACGTGGACGATTCTGAATCGATTCACAAATGTCAAAAAATCGATTCTCTAAAAAAATATTTTTTCTAATAACGTAATATTGACGGAAGGCAAAAGGCGGAACTCTAAGCGGACGTGCGTGCAAGTCTGTGGCGCGCACATAACAGAGAAGTTTCTTCTGCTCACCAAGGCTGCATTTATTTGATTAAAAATACAAACAAAAACAGTAATATTGTAAAATATTATTCCAATTTAAAACAGCTGCTTTCTATTTTAATATATTTTAAACTGTTATTTATTCCTGTGATCAAAGCTGAGTTTTCAGCATCATTACTCCAGTCGTCACTGTCACATGATCCTTCAGAAATTATTCTTATATGATGATTGATACTCAAGAAACATTCATTATTATTTTAAATGTCGAAAACAGTTGTGTACAGTCTTTGATGAATAGAAAGTTCAAAAGAACAGCATTTATCTGAAATCTAAAGCTTTTGTAACGTTAAACACTACCGCTCAAAAGTTTTGGGTTAGTAATAATTACAATTTTATTTTTGGGGGAAAGAAATAAAATAAATCAGTACTTTTATTTATGAAGGATGAGTTAAACTGATCAACAGTTACAGTAAAGACATTTATAATGTTAAAAATATATATATTTGAAATATATGCTGTTCTTTTGAACTTTACATTCATCAAAGCATTTTGAAAAAAAAAAATCTGTACACAACTGTTTTCAACATTGAAAATAATAATGAATATTTATTGAGCATCAATCATCATATTAGTATGATTTCTGAAGGATCATGTGACACTGAAGACTGGAGTAATGATGCTGAAAACTCAAATTTGATCACAGAAATGAATTACTATGTAAAATATTTTAAAATTGAAAACAGCTGTTTTAAATTGGAATAATATTTCACAATATTACTGTTTTTGTTTGTATTTTTAATCAATAAATGCAGCCTTGGTGAGCAGAAGAGACTTCTCCTAAAAACATAAAAAATCTTACTGACCCCGAACTTTTGAACAATAATATATATATATATATATATATATATATATATATATATATATATATACATATACATATACATATATATGTATGTGTGTGTATGTATGTATGTATATATATATATATATATATATATATATATATATATATATATATACATATACATATACATATATATGTATGTGTGTGTATGTATGTATGTATATATATATATATATATAGCTGCGAGCAGCGATGGAGGGCCAAAGCCGGCGGTACCGCCACCCCGGTGCCTTTAGGTAACTAAAGGCACCGGGGTTGCGGTGCCACCGGCTTGGGCCCGTAATCGCTGCTCGCAGCTATATTTATATATATATATATATATATATATATATATATATATATATTTAGGGCCCAAGCCCTGAAAGGGCGAAGGCCCTATTGTTTTCGGTAGGATTATTTATTATTCTTCTTCTTCTTCTTATTCTTATTTTTCTGTCAACCTTTCGGGCACTTTTGAGACCCTTAACGTGCTCGAAAACTCTTGAAACTTTGCACACGGGTCAGAACCCGCGGCCATCAGGGCCGGGCTGAAGCTGGTACCCGGGCGTGGCAGGGGGGCTCGACAGCGCCCCCTTGAACGGGGTCCGAAAACTTGGTCCATACATCAGACACGCTTGCATGTAATAATATGAAACTCGGTACACATATAGATCTCATCGGGCCGAACAACTTTCGTACTTTTACTTTTTACGCCAGCCCAACAGGAAGTCGGCTATTATGGGTTGTTTGGAAACGCATGCTGTGGAATTTAATGTACTCCTCCTAGGGAATTCATCCATTCGCCTCCAAACTCGGTCAGCATGAAGTCAAGACATTGAGGATGATAAATTGCGGACGGATTTTTGATATCTCAAACGGTTTGGCTGTGGCGAGGAAGCAAATTTATGGCGAATAATGGAAACAGGAAGTGTGTTATAACTTCTGCATACATTAACTGATCTTGATTGAACTTCAGCAGTGTGTTCGTTGTAAGAGGCCGATCACATGGATGTGACTATTGTGAGTCAAAGTTATAGCGCCACCAACTGGCAGTAGGAAGTGTGTCCCTTTCAAAATGCTTTGAAATCACCCTCTTATTTTTACCCGATTTGCTTCAAACTTTATGTGTATAATGTAAACACACGGCAGATGTAGACCTGTGAAAGGATTTTTGATATCTTTAATACTGTTGCCATGGCAACGCTTCAAACTTTAATATTCTTTTTTGATGCTTTTGAGACTCTTAACATACTTGAAATTGGATGAAACTCGACAGACACATCACATTTATTAGCCCGTAGACATGTGCAAAGTTTCAGAAACGGGCGTGGTGAGGGGCTCAGTAGCGCCACCTTTAGTCATAAGTGGGGGCTTAGTTTTAAGTAGAGTCACAAAAATTGTTATGTATATTGTTCTCATCAAGCCGGACAACTTTCTAATTTATAGTCATAAGCTGTGACCAACAGGAAGTGAGATATTTTGGTTTGAATGTGATTTTTTGGAGAATTCTCTCCCTCTCTCTCTCTGCCTCTGCGTCTCTGTGTGTGTGAGGGGTGGGGGATTTGTCTTTTGAGTGAGATTTGTTTAAAATTCCTGTTTTTCAAGGTTTCAGGGGCTTTTGGGGCCTTAAACGTGCTCGAAAACTCTTGAAACTTTGCACACAGGTCAGAACGTGCGGCCATCAGGGCCGGGCTGAAGCTGGTACCCGGGCGTGGCAGGGGGGCTCAACAGCGCCCCCTGGAACGGGATCCGAACACTTGTCCATAAATCAAACACACTTGCATGTAATGATATGAAACTCGGTACAAATATAGATCTCATCGGGCCGAACAACTTTCGTGCTCTAAGTTTTACGCCAGCCCAACAGGAAGTCGGCTATTATGGGTTGTTTGGAAAATGCTTGCTGTGGAATGCGAAGTACTCCTCCTAGAGAATTCATCCAATCCCCACCAAACTCGGTGTGCATGAAGTCAAGACATTGAGGATTCTAAATTGCGGACGGATTTTTGATATCTCGAACGGTTTGGCCGTGGCGAGGAAACGAATTTATGGCGAGAAAAGAGAAACACGAAGTGGAATAACTTCTGCATGCATTAACTGATCTTGATGAAACTTCAGCAGTGTGTTCGTGGTAAGAGGCCGATCAGATGGATGTAACTATTGTGAGTCAAAGTTATAGCGCCACCAACTGGCAGCAGGAAGTGTGTCACTTTCAACATGCTTTTGACAAAAGTGGGGGGGTTAGTTTTACCCACAATTACAAAAATCAGTAAACAAAAAATAGTTTGTATATTGTACTCATCAAGCCGGACAACTTTCTTATTTACATTCATTAGCTCCGGCCATCAGGAAGTCAGATATTTTGGTCTGAATGTGGATTTTTTTGCTAAATCAGCCTCTGAATTTTTAGCCACTCCTCTTAAACTATTTATTTTATTCCCACCAAACTTTTTCAACATGATGAAAATACATTAAATATGCTAAATTGTGAACGGATAATAAATATCTCAAACGGTTTTGCTATGGCGAGGGATTAATGTCCAAAAAGGAAACACTAAAAAGCCTCAAATCTTCTAAAAATGTAATTATATACCATTTATTTCTATATAAAAGTATACAAATATTACAACTAAACCCATTTTTTTCTGTTTTTAAAAAGAATTTTATTCTAAAATTAAAAACAGTAAAGTAAAAAAAAAAAAGTCATGCATAGGGCTATTCTGCCCTCTTGTGTCCAAAAGGACATCAAAATAGTATATACAACTTTTTACTAGGTAGGCCAATATTGTATTTAAATATACATTTATTAGGTATGTGTCTGAGGATATTTTCCCACCGGTTAATCGACGTGTGACACGAGCGGGTGCTTTTAAATTGCTAATATAAATGTGAAAGAAAAATACGGACGTCCGCACGGACATTGATAATGTTGCACACACAAATCACACACACGTTGGAAAGAATGATACTTTTAAACATAACACTAAACCGCCATTAAGTGTCGCCAGGCGACCGTCTTAATGAGTGAGTCATTGATTCATTCGTTCAAACGATTCGTTTGAATGACTGAGTCATTCATGATTAAGACATATGTTTATGGATTGATCATTCAATCTTTGAGTCAACCGATTCGTTCAAAATGCTGAATCATTCAGAAATGAGAAAACACATTGCTGAGAGATGCGCGTGATGATTCTGCTGTGATCTTTTTGTTTAACTATTTTCGCTGCTGAAACAGAACAAAAACAGTCAATATTGCATCTAAAATGTAAGTGACTTGATTGTAACTGTTTTTTAACCTGTTGTATGAAATGAATGTCACAGTTTCAATCGTGATTGTATTCAGGAAACAGCCTTCTCGTCAAGTGAGGTTGCTTAACTGTTATAAAATATATCAAAACTCCATATTTATAATTTTTATAGTCAGTAAGTTGTTAACTGAGTTTGTTTTTTGTGTGCTGATCTCATTTGTTTACATTTCTCCTGGAGAAGCTGCATGAGCCTCAGCAGCGCAACCTTGTTACCATTGATGAACTGATTACTGGTAATCCATTTATTAACAACTGTTGATTGCAATTTAAAATGAATGTAATAAAATTAGAATAATCTCTCATTTTAGTGATTCCCAAGTTATTTTTTTGTCATTGACGTTCTAATCAGGCTACTCTGGTCGGGCAAGTAAAATTCTCTTTCAGGTTGGCCTATTGTATTTATATATAAATATTTTAGGGATGTGACTGTGGGAAAATTTTCCCACCGGTTAATCGATGTGTGACACCGCTGGGGGCTTTTGAATCGGTAACTTAAAAACGAAAGTAAAATATGTTCGTCCGCACGGACATTGATAATGGTGCAGAGCGAGCGCATTGCAATCTTGATATCGCAGTCTGTTCATTATAGCCTTTATAAAATATAATAATAAAATAGTCAACCTAACATATAAAAATTACACTGCTCTGAATAGTATGAATTGTACTGACTATTTAAACACAGTAATCACCGCTAAACTGTGATGTTTCCAAGCACATATTTGCGCATGTGAAGAGGATAATTTTTCCCTTCAATAGTGGAACGTGAGTGAAGTACAAAGCCTATAATAAACAAATGTTTAGCATCCAAAAAATGTAATATATATATATATATATATAACAAAAAAAACAAAAACAATATATATATATATATATATTTTTTTTTTTTAAGTGTGTTTATATATATATATATAGGGAATTGATCCAATCGCTTCCAAACTCGGTGTGCATGAAGTCAAGACATTGAGGATGCTAAATTGCGGACGGATTTTAGATATCTCGAACGGTTTGGCCGTGGCGAGGAAACGAATTTATGGCGAATAAGGGACACAGGAAGTGTATTATAACTTCAGCATACATTAACTGATCTTGCTGAAACTTCCACAGTGTGTTCATTGTCAGAGGCCGATCACATTGATATGACTATTGTGAGTCAAAGTTATAGCGCCACCAACTGGCAACAGGAAGTGTGTCACTTTCAAAATGCTTTGAAATCTCTCTCTTATTTTTACCCGATTTGCTTCAAACTTTATGTGTATAATGTAGACACATGGCAGATGTAGACCTGTGAAAGGATTATTGATATCTTAGATACTGTTGCCGTGGCAACGCATCAAACTTTAAAATTCTTTTCGGATGCTTTTGAGACTCTTCACATGCTTGAAAATGCATGAAACTCGACAGACACATCACATTTATTATCCAGTAGACATGTGCAAAGTTTCAGAAACGGGCGTGGTGGAATGGCTCAGTAGCGCCACCTTTAGTAAAAAATGGGGGCTTAGTTTTTCCTAGAATCACAAAACTTGGTACGTACATTGTTCTCATCAAGCCGGACAACTTTCTAATTTACAGTTATTAGCTCAGACCAACAGCAAGTCAGATATTTTGGTTTGAATGTGGATTTTCTGGAGAATTTTCTCTCTCTCTCTCTGTGTCTGTGTGTGTGTGGGTGGGGGAGGGGGTTGTCTATTCAATTTAATCTTTGTTTTTCAAGGTTTTAGGGGCTTTTTGGGCCCTTAACATGCTCAAAAACTCTTGAAACTTTTCACACAGGTCAGAACCCACGGTCATCAGGGCCGGGCTGAAGCTGGTACCCAGGCGTGGCAGGGGGGCTCAACAGCGCCCCCTTGAACATGTTCTGAAAACTTGGTCCATATATCAAACACGCTTGCATGAATTAATATGAAACTCGGTACACATATAGATCTCTTCGGGCCGAACAACTTCCGCACTCTAAGTTATTAGCTCCGCCCAACAGGAAGTCGGCTATTATGGGTTGTTTGAAAAACGCATGCCGTGGAATTTGATGTACGCATCCTAGAGAATTCATCCAATCGCTTCCAAACTCGGTCAGCATGAAGTCAAGACATTGAGGATGCTAAATTGCGGAAGGATTTTTGATATCTCTAACGCTTTGGCCGTGGCGAGGAAACAAATTTTTGGCGAGAAAAGAAAAACATGAAGTGTTATAACTTCTGCACACATTAACTGATCTTGATGAAACTTCAGCAATGTGTTCGTGGTAAGAGGCCGATCACATGGATGTGACTATTGTGAGTCAAAGTTATAGTGCCACCAACTGGCTGCAGGAAGTTTGTCACTTTAAAAATGCTTTGAAATCACTCTCTTATTTTTACCCGATTTGCTTCAAAACTTTATGTGTATATTGTAGACACACAGCAGATGTAGACCTGTGAAAGGATTATTGATATCTTAGATACTGTTGCCATGGCAATGCATCGAACTTTAATATTCTTTTTTGATGCTTTTGAGACTCTTAGCATGCTTGAAATTGCATGAAACTCGACAGACACATCACATTTATTAGCCAGTAGACATGTGCAAAGTTTCAGAAACGGGCGTGCTGGAATGGCTCAGTAGCGCCACCTTTTGACCAAAGTGGGGGGTTAGATTCATCTACAGCAACAAAACTTGCTATGTATATTGTTCTCATCAAGTTTGGAGAACGCTTGCTCTGGAATTTGAAATAATCCTCCTAGGCATTTTTTTCAATAGGGGAAAAAAAAATTATATATATATATATATATATATATATATATATATATATATATAATTTATATATATATATATATATATATATATATTTTTTTTTTTTTTTTTTTAAGTGACAAGACAGAGAATATAACTTATCTGAGATATATATATATATATATAAATATAGCTGCGAGCAGCGATGGAGGGCACAAGCCGGTGACACCGCCACCCTGGTGCCTTTAGTGTAACTAAAGGCACCAGGGTGGCGGTGCCACCGGCTTGGGCCCGCAATCGCTGCTCGCAGCTATATTTATTATTATTATTATTATTTTGTCAACCTTTCGGGCACTTTTGGGGCTCTTAACATGCTCGAAAACTCTTGAAATTTTGCACACACGTCAGAACCCGCGGCCATTAGGGCCGGACTGAAGCTGGTACCCGGGCGTGGCAGGGGGGCTCGACAGCGCCCCCTGGAACGGGATCCGAACACGTGTCCATAAATCAAACACGCTTGCATGTAATAATATGAAACTCGGTACACATATAGATCTCATCGGGCCGAACAACTTTCGTGCTCTAAGTTTTACGCCAGCCAAACAGGAAGTTGGCTATTTAGCGTTGTTTGGAAACGCATGCTGTGGAATTTAATGTACTCCTCCTAGGGAATTCATCGATTCGCCTCCAAACTCGGTGTGCATGAAGTCAAGACATTGAGGATGCTAAATTGCGGACGGATTTTTGATATCTCGAACGGTTTGGCTGTGGCGAGGAAACAAATTTATGGCGAAAAAATGAAACAGGAAGTGTGTTATAACTTCTGCATACATTAACTGATCTTGATGAAACTTCAGCAGTGTATTCGTTGTAAGAGGCCGATCACATGGATGTGACTATTGTGAGTCAAAGTTATAGCGCCACCAACAGGCAGCAGGAAGTACATCACTTTCAAAATGCTTTGAAATCAGTGTCTTATTTTTACCCGATTTGCTTCAAACTTTATGTGTACAATGTAGACACACGGCAGATGTAAACCTGTGAAAGGATTATTGATATCTTAGATACTGTTGCCGTGGCAACGCATCAAACTTTAATATTCTTTTTTGATGCTTTTGAGACTCTTAACATACTTGAAATTGCATGAAACTCAACAGACACATCACATTTATTAGCCAGTAGACATGTGCAAAGTTTCAGAAACGGGCGTGGTGGAATGGCTCAGTAGCGCCACCTTTAGTCAAAAATGGGGGCTTAGTTTTTCCTAGAATCACAAAACTTGTTATGTGTATTGTTCTCATCAAGACGGACAACTTTCTAATTTACATGAACCATCTCCGACCAACAGGAAGAGAGATATTTTGGTTTGAATGTTGATTTTCTGAAGAATTTTCTCTCCCTCTCTCTGTGTCTCTGTGTGTGAGAGGGGAGGGGGGGATTTGACTATTGCTTTTATATTGTTAATCAAGGTTTCAGGGGCTTTTGGGGTCCTTAACGTGCTCAAAAACTCTTGAAACTTTGCACACAGGTCAGAACCCACGGCCATCAGGGCCGGGCTGAAGCTGGTACCCGGGCGTGGCTGGGGGGCTCAACAGCGCCCCCTTGAACGGGGTTCTAAAACTTGATCCATATATCAAACACGCTCGCATGAATTAATATGAAACTCGGTACACATATAGATCTCATCGGGCCGAACAACTTTACCCCGGTCAAGTTTTACGCCAGCCCAACAGGAAGTCGGCTATTATGGGTTGTTTGGAAAACGCTTGCTGTGGAATGTGAAATACTCCTCCTAGAAAATTCACCGTGTCCCCTTCAAACTCGGTGTGCATGTAGTCAAGACTTTGAGGATGCTAAATTGCGGACGGATTTTTGATATCTCGAACGGTTTGGCCGTGGCGAGGAATCGAATTTATGGCGAGAAAAGAGAAACACGGAAGTGGAATAACTTCTGCATACATTAACTGATCTTGATGAAACTTCAGCAGTGTGTTCGTGGTAAGAGGCCGATCAGATGGATGTAGCTATTGTGAGTCAAAGTTATAGCGCCACCAACTGGCAGCAGGAAGTGTGTCACTTTCAACATGCTTTTGACAAAAGTGGGCGGGTTAGTTTTAACTACAGTAAAGAAAAAATAGTTTGTATATTGTTCTCATCAAGCCGGACAACTTTCTAATTTACATTCAATAGCTCTGGCCATCAGGAAGTCAGATATTTTGGTCTGAATGTGAATTTTTAGCCACTCCTCTTAAACTATTTATTTTATTCCCACCAAACTTTTTCAACATGATACAAATATATTAATGATGCTAAATTGTAAACGGATATTGAATATCTCAAACGGTTTTGCTATGGCGAGGGAATAAATTAATGTCAAAAAGGAAGCAGGAAACATCTCATAACTTCTAAAAATGTAATTATACACCATTTATTTTTATATAAAATTATACAAATATTAGAACTAAACCCATTTTATTCTGTTTTTGCTATTCAAGGAGTATGAAAAAGTTAAAAACAGGCTATTTAGTGCTATTTGGTTCAACAAAAAAGCAAACATAGGGCTATACTGCCCTCTTGTGTCCAAAAGGAAATCAAAATAGTATATAAAACGTTTTACTAGGTAGGCCTATTGTATTTAAATATAAATGTATTAGGTATGACTGTGAGGATATTTTCCCATCGGTTAATCGACGTGTGACACGAGCGGGTGCTTTTAAATCGCTAATATAAAAGTGAAAGTAAAAAACGGACGTCCGCACTGACATTGATAATGGTGCACGTTGGAAAGAATGATACTTTTAAACACTAAACCGCCATTAGGTGTCGCCAGGCGACCATCTTAATGAGCGAGTCATTGATTCATTCGTTCAAACGATTCGTTCGAATGACTGAGTCATTCATGATTGAGACAGATGTTTATGGATTGACCATTGAATCTTTGAGTCAACCGATTCGTTTCAAAATGCTGAATCATTCAGTAATGAGAAAACAAGTTGCTGTGAGATGCGCGATGGTTCTGCTGTGATCTTTGTTTAACTATTTTTGCTGCTGAAACAGAACAGAAACAGTCAATATTGCATCTAAAATGTAAGTGACTTAATTGTAACTGTTTATTAACCTGTTGTATGAAATCAATGTCACAGTTTCAATCGTGATTGTATTCAGGAAATAGTAGCCTACTCGTCAAGTGAGGTTGCTTATATGTTATAAAATATATAAAAACTCCATATTTGTCATTTTTATAGTCAGTATGTTGTTAACTGGGTTGCTTTTTTGTGTGCTGCGCTCATTTGTTTACAATTCTCCTGGAGAAGCTGCATCAGCCTCAGCAGGGCAACCTTGTTACCATTGATCAGTAAGACATTTATTATTAACTGCTGATTGCAACTTAAAATGAATGTAATGAAATTAGAATAATCTCTCATTTTAGTGATTCCCAAGTAATTTGTTTTGTTATTGACGTTCTAATCAGGCTATACTCTGGTCGGGCAAGTAAAATTCTCTTTCAGGTAGGCCTATTGTATTTATATATTAGGGATGTGACTGTGATAACATTTTCCCACCGGTTAATCGACGTGTGACACCGCTGAGGGCTTTTAAATCGCTAACTTAAAAGCGAAAATAAAATACAGATGTCCGCACAGACATTGATAATGGTGCGGAGTAGAGCGAGCATTTTCAATGTATTCCTATGGAAGTAGGAATAAACTAATACATTTTATTTATGTTTTTATGTGTCCACTGTTCAACCGCAACCGCGTCACACACACACACACACACACACACACACATTCCAGAATTGCAATCTTGACATCGCAGCCTGTTCATTATAGCCCTAATACAATATAATAATAAAAATAGTCAACATAACATATACGAATTACACTGCTCTGTTTAAATAGTCAGTAGTACAATTTGTACCATTCACAGTAAGCAGAGCTCCACTGTGATGTTTCCAAGCACATTTTTGCGCGTGTGAAGAGGATGATTTTTTTCATCGATATTGGAACACGAGTGAAGTACAAAGCCTATAATAAAGAATAGTTTAGCATCCAAATACATCGCAAATATTGAAACATTTTGATTCTAATGAGAGGGTTACGTGAGACCAACACGGCTTACTTTCGTTTTTATTTTTACATTAAATTTAAAGGATTTGTTGTGGAATATTTTGAGTGTATCATAAAATCAGAATAAGGTAAGACAAGTAAAATTTCCCGTCTTTATTATATATATATATATATATATATATATATATATATATATATATATATATATATATATATATATATATATATATATAATATAGCTGCGAGCAGCGATGGAGGGCCCAAGCCGGTGACACCGCCACCCCGGTGCCTTTAGTGTAACTAAAGGCACCAGGGTGGCGGTGCCACCGGCTTGGGCCCGCAATCGCTGCTCGCAGCTATATTTATTCTTATTCTTATTTTTCTGTCAACCTTTCGGGCACTTTTGAGACCCTTAACGTGCTCGAAAACTCTTGAAACTTTGCACACGGGTCAGAACCCGCGGCCATCAGGGCCGGGCTGAAGCTGGTACCCGGGCGTGGCAGGGGGGCTCGACAGCGCCCCCTTGAACGGGGTCCGAAAACTTGGTCCATAAATCAGACACGCTTGCATGTAATAATATGAAACTCGGTACACATATAGATCTCATCGGGCCGAACAACTTTCGTACTTTTACTTTTTACGCCAGCCCAACAGGAAGTCGGCTATTATGGGTTGTTTGGAAACGCATGCTGTGGAATTTAATGTACTCCTCCTAGGGAATTCATCCATTCGCCTCCAAACTCAGTCAGCATGAAGTCAAGACATTGAGGATGCTAAATTGCGGACAGATTTTTGATATCTCGAACGGTTTGGCCGTGGCGAGGACACAAATTGATGGCGAATAATGGAAACAGGAAGTGTGTTATAACTTCTGCATACATTAACTGATCTTGATGAAACTTCAGCAGTGTGTTCGTTGTAAGAGGCCGATCACATGGATGTGACTATTGTGAGTCAAAGTTATAGCGCCACCAACTGGCAGCAGGAAGTGTGTCCCTTTCAAAATGCTTTGAAATCACCCTCTTATTTTTACCCAATTTGCTTCAAAGTTTATGTGTATAATGTAAACACACGGCAGATGTAGACCTGTGAAAGGATTTTTGATATCTTTAATACTGTTGCCATGGCAACGCTTCAAACTTTAATATTCTTTTTTGATGCTTTTGAGACTCTTAACATACTTGAAATTGGATGAAACTCGACAGACACATCACATTTATTAGCCCGTAGACATGTGCAAAGTTTCAGAAACGGGCGTGGTGAGGGGCTCAGTAGCGCCACCTTTAGTCATAAGTGGGGGGGTTAGTTTTATCAACAACAACAAAACTTGGTATGTGTATTGTTCTCATCAAGACGGACAACTTTCTAATTTACATTAACGATCTCCGACCAACAGGAAGAGAGATATTTTGGTTTGAATGTGGATTTTCTGAAGAATTTTCTCTCCCTCTCTCTGTGTCTCTGTGTGTGTGAGGGGAGGGGGGATTTGACTATTGCTTTTATATTGTTAATCAAGGTTTCAGGGGCTTTTGGGGTCCTTAACGTGCTCAAAAACTCTTGAAACTTTACATACAAGTCGGAACCCCCTGCCATCAGGGACGGGTTGAAGCTGGTACCCGGGCGTGGCAGGGGGGCTCAACAGCGCCCCCTTGAACGGGGTCACAAAACTTGGTCCATAGATCAAACACGCTTGCATGAATTAATTTGAAACTCAGTACACATATAGATATCATCGGGCCGAACAACTTTCGTGCTCTAAGTTTTACGCCAGCCCAACAGGAAGTCGGCTATTATGGGTTGTTTGGAAAACGCTTGCTGTGGAATGCGAAGTACTCCTCCTAGAGAATTCATCCAATCCCCACCAAACTCGGTGTGCATGAAGTCAAGACATTGAGGATTCTAAATTGCGGACGGATTTTTGATATCTCGAACGGTTTGGCCGTGGCAAGGAAACGAATTTATGGCGAGAAAAGAGAAACACGAAGTGGAATAACTTCTGCATACATTAACTGATCTTGATGAAACTTCAGCAGTGTGTTCGTGGTAAGAGGCCGATCAGATGGATGTAACTATTGTGAGTCAAAGTTATAGCGCCACCAACTGGCAACAGGAAGTGTGTCACTTTCAACATGCTTTTGACAAAAGTGGGCGGGTTAGTTTTAACTACAGTAAAAAAAAAATAGTTTGTATATTGTACTCATCAAGCCGGACAACTTTCTCATTTACATTCATTAGCTCCGGCCATCAGGAAGTCAGATATTTTGGTCTGAATGTGGATTTTTTTTGCAAAATCAGCCTCTGAATTTTTAGCCACTCCTCTTAAACTATTTATTTTATTCCCACCAAACTTTTTCAACATGATACAAATATATTAATGATGCTAAATTGTAAACGGATATTGAATATCTCAAACGGTTTTGCTATGGCGAGGGAATAAATTAATGTCAAAAAGGAAGCAGGAAACATCTCATAACTTCTAAAAATGTAATTATACACCATTTATTTTTATATAAAATTATACAAATATTAGAACTAAACCCATTTTATTCTGTTTTTGCTATTCAAGGAGTATGAAAAAGTTAAAAACAGGCTATTTAGTGCTATTTGGTTCAACAAAAAAGCAAACATAGGGCTATACTGCCCTCTTGTGTCCAAAAGGAAATCAAAATAGTATATAAAACGTTTTACTAGGTAGGCCTATTGTATTTAAATATAAATGTATTAGGTATGACTGTGAGGATATTTTCCCATCGGTTAATCGACGTGTGACACGAGCGGGTGCTTTTAAATCGCTAATATAAAAGTGAAAGTAAAAAACGGACGTCCGCACTGACATTGATAATGGTGCACGTTGGAAAGAATGATACTTTTAAACACTAAACCGCCATTAGGTGTCGCCAGGCGACCATCTTAATGAGCGAGTCATTGATTCATTCGTTCAAACGATTCGTTCGAATGACTGAGTCATTCATGATTGAGACAGATGTTTATGGATTGACCATTGAATCTTTGAGTCAACCGATTCGTTTCAAAATGCTGAATCATTCAGTAATGAGAAAACAAGTTGCTGTGAGATGCGCGATGGTTCTGCTGTGATCTTTGTTTAACTATTTTTGCTGCTGAAACAGAACAGAAACAGTCAATATTGCATCTAAAATGTAAGTGACTTAATTGTAACTGTTTATTAACCTGTTGTATGAAATCAATGTCACAGTTTCAATCGTGATTGTATTCAGGAAATAGTAGCCTACTCGTCAAGTGAGGTTGCTTATATGTTATAAAATATATAAAAACTCCATATTTGTCATTTTTATAGTCAGTATGTTGTTAACTGGGTTGCTTTTTTGTGTGCTGCGCTCATTTGTTTACAATTCTCCTGGAGAAGCTGCATCAGCCTCAGCAGGGCAACCTTGTTACCATTGATCAGTAAGACATTTATTATTAACTGCTGATTGCAACTTAAAATGAATGTAATGAAATTAGAATAATCTCTCATTTTAGTGATTCCCAAGTAATTTGTTTTGTTATTGACGTTCTAATCAGGCTATACTCTGGTCGGGCAAGTAAAATTCTCTTTCAGGTAGGCCTATTGTATTTATATATTAGGGATGTGACTGTGATAACATTTTCCCACCGGTTAATCGACGTGTGACACCGCTGAGGGCTTTTAAATCGCTAACTTAAAAGCGAAAATAAAATACAGATGTCCGCACAGACATTGATAATGGTGCGGAGTAGAGCGAGCATTTTCAATGTATTCCTATGGAAGTAGGAATAAACTAATACATTTTATTTATGTTTTTATGTGTCCACTGTTCAACCGCAACCGCGTCACACACACACACACACACACACACACACATTCCAGAATTGCAATCTTGACATCGCAGCCTGTTCATTATAGCCCTAATACAATATAATAATAAAAATAGTCAACATAACATATACGAATTACACTGCTCTGTTTAAATAGTCAGTAGTACAATTTGTACCATTCACAGTAAGCAGAGCTCCACTGTGATGTTTCCAAGCACATTTTTGCGCGTGTGAAGAGGATGATTTTTTTCATCGATATTGGAACACGAGTGAAGTACAAAGCCTATAATAAAGAATAGTTTAGCATCCAAATACATCGCAAATATTGAAACATTTTGATTCTAATGAGAGGGTTACGTGAGACCAACACGGCTTACTTTCGTTTTTATTTTTACATTAAATTTAAAGGATTTGTTGTGGAATATTTTGAGTGTATCATAAAATCAGAATAAGGTAAGACAAGTAAAATTTCCCGTCTTTATTATATATATATATATATATATATATATATATATATATATATAAATATAGCTGCGAGCAGCGATGGAGGGCCCAAGCCGGTGACACCGCCACCCCGGTGCCTTTAGTGTAACTAAAGGCACCAGGGTGGCGGTGCCACCGGCTTGGGCCCGCAATCGCTGCTCGCAGCTATATTTATTCTTATTCTTATTTTTCTGTCAACCTTTCGGCCACTTTTGAGACCCTTAACGTGCTCGAAAACTCTTGAAACTTTGCACACGGGTCAGAACCCGCGGCCATCAGGGCCGGGCTGAAGCTGGTACCCGGGCGTGGCAGGGGGGCTCGACAGCGCCCCCTTGAACGGGGTCCGAAAACTTGGTCCATAAATCAGACACGCTTGCATGTAATAATATGAAACTCGGTACACATATAGATCTCATCGGGCCGAACAACTTTCGTACTTTTACTTTTTACGCCAGCCCAACAGGAAGTCGGCTATTATGGGTTGTTTGGAAACGCATGCTGTGGAATTTAATGTACTCCTCCTAGGGAATTCATCCATTCGCCTCCAAACTCAGTCAGCATGAAGTCAAGACATTGAGGATGCTAAATTGCGGACAGATTTTTGATATCTCGAACGGTTTGGCCGTGGCGAGGACACAAATTGATGGCGAATAATGGAAACAGGAAGTGTGTTATAACTTCTGCATACATTAACTGATCTTGATGAAACTTCAGCAGTGTGTTCGTTGTAAGAGGCCGATCACATGGATGTGACTATTGTGAGTCAAAGTTATAGCGCCACCAACTGGCAGCAGGAAGTGTGTCCCTTTCAAAATGCTTTGAAATCACCCTCTTATTTTTACCCAATTTGCTTCAAAGTTTATGTGTATAATGTAAACACACGGCAGATGTAGACCTGTGAAAGGATTTTTGATATCTTTAATACTGTTGCCATGGCAACGCTTCAAACTTTAATATTCTTTTTTGATGCTTTTGAGACTCTTAACATACTTGAAATTGGATGAAACTCGACAGACACATCACATTTATTAGCCCGTAGACATGTGCAAAGTTTCAGAAACGGGCGTGGTGAGGGGCTCAGTAGCGCCACCTTTAGTCATAAGTGGGGGGGTTAGTTTTATCAACAACAACAAAACTTGGTATGTGTATTGTTCTCATCAAGACGGACAACTTTCTAATTTACATTAACGATCTCCGACCAACAGGAAGAGAGATATTTTGGTTTGAATGTGGATTTTCTGAAGAATTTTCTCTCCCTCTCTCTGTGTCTCTGTGTGTGTGAGGGGAGGGGGGATTTGACTATTGCTTTTATATTGTTAATCAAGGTTTCAGGGGCTTTTGGGGTCCTTAACGTGCTCAAAAACTCTTGAAACTTTACATACAAGTCGGAACCCCCTGCCATCAGGGACGGGTTGAAGCTGGTACCCGGGCGTGGCAGGGGGGCTCAACAGCGCCACCTTGAACGGGGTCACAAAACTTGGTCCATAGATCAAACACGCTTGCATGAATTAATTTGAAACTCAGTACACATATAGATATCATCGGGCCGAACAACTTTCGTGCTCTAAGTTTTACGCCAGCCCAACAGGAAGTCGGCTATTATGGGTTGTTTGGAAAACGCTTGCTGTGGAATGCGAAGTACTCCTCCTAGAGAATTCATCCAATCCCCACCAAACTCGGTGTGCATGAAGTCAAGACATTGAGGATTCTAAATTGCGGACGGATTTTTGATATCTCGAACGGTTTGGCCGTGGCGAGGAAACGAATTTATGGCGAGAAAAGAGAAACACGAAGTGGAATAACTTCTGCATACATTAACTGATCTTGATGAAACTTCAGCAGTGTGTTCGTGGTAAGAGGCCGATCAGATGGATGTAACTATTGTGAGTCAAAGTTATAGCGCCACCAACTGGCAGCAGGAAGTGTGTCACTTTCAACATGCTTTTGACAAAAGTGGGCGGGTTAGTTTTAACTACAGTAAAAAAAAAATAGTTTGTATATTGTACTCATCAAGCCGGACAACTTTCTCATTTACATTCATTAGCTCCGGCCATCAGGAAGTCAGATATTTTGGTCTGAATGTGGATTTTTTTTGCAAAATCAGCCTCTGAATTTTTAGCCACTCCTCTTAAACTATTTATTTTATTCCCACCAAACTTTTTCAACATGATACAAATATATTAATGATGCTAAATTGTAAACGGATATTGAATATCTCAAACGGTTTTGCTATGGCGAGGGATTAAATTAATGTCAAAAAGGAAGCAGGAAACATCTCATAACTTCTAAAAATGTAATTATACACCATTTATTTTTATATAAAATTATACAAATATTAGAACTAAACCCATTTTATTCTGTTTTTGCTATTCAAGGAGTATGAAAAAGTTAAAAACAGGCTATTTAGTGCTATTTGGTTCAACAAAAAAGCAAACATAGGGCTATACTGCCCTCTTGTGTCCAAAAGGAAATCAAAATAGTATATAAAACGTTTTACTAGGTAGGCCTATTGTATTTAAATATAAATGTATTAGGTATGACTGTGAGGATATTTTCCCATCGGTTAATCGACGTGTGACACGAGCGGGTGCTTTTAAATCGCTAATATAAAAGTGAAAGTAAAAAACGGACGTCCGCACTGACATTGATAATGGTGCACGTTGGAAAGAATGATACTTTTAAACACTAAACCGCCATTAGGTGTCGCCAGGCGACCATCTTAATGAGCGAGTCATTGATTCATTCGTTCAAACGATTCGTTCGAATGACTGAGTCATTCATGATTGAGACAGATGTTTATGGATTGACCATTGAATCTTTGAGTCAACCGATTCGTTTCAAAATGCTGAATCATTCAGTAATGAGAAAACAAGTTGCTGTGAGATGCGCGATGGTTCTGCTGTGATCTTTGTTTAACTATTTTTGCTGCTGAAACAGAACAAAAACAGTCAATATTGCATCTAAAATGTAAGTGACTTAATTGTAACTGTTTATTAACCTGTTGTATGAAATCAATGTCACAGTTTCAATCGTGATTGTATTCAGGAAATAGTAGCCTACTCGTCAAGTGAGGTTGCTTATATGTTATAAAATATATAAAAACTCCATATTTGTCATTTTTATAGTCAGTATGTTGTTAACTGGGTTGCTTTTTTGTGTGCTGCGCTCATTTGTTTACAATTCTCCTGGAGAAGCTGCATCAGCCTCAGCAGGGCAACCTTGTTACCATTGATCAGTAAGACATTTATTATTAACTGCTGATTGCAACTTAAAATGAATGTAATGAAATTAGAATAATCTCTCATTTTAGTGATTCCCAAGTAATTTGTTTTGTTATTGACGTTCTAATCAGGCTATACTCTGGTCGGGCAAGTAAAATTCTCTTTCAGGTAGGCCTATTGTATTTATATATTAGGGATGTGACTGTGATAACATTTTCCCACCGGTTAATCGACGTGTGACACCGCTGAGGGCTTTTAAATCGCTAACTTAAAAGCGAAAATAAAATACAGATGTCCGCACAGACATTGATAATGGTGCGGAGTAGAGCGAGCATTTTCAATGTATTCCTATGGAAGTAGGAATAAACTAATACATTTTATTTATGTTTTTATGTGTCCACTGTTCAACCGCAACCGCGTCACACACACACACACACACACACACACATACACGTCTATATTACTAACAGGGGACTATCGCTCTACACTGGCCAAGAGGGGACTAGTGTTTCTGGTCATTTTGAAGGAACAAAAATGACATACAAAATTTTCTTTTAAGCTCTTTTTTCATAATATAACTTCAAATATGCATTTTTTTATTTAAAAAAAAACATGCCAAGTGGGGACCTGAAACTCTGAACGATCTCTATCTATACTAGTGGGGACTTGATAGCCTGCAATGGAGCTGTGTGTGTGTGAACTAGGGCTGGGCGATATGGCTGAAAACTGTATCACGATATAAGTGTTTCATATCGGTCGATATCGATAATTATTGAATTTTTTTATAACATATTTAAAATAAGGACCAGTCCAGGAGACAAATATATTACATTTAAAGATTTTTTATTTTAAACTTAACCTACCTCTGATTATAATCCCATCAGTTAAAAAGGCAGAAATGTCAACACGACCATGGAAAACTCAAAAGTCTAAAATCACAATGAACACTTAACAATTATCTCTTAACATTAAGGTGCAAAATTAAAGAATACGTAAGAAATGCTTTATAAAGGGGTGGGCGATATGGCAAAAATATAATATTACGATTTCTTTCTATAAATTATATAAATCTATTTCTTTCTATTTTCTATAAATTATACATTGATACTTATTAAAGCTATTAATAAAGTTATTAGTCAAGAGCAGTGAGTGATTTTCTCTTTACATTTTGTTGTTTTATTAACATTAAAGGGATAGTTCTCCTAAAAATTCTAATTTTCATAATTTACTCTCTCACGTTGTTTTAAACTCGAATAAGTTTCTTTCTTCTGTTGAAAATAAAAGTTATTTGGAAGAATGTGGGTAACCAAACAGTTGATGTACCCCAGTGACTTCCATAGTATATTTTTCCTCCTATGGAAGTCAATGGGGACCAGCTACTGTTTGGATACCCACATTCTTCAAAATATTAATATTAGAAAATATTAGAAGGCAATTAATACAGGTTTGGAACAACATTAGAGTGCGTAAATAATGAGATAATTTTTATTTTTGGGTGAACTATCCCTTTAAGGACAAGCGGCAGCGTGTTTACTATATTACTACTGTCTCTTTAAGAGCTGCGCGCGACGCGTCTATTATACACGCATTTGACAAGCAGATTTTCTCTCAATTTTCTCAAGTTTGCTTTCACTTTAGACATATCCGACTAGTTTATGTAAACCTTGTGTGTATAACAGTATTAGCAAAATAAGATTCGAAAGATAACTTAGTATTCAGGCGCTGGTAGACAGGCTTTTAGTGCATGTGAGCTTCACATGTATGCGCTGAGAAACTAGCTAGAACAGCGCATAAGCACGCGAATAACAGAAAAACTGACGACGGTCTTGCATAATCTGCAGACGACATTGGTCTGACTACGGTCAGACTTTAAGTCAGGCGAGCTGACTTTTTCTGTTTTATCTAGTTACTAGAGAGTGAGTGCCTTTGTTCATGCAATCAAACTTGCTTTGCTGGTTTCTTCCAACGAAAAAAAATAATAAATAATTATCGAACGTTTTATCGAACGCATTTTTTATTGATATTGATTACGTGTCTATCGCGATACATATCGTTATCGTTTTATCGCCCAGCCCTAGTGTGAACAGTGAAGTGAACTGGCAGTGAAGTCTGCCTTCATTATGTAACTCTCTCTCTCTCTCTCTCTCTCTCTCTCTCTCTATATATATATATATATATATATATATATATATATATAATATATATATATATATATATATATATATATATATATATATATATAACCTATCAGTTATCCAAAAAATGTAAATACGATTTGTTTTAGGAAAGACCATTTAAATCTACAACGGGGTAAAAAATACAGACGGCCCGACGGCAACAGTTCAAAAGCAGAGGCGAGAATATCCTCTTATCATTCATAATATTATTTTTCTTATTTAACGCTCTCTCTTCATAGATACTTTCTATGCTTATGCAGTCCCTAACAATTTACTTGTTACTACTTTTCTTAATAATTTCTTCTGTACCTCAGTAGCAGTTCCATACCAACAAATAATACAGAATATCATAACACTTTCAATGAAAGCACTATAAAACATCAGAAGCTTTATGTTGTGGACATTACAGCAAAGTTATTGCTTTAAGAAATTCATTCTCTGTTGTGGCCTATTAATTAAAACATAATTTCTACTCTAATAAAATCAATAGACATGTCCTTATTTTTCTGTTTCCTTTGTTTCTAGGATGTTGATGTACAGAGATATTCAGTGTTTGAAATATTGCTCAATTTAAATGCAACCAAACATATGTCGTTCGTTACCATCCAACAGTGGACCTTTCTTTAAGATCTAATTCAAAACTTTTGAGTTGACTTGCTGCATCTGGTCATTTTGAAGAAACAAAAATTAAATCATTTTTTTCATAATATAACTTTAAAAAAAATTTAAATAAAAAAAAATAAACATGCCAAGATTGAATCTCAACTCTGAACGATCTCTACCTATACAACAGTGGACTCACAATAGCCTGCAATGGAACTGTGTGTGTGTGTGAATAGTTAAGTATGTCTTTATTTTGTAACTATAAGTTATATATATATTTATATATAGGCCTTCATAGATACTTTCTATGCTTGGTTATGCAGTCCCTAACAATTTACTTGCCATTGTTATGTGCCATTGCACTCACACATACATGTCTATATTACTAACAGACCAATGTCGCTCTACACTGGCCAAGTGAGGACTCAATGAACGATGTCTATCTATACAAGTGAGGACTTGAACAGTGTGTGTGTGTGTGTGTGTGTGTGAACAGTGAAGTGAACTGGCAGTGAAGTCTGTCTTCATTATGTATATATGGTATATTATATAGTATATTATATATTATGCCTTTTATCAGTCATAATATTTGTTTATTTTATTTAACACTTATTTTCTCTCCTCATAGATACTTTCTATGTTTGGTTATGCAGTCCCTTTAGGGTTTATAGGATTAATCAAACAGAAATAGCTCTTTAAGGTAACGATTTCAGGTCACTATAGTGACCTATATTTAGTATAGCGTAAAGCATACTTTATACAGTGAATAATGATTTTATTAATCAAAATGAACTTCGCGTCCCCAGTTGGATGGTAAAGAACGATACGTGTTTGGCTGCTTTGTACATTTCTTGCCATCACAAACACACTGTAAAGATTTTGGAGGTCAATCTCAAAATGTTATGGCGAAAAACTAAAGTGCAATAAATAATACACGCTTTAGGGTCTGTTTACACGACATCATTTTCAACTGAAAACTGAAAACGTTTTGGCCGTTCATTTCAACGAAAATGCCATTTTGGGGGCCTGACAATGAACGCTTTTGAAAACGAGTTTTTGTGAGCTCATCTAAAGTGAGGACTAGTTATGCCTTGTAAAGCATTTATAAAGGAGATTTAAAGGCTGTTAATATTTCTATGTTCTCTATCGTGTTGTGTTTGTTTCCTTTTTCTGTTTAGAAGATAACTGAGTCTTTAAATCTCCTTTATAAATTATTTACAAAGCATAACTAGTCCTCACTTTAGATGAGCTCGCAAAATAGTGAACTGACCACTACTAAATGCTTTATAACTGCCTGAATCTACATTTACTCACACTTTCTAAGTGATCTTATTAATCACTGTAAACACCTAAATAACTGATTTGTAAATAATGCTATACTTCATTTAGAAATGATAAATTGATTTAATAAAGTATGAAAATGCAATTATTAAACACATTATAGATATGCTTCTAACTCAATAATACAGCGTTTAAAGGTGTATTTATAAACTGCTTACTAATGTCTGCTTTCTGAATTATGATTTATCTGTTTACCAATGCTTAACTAATGATTAATAGGATGCAGTTTTTATAAAGGGTTACCATATATATTATATTATATTTCTCAAAATATAACTTCAAATTTGCATTTTTTTTAATAAAAAAAAAAGCATGCCAAGAGGGGATCTGCAACTAAATGTTATAATTATAATGTAATTATTATTATATTAAGATATTAATAATGCGACTGATAGTATTGGCTGCCTATTAATTAAAACATAATTTCTACTCTTAAAAAAAATCAATAGACATGTCCTTATTTTTCTGTTTCCTTTGTTTCTAGGATGTTGATGTACAGAGAAAGTCAGTGTTTGAAATATTGCTCAATTTAAATGCAACCAAACATATGTCGTTCGTTACCATCCAACAGTGGACCTTTCTTTAAGATCTAATTCAAAACTTTTGAGTTGACTTGCTGCATCTGGTCATTTTGAAGAAACAAAAATTAAATCATTTTTTTCATAATATAACTTTAAAAAAATCAAAATTAAAAAAATTTAAAAAATTAAACATGCCAAGATTGAATCTCAACTCTGAACGATCTCTACCTATACAACAGTGGACTCACAATAGCCTGCAATGGAACTGTGTGTGTGTGTGTGTGTGTGTGAACAGTTAAGTATGTCTTTATTTTGTAACTATAAGTTATATATATTTATATATAGGCCTTCATAGATACTTTCTATGCTTGGTTATGCAGTCCCTAACAATTTACTTGCCATTGTTATGTGCCATTGCACTCACACATACATGTCTATATTACTAACAGACCAATGTCGCTCTACACTGGCCAAGTGAGGACTCAATGAACGATGTCTATCTATACAAGTGAGGACTTGAACAGTGTGTGTGTGTGTGTGTGTGTGTGAACAGTGAAGTGAACTGGCAGTGAAGTCTGTCTTCATTATGTATATATAGTATATTATATAGTATATTATATATTATGCCTTTTATCACTCATTTTGAAAACGATGCCTTTACCATCTGCATGTAAACAACATAAACGTGAATTTCTGAAATTGTTACGTCATTCCAACCCGGTCACACTAAATGCGTCTCTATAGCACACATTGTGTTTATTGTGCAATTTATACGTGCATATGATAGGCATGGGTGGGTTTAGGGTAGGTTTAGTAGTGGTGTGTAATATGTAATATGTATTATATGTTTGGTTAGGATTAGTTTTGTAGGATGTGTGTGTATTACACTCAATAAAGTGCGTATTATATGCATGTAAAAAAATATATTTTCGCGTAAAAATTGCACGATAAACACAATGCGTGCCATAGAGATGCATTTTCATGAGATCAGGCAGGTCATGCACAAGTATATAACATGGTCACATGCGTACTTATCATCACGTGTTCACATGTTCATGAGTATTTGAGTTTTTTTTTTTTTTTTTTTTTTTTTGACAAAGTAAGAAAGGTTTGGGGTGTGCTTTTAGATGGGCCTTTAAAATTTGACAAACAAATATCTTCAGTAACTGGATCTAGTTTCTATCAACTCCGTCTTTTGTCTAAAATTAAACACTTCCTAACTGACAAAACACTAGAGATGGCTGTTCATGCTTTTATTACTTCCCATTTAGACTACAGCAACTCATTGTATTGCGGTATTTCCAAGTCACAAATCGCTCGCCTTCAACTGGTCCAAAATGCTGCAGCAAGATTTATTCACAAAAGTAGTAAATATAATCACATGATGATGATGATACATTTTATTTATATTGCGCTTTTCTGCTTTACATATAGCCTCACATTCAAGCTGGGGGCAAGCTGGGGCCAGTTGTACTGTTAGAGGGGCCAGTTTAGACCTTATTGTTGTCATATCATTTTCTGCACTGCACTATAGGCATTAACAGGCAAAATACCATGATTACCAATCATTCAACAATGTATTTGCATTGCCATTATATTTTTTAAATTTGCATTACATATTCAGAATCAGTCACATTAACTGCATTCTACGATTTTTGTGTTTTTTTTGCAAAAAGATCAGCAAATTCATCTAGATTTAAGGCCTTTGCCCTCCTTGACTCAATACTTAGAACACCTAAATTGCTTAATCTGTCATCTGACATTGTGGACCTGAGATAGGTTTTCACCAGCTTTAGTGCATACAATATAATATACAATTAAATTATGCTTATTTTAAATGTATTGTGCAGGCTAGGTATAAAAAATATAGGAAAAACCATGATAATATGAAACGCTTCAAAACAGAGCGCACAAAGCGCGTATGCGCATCGCGGGTGCAGAATGATGTGCTCAAAGCAACATGGAGTCACAGTGTTCAGCGCTGCACAAGTGCGCATTTAAAAGTTCACGGCACAAAGCGAAGAAATTTCGAGCGCACAAATCCTAGTGTAGCCTATATCTGTCCAACAGTTTATTGATCATTTGTTTCTTCACATAGTGAAGTTTTAAATTCCAGTTATTGTGCGTTTGATGCCGATTCATAGTCCTTGTGGTGTGAACAGGCACACGGTAGCGAGTCGTTTTAAAATAGCAACAAACATAAAATACAAATACACAAAATAAAGTCATTTTATGCAAATCCACAGCCTTTTATCTACAGATCAAGCATTATAATGTGTATATATCATATTGGAGAGAGTTTTACCGTGCATATATATATAACATAATATAAATTAACATTACAAAAGTTAATGATAGTACATTTCAAATACCTAAAAATTGACAATTAAGTTATTTTGTTCGAGTCAAAAATATTACTTAACATTAATGAACCAACGGTACACATTTTTTACTTTAGCAATCTTATGGGTTGTGGTCTCTCAGACATTGGCAGTAATAAAAATACAATAAAAACATAGTTTCCCTTTGGACTTAAATTACATATCTTTGTGGTATACGGTAGAAATATTGCACATTTCAGTCTAGCTTAGGTTTTTAAAATAAATAACACAGTCTTGGAAATAATATGTAAGCATGTGCAAATAAGCCTGTATAGTAAATCAAGTTCTGTTGGTCTTTGTGTTTAAGTGAGAAATTAATTCATTTAAATTGAAAGATCTCAATGTTTATAAGATCTTTCAATTATGTTTAACAGTTTTGAGCGTATAAAAGAGTGTATAAAAATGGGCTCTGAGTTTTGGCAGTGGTTGTGTCTAAGTGAAATATGTAGTTTGGAAGATGTAGTCACTGAATGCATTAATACAACATTGAATGACACAGACATTTGCAACACTTCTACAGTAATACCGTAGTAAAATATTTTCAGAATCTAAAAAATTAAATACTATCAAAACAATTAGATGTAGCTGAACACATACAGGTATTAATCTTTCAGTTTCATCACCATCTATAAAAAGGGGAAACTTGGGGGAAATGTGTACTGTACTGTAAACAATGACCATGTGACATAAAATGCTGTGAATTCTGAACAACAGAAAACAGCAGAAATATGTTAGAATTCTACCCGTTATTTGTGTGTTTTTTTATTTAACGTGTGTTTTTGGGGGGTAAAACCTTTTCTAGTGTTCTGGAAGAATGAGTTGATCTGAGAATGAAGTTTCAGTGCATTTTGAATGTGAAATGAACTGCTGTCAAGCTGTAAGTTGGTTTGGAGAAGATATCATGGTCTTTTAACCTGATATCATTTAAGACATCATTTAAGACTGTGGTATAAATGATTGAATGATTTAACCATAACTCATTACTATCCTTGATATTCTAAAATAGGTATTTTTCATGTGTATGTAGACTAGGGTGTGTGATATTGAGTTGTTGCACTTCCCCCCCACACGCAATTTACATATCAATGCAGGAAGGCCTTAAAGGCCAGTGTTTTTCTTAGGTGAGAAAACTGGCCAACAACCCCCAGAGTACTGTTACCAATATCTGTGCAACTTCTCAAATACACTAGAATAAACTAGAGAAAACGCTGGGATTTACCCTGCCAAATTTATTTTGTAAAGTTTTCTTTTGTAAAAATGTATTTAAAAAATAAATAAAACAAGAATTACACTATCTACTGTTCACTGCAGTTAGTTACATTATCCACGTTTACAATACTGTACAAAAATATGAAACTGAGATTAACACTTGTATAGGTGTTTAGTTAAATATATATTTTTTTGTTTTTGTTTTTTTTAGATTCAGAATTTAAATATTAGGTTTTGAACATCAGTTTTGATTAGAGAATGTAAACATCTGCAAATTGGCCTGTAAAGAACATAAATGTCTGTTGGTGTTTGTGTTAAGTTAGAAATATTTTTTTTTTTTGCCAATGCAATAATAAATGATCCACAGTTTGGCTCACATAAGCTCCGTTCACGCAGAGATTCCGGAAAATACACCTTGCACAATTCTGAAATCAGTATTATATATTATAATATAATATTTAAATATAAAATCTTGTTTACTTGTTTAGCACTATGTTTACAATGAAACTAAATTAATGATTATTCCAAACACAAATAAAATGTAAGTTTCCCAATTCTAAAGTCACTTTTTCAAAACTCTCTTCACACAGTGATCACACCTTCCGTCTATGTGAGCTAAACTGTGGATCACTGCTTTGAAAGATGTCATTGAATGCATTTTGTTCCATTTACATTAATTATTCTTAAACACAAACACCAACAGAACTTTATGTTCTATACAGGCTAATTTGCACATGTTTACATACTCTTTTTAAAACTGTTAATAATAATAGTACTGTTAAACTGTTAAAAATTAATTTCAGTAATATCACATTGAAATAGATATTCTGATTCTAAAATATAATAATATCAAAATAATTAGATGTAAGTGTTAGTCTTTCATTTTCATCACCATCTATACAAAAGGGGAAACTTAGGAATATTTTAGTACAGTAATGTTAAAAAGTTAGTTTGTTAGTATACTTTACTTTATTGTCATTTTTCAGGAAATTTGTCTTGGACTCAAAGCTGCATTAGTACACAACATATACATACACACACAAACCAAAAAGAGTTTAAAACTACATATATGTATAACTACATCTTGCTATTTAACATATTAATAGATACTACGGTTCCTCTTACTCAGTGGGACTCTATACCGTCTCCATGATGGCAGAAGCTGATACATTGGAAATAAAACATGGCTTGAATCACTCACTATTGTCTGTGCATTTTAAAAAAAATCCACGATTCGTAAATTGATTGAAGTGATGAGTACTCTCTTACACCCATAACTTACATTGCAGTTTTCACAAGACATGCAAGCTGTGATTTTAATTGGACCGAAAGATTGCCATATGAAGTTTGCATCCTATCATTTAAAAGACTACCTAAAACGGCATAATGAAATAATTGCATAATTCTCTGATTTACACCGAACAGCCTAAGTCTTCTTAAAAAAATACAATCGTTGCCGGAATTTTGAACAAAGATAATCAATGTGGGCTTTCCAAGTAAATGAACGATCAATGACCACACCTATATACTTATAGGTATCCACCTGCTCAATATTATCATAGATGATAACTGGGCTGTAATCAAAAAGGATTATGTAACATCAACTGCAGTGAATTATAAACAGTAGATAGTGTCATTCTTGTTTTATGAAAGCATTTTACAAAAGAAAACATTGTGTAATGCTCCTGTTGTTTGTGTTTTTTTTGTTTTATGTGTGACAAAGTGTATCACTAAGTGTATGGGTGAAACCTTTTCTAATGTTCTGGAAGAATGAGTTGATCTGAGACATGAAGTTTCAGTGCATTTTGATTGTGAAATGAACTGCTGTCAAGCTGTAAGTTGGTTAGGAGAACTGAGTGAAGAGTTTTGAAAATGTACCTAAATATTGAGAAATGTGTCTTAGCGATTGTAAAAACCTGTAATTTAATTTAATTTGGCAGGGTAAATCCCAGCGTTTTCTCTAGTTTATTCTAGTGTATTTGAGAAGTTGCACAGATATTGGTAACAGGACTCTGGGGGTTGTTGGCCAGTTTTCTCACCTAAGAAAAACACTGGCCTTTAAGGCCTTCCTGCATTGATATGTAAATTGCGTGTGGGGGGGAAGTGCAACAACTCAATATCACACACCCTAGTCTACATACACATGAAAAATACCTATTTTAGAATATCAAGGATAGTAATGAGTTATGGTTAAATCATTCAATCATTTATACCACAGTCTTAAATGATGTCTTAAATGATATCAGGTTAAAAGACCATGATATCTTCTCCAAACCAACTTACAGCTTGACAGCAGTTCATTTCACATTCAAAATGCACTGAAACTTCATTCTCAGATCAACTCATTCTTCCAGAACACTAGAAAAGGTTTTACCCCCCAAAAACACACGTTAAATAAAAAAACACACAAATAACGGGTAGAATTCTAACATATTTCTGCTGTTTTCTGTTGTTCAGAATTCACAGCATTTTATGTCACATGGTCATTGTTTACACATTTCCCCCAAGTTTCCCCTTTTTATAGATGGTGATGAAACTGAAAGATTAATACCTGTATGTGTTCAGCTACATCTAATTGTTTTGATAGTATTTAATTTTTTAGATTCTGAAAATATTTGACTACGGTATTACTGTAGAAGTGTTGCAAATGTCTGTGTCATTCAATGTTGTATTAATGCATTCAGTGACTACATCTTCCAAACTACATATTTCACTTAGACACAACCACTGCCAAAACTCAGAGCCCATTTTTATACACTCTTTTATACGCTCAAAACTGTTAAACATAATTGAAAGATCTTATAAACATTGAGATCTTTCAATTTAAATGAATTAATTTCTCACTTAAACACAAAGACCAACAGAACTTGATTTACTATACAGGCTTATTTGCACATGCTTACATATTATTTCCAAGACTGTGTTATTTATTTTAAAAACCTAAGCTAGACTGAAATGTGCAATATTTCTACCGTATACCACAAAGATATGTAATTTAAGTCCAAAGGGAAACTATGTTTTTATTGTATTTTTATTACTGCCAATGTCTGAGAGACCACAACCCATAAGATTGCTAAAGTAAAAAATGTGTACCGTTGGTTCATTAATGTTAAGTAATATTTTTGACTCGAACAAAATCACTTAATTGTCAATTTTTAGGTATTTGAAATGTACTATCATTAACTTTTGTAATGTTAATTTATATTATGTTATATATATGCACGGTAAAACTCTCTCCAATATGATATATACACATTATAATGCTTGATCTGTAGATAAAAGGCTGTGGATTTGCATAAAATGACTTTATTTTGTGTATTTGTATTTTATGTTTGTTGCTGTTTTAAAACGACTCGCTACCGTGTGCCTGTTCACACCACAAGGACTATGAATCGGTATCAAACGCACAATAACTGGAATTTAAAACTTCACTATGTGAAGAAACAAATGATCAATAAACTGTTGGACAGATATAGGCTACACTAGGATTTGTGCGCTCGAAATTTCTTCGCTTTGTGCCGTGAACTTTTAAATGCGCACTTGTGCAGCGCTGAACACTGTGACTCCATGTTGCTTTGAGCACATCATTCTGCACCCGCGATGCGCATACGCGCTTTGTGCGCTCTGTTTTGAAGCGTTTCATATTATCATGGTTTTTCCTATATTTTTTATACCTAGCCTGCACAATACATTTAAAATAAGCATAATTTAATTGTATATTATATTGTATGCACTAAAGCTGGTGAAAACCTATCTCAGGTCCACAATGTCAGATGACAGATTAAGCAATTTAGGTGTTCTAAGTATTGAGTCAAGGAGGGCAAAGGCCTTAAATCTAGATGAATTTGCTGATCTTTTTGCAAAAAAAACACAAAAATCGTAGAATGCAGTTAATGTGACTGATTCTGAATATGTAATGCAAATTTAAAAAATATAATGGCAATGCAAATACATTGTTGAATGATTGGTAATCATGGTATTTTGCCTGTTAATGCCTATAGTGCAGTGCAGAAAATGATATGACAACAATAAGGTCTAAACTGGCCCCTCTAACAGTACAACTGGCCCCAGCTTGCCCCCAGCTTGAATGTGAGGCTATATGTAAAGCAGAAAAGCGCAATATAAATAAAATGTATCATCATCATCATGTGATTATATTTACTACTTTTGTGAATAAATCTTGCTGCAGCATTTTGGACCAGTTGAAGGCGAGCGATTTGTGACTTGGAAATACCGCAATACAATGAGTTGCTGTAGTCTAAATGGGAAGTAATAAAAGCATGAACAGCCATCTCTAGTGTTTTGTCAGTTAGGAAGTGTTTAATTTTAGACAAAAGACGGAGTTGATAGAAACTAGATCCAGTTACTGAAGATATTTGTTTGTCAAATTTTAAAGGCCCATCTAAAAGCACACCCCAAACCTTTCTTACTTTGTCAAAAAAAAAAAAAAAAAAAAAACTCAAATACTCATGAACATGTGAACACGTGATGATAAGTACGCATGTGACCATGTTATATACTTGTGCATGACCTGCCTGATCTCATGAAAATGCATCTCTATGGCACGCATTGTGTTTATCGTGCAATTTTTACGCGAAAATATATATTTTTACATGCATATAATACGCACTTTATTGAGTGTAATACACACACATCCTACAAAACTAATCCTAACCAAACATATAATACATATTACATATTACACACCACTACTAAACCTACCCTAAACCCACCCATGCCTATCATATGCACGTATAAATTGCACAATAAACACAATGTGTGCTATAGAGACGCATTTAGTGTGACCGGGTTGGAATGACGTAACAATTTCACAAATTCACGTTTATGTTGTTTACATGCAGATGGTAAAGGCATCGTTTTCAAAATGAGTGATAAAAGGCATAATATATAATATACTATATAATATACTATATATACATAATGAAGACAGACTTCACTGCCAGTTCACTTCACTGTTCACAAGTCCTCACTTGTATAGATAGACATCGTTCATTGAGTCCTCACTTGGCCAGTGTAGAGCGACATTGGTCTGTTAGTAATATAGACATGTATGTGTGAGTGCAATGGCACATAACAATGGCAAGTAAATTGTTAGGGACTGCATAACCAAGCATAGAAAGTATCTATGAAGGCCTATATATAAATATATATAACTTATAGTTACAAAATAAAGACATACTTAACTGTTCACACACACACACACACACAGTTCCATTGCAGGCTATTGTGAGTCCACTGTTGTATAGGTAGAGATCGTTCAGAGTTGAGATTCAATCTTGGCATGTTTAATTTTTTTAATTTTTTTAATTTAGATTTTTTTAAAGTTATATTATGAAAAAAATGATTTAATTTTTGTTTCTTCAAAATGACCAGATGCAGCAAGTCAACTCAAAAGTTTTGAATTAGATCTTAAAGAAAGGTCCACTGTTGGATGGTAACGAACGACATATGTTTGGTTGCATTTAAATTGAGCAATATTTCAAACACTGACTTTCTCTGTACATCAACATCCTAGAAACAAAGGAAACAGAAAAATAAAGACATGTCTATTGATTTTTTTTAAGAGTAGAAATTATGTTTTAATTAATAGGCAGCCAATACTATCAGTCGCATTATTAATATCTTAATATAATAATAATTACATTATAATTATAACATTTAGTTGCAGATCCCCTCTTGGCATGCTTTTTTTTTAATTAAAAAAAATGCAAATTTGAAGTTATATTTTGAGAAATATAATATAATATATATGGTAACCCTTTATAAAAACTGCATCCTATTAATCATTAGTTAAGCATTGGTAAACAGATAAATCATAATTCAGAAAGCAGACATTAGTAAGCAGTTTATAAATACACCTTTAAACGCTGTATTATTGAGTTAGAAGCATATCTATAATGTGTTTAATAATTGCATTTTCATACTTTATTAAATCAATTTATCATTTCTAAATGAAGTATAGCATTATTTACAAATCAGTTATTTAGGTGTTTACAGTGATTAATAAGATCACTTAGAAAGTGTGAGTAAATGTAGTAGATTCAGGCAGTTATAAAGCATTTAGTAGTGGTCAGTTCACTATTTTGCGAGCTCATCTAAAGTGAGGACTAGTTATGCTTTGTAAATAATTTATAAAGGAGATTTAAAGACTCAGTTATTGTCATAATTCAGGGGCGGAAGCAATATGCAAGTAAAACTCAGCAAAAACACAGCAAAAACACACGGGTGGGCTGGTGGCGCAGGGACTTGATGGTCAGCGTGGAGGTGAAGACAGGTGACGGTGAATCCAGTGAAGTGAACATCCAACACGACGAACACCACGAAAACACCGAACAGGACACGAACTGGAACTGGAACAGGAACTGGAACCGGAAGAGCAGACGACGACAACACACTGAGGACACCAAAACCAACGATCTGACAGGGAAAGGAGAGTGCGATGAGTTTATATAGCAGAGATGATTGATGGTAGCTGATGAGGGGAATGAGATCAGGTGGAGTGCTGATCAACTGAACGAGCAGCCACGCCCACTCACACACACCCACACACACAAAACAACAAATACACGAGACACGAAGAAACCAGTGAATTCATGAACCGTGACAGTTATCTTCTAAACAGAAAAAGGAAACAAACACAACACGATAGAGAACATAGAAATATTAACAGCCTTTAAATCTCCTTTATAAATGCTTTACAAGGCATAACTAGTCCTCACTTTAGATGAGCTCACAAAAACTCGTTTTCAAAAGCGTTCATTGTCAGGCCCCCAAAATGGCATTTTCGTTGAAATGAACGGCCAAAACGTTTTCAGTTTTCAGTTGAAAATGATGTCGTGTAAACAGACCCTAAAGCGTGTATTATTTATTGCACTTTAGTTTTTCGCCATAACATTTTGAGATTGACCTCCAAAATCTTTACAGTGTGTTTGTGATGGCAAGAAATGTACAAAGCAGCCAAACACGTATCGTTCTTTACCATCCAACTGGGGACGCGAAGTTCATTTTGATTAATAAAATCATTATTCACTGTATAAAGTATGCTTTACGCTATACTAAATATAGGTCACTATAGTGACCTGAAATCGTTACCTTAAAGAGCTATTTCTGTTTGATTAATCCTATAAACCCTAAAGGGACTGCATAACCAAACATAGAAAGTATCTATGAGGAGAGAAAATAAGTGTTAAATAAAATAAACAAATATTATGACTGATAAAAGGCATAATATATAATATACTATATAATATACCATATATACATAATGAAGACAGACTTCACTGCCAGTTCACTTCACTGTTCACACACACACACACACACACACACTGTTCAAGTCCTCACTTGTATAGATAGACATCGTTCATTGAGTCCTCACTTGGCCAGTGTAGAGCGACATTGGTCTGTTAGTAATATAGACATGTATGTGTGAGTGCAATGGCACATAACAATGGCAAGTAAATTGTTAGGGACTGCATAACCAAGCATAGAAAGTATCTATGAAGGCCTATATATATAACTTATAGTTACAAAATAAAGACATACTTAACTATTCACACACACACACACAGTTCCATTGCAGGCTATTGTGAGTCCACTGTTGTATAGGTAGAGATCGTTCAGAGTTGAGATTCAATCTTGGCAAGGTTATTTTTTTTAATTTTAATTTTTTTTAAAGTTATATTATGAAAAAAATGATTTAATTTTTGTTTCTTCAAAATGACCAGATGCAGCAAGTCAACTCAAAAGTTTTGAATTAGATCTTAAAGAAAGGTCCACTGTTGGATGGTAACGAACGACATATGTTTGGTTGCATTTAAATTGGGCAATATTTCAAACACTGACTTTCTCTGTACATCAACATCCTAGAAACAAAGGAAACAGAAAAATAAGGACATGTCTATTGATTTTTTGTTGTTGTTTTTTTTGTAGAAATTATGTTTTAATTAATAGGCAGCCAATACTATCTGTCGCATTATTAGTACCTTTATAATATAATAATAATTACATTATAATTATAACATTGAGTTGTAGATCCCCTCTTGGCATGTTTTTTTTATTTTATTTTTTATAAAAAAATGCATATTTGAAGTTATATTCTGAAAAATATTATATAATATATATATTGTAACCCTTTTATAATAACTGCATTTAATTAATCATTAGTTAAGCATTAGTAAACAGTTAAATCATAATTCATAAAGCAGACATTAATAAGCCGTTTATAAATACAGCTTTAAATGCTGTATTATTGATTTATAAGGATATCTATAATGTGTTTAATAATTGTATTTTCATACTTTATTAATTATCAATTTATCATTTCTAAATGAAGTATAGCATTATTTACAAAGCAGTTATTTAGGAGTTGTCAGTGATTAATAAGATCACTTAGAAAGTGTGAGTAAATGTAGTAGATTCAGGGAGTTATAAAGCATTTAGTAGTGGTCAGTTCACTATTTTGTGAGCAAAAGTGAGGACTAGTTATGCCTAGTAAAGCATTTATAAAGGAGATTTAAAGACTCATTTATCTTCTAAACAGAAAAAGGAAACAAACACAACACAACACAGTGATAGAGAACATAGAAATATTAACAGCCTTTAAATCTCCTACATAACTAGCATAACTAGTCCTCACTTTAGATGAGCTCACAAAAAATTGTGAACTGACCTCTACTAAATGCTTTATAACTACCTGAACTACAGTAGAAATACATGTTAATAAAGCATTTATTAACACACTAAGTAACTATTACTATATGTCTGAATAATAAGTGTATGATGTATGAATGTACATTGAATTAGTTTAATCATTTACTTACACTTTCTAAGGGATCTTATGAACCACTGACAACTCCTAAATAACTGCTTTGTAAATTATGCTATACTTCATTTAGAAATTATAAATTGATCATTAATAAAGTATGAAAATACAATTATTAAACACATTATAGATATGCTTTTAAAACAGGAATAAAGCATTTATAACTGCATTTATATACTGCTTATTAGTGTATATTAATGCTTTATAAATGAATTAACTCTTTACTAATGCTTAACTAATGATTAATAGCGTGCAGTTATTATAAAGTGTTACTGAAAGCTCCTGAACTAAGCAGATAAACAGCAGCTCTACAGTCTCAGAGCCTCTCTAGGACAGCAGCCATTCAGACAATAGAGAAGTGTGAACGACGTGTGTTAATGGGCCACTGCAGTTCCTGCTCCAGCCTACAGGAGCGCTGCTGAGTATGGACTTAAACACACACACACATGTAAGTCCCCACTTGGTCAAAAATGTACAAAATTAACCAGAGCGTGTTTTGGCTGATTTTAACATGTTTTAAAGCATGACCAACAGGGGACTTGAAAAATGTCCCCACTTGGCTCGACGGTCCCCTGTTAGTGAGTGTGTAACGACACCAAGGTCCCCAGTTAGATAGATAGACGAGTAAACACACACACACACACACACACACACACACACACATTCCAGAATTGCAATCTTGACATCGCAGCCTGTTCATTATAGCCCTAATACAATATAATAATAAAAATAGTCAACATAACATATACGAATTACACTGCTCTGTTTAAATAGTCAGTAGTACAATTTGTACCATTCACAGTAATTAGAGCTCCACTGTGATGTTTCCAAGCACATTTTTGCGCGTGTGAAGAGGATGATTTTTTTCATCGATATTGGAACACGAGTGAAGTACAAAGCCTATAATAAAGAATAGTTTAGCATCCAAATACATCGCAAATATTGAAACATTTTGATTCTAATGAGAGGGTTACGTGAGACCAACACGGCTTACTTTCGTTTTTATTTTTACATTAAATTTAAAGGATTTGTTGTGGAATATTTTGAGTGTATCATAAAATCAGAATAAGGTAAGACAAGTAAAATTTCCCGTCTTTATTATATATATATATATATATATATATATATATATATTTAGGGCCCAAGCCCTGAAAGGGCGAAGGCCCTATTGTTTTCGGTAGGATTATTTATTATTATTCTTATTTTTCTGTCAACCTTTCGGGCACTTTTGAGACCCTTAACGTGCTCGAAAACTCTTGAAACTTTGCACACGGGTCAGAACCCGCGGCCATCAGGGCCGGGCTGAAGCTGGTACCCGGGCGTGGCAGGGGGGCTCGACAGCGCCCCCTTGAACGGGGTCCGAAAACTTGGTCCATAATTCAGACACGCTTGCATGTAATAATATGAAACTTGGTACACATATAGATCTCATCGGGCCGAACAACTTTCGTACTTTTACTTTTTACGCCAGCCCAACAGGAAGTCGGCTATTATGGGTTGTTTGGAAACGCATGCTGTGGAATTTAATGTACTCCTCCTAGGGAATTCATCCATTCGCCTCCAAACTCAGTCAGCATGAAGTCAAGACATTGAGGATGCTAAATTGCGGACAGATTTTTGATATCTCGAACGGTTTGGCCGTGGCGAGGACACGAATTGATGGCGAATAATGGAAACAGGAAGTGTGTTATAACTTCTGCATACATTAACTGATCTTGATTAAACTTCAGCAGTGTGTTCGTTGTAAGAGGCCGATCACATGGATGTGACTATTGTGAGTCAAAGTTATAGCGCCACCAACTGGCAGCAGGAAGTGTGTCCCTTTCAAAATGCTTTGAAATCACCCTCTTATTTTTACCCGATTTGCTTCAAACTGTATGTGTATAATGTAAACACACAGCAGATGTAGACCTGTGAAAGGATTTTTGATATCTTTAATACTGTTGCCATGGCAACGCTTCAAACTTTAATATTCTTTTTTGATGCTTTTGAGACTCTTAACATACTTGAAATTGGATGAAACTCGACAGACACATCACATTTATTAGCCCGTAGACATGTGCAAAGTTTCAGAAACGGGCGTGGTGAGGGGCTCAGTAGCGCCACCTTTAGTCATAAGTGGGGGCTTAGTTTTAAGTAGAGTCACAAAAATCGTTATGTATATTGTTCTCATCAAGCCGGACAACTTTCTAATTTATAGTCATAAGCTGTGACCAACAGGAAGTGAGATATTTTGGTTTGAATGTGATTTTTTGGAGAATTCTCTCCCTCTCTCTCTCTGCCTCTGCGTCTCTGTGTGTGTGAGGGGTGGGGGGATTTGTCTTTTGAGTGAGATTTGTTTAAAATTCCTGTTTTTCAAGGTTTCAGGGGCTTTTGGGGCCTTAAACGTGCTCGAAAACTCTTGAAACTTTGCACACAGGTCAGAACGTGCGGCCAACAGGGCCGGGCTGAAGCTGGTACCCGGGCGTGGCAGGGGGGCTCAACAGCGCCCCCTGGAACGGGATCCGAACACTTGTCCATAAATCAAACACACTTGCATGTAATGATATGAAACTCGGTACACATATAGATCTCATCGGGCCGAACAACTTTCGTGCTCTAAGTTTTACGCCAGCCCAACAGGAAGTCGGCTATTATGGGTTGTTTGGAAAACGCTTGCTGTGGAATGCGAAGTACTCCTCCTAGAGAATTCATCCAATCCCCACCAAACTCGGTGTGCATGAAGTCAAGACATTGAGGATTCTAAATTGCGGACGGATTTTTGATATCTCGAACGGTTTGGCCGTGGCGAGGAAACGAATTTATGGCGAGAAAAGAGAAACACAAAGTGGAATAACTTCTGCATACATTAACTGATCTTGATGAAACTTCAGCAGTGTGTTCGTGGTAAGAGGCCGATCAGATGGATGTAACTATTGTGAGTCAAAGTTATAGCGCCACCAACTGGCAGCAGGAAGTGTGTCACTTTCAACATGCTTTTGACAAAAGTGGGCGGGTTAGTTTTAACTACAGTAAAAAAAAAATAGTTTGTATATTGTACTCATCAAGCCGGACAACTTTCTAATTTACATTCATTAGCTCCGGCCATCAGGAAGTCAGATATTTTGGTTTGAATGTGGATTTCTTTGCAAAATCAGCCTCTGAATTTTTACCCAGTCCTGCTAAGTGGTTTATTTTATTCACACCAAACTTTTTCAACATGATGAAAATACATTAAAGATGCTAAATTGTGAACGGATATTGAATATCTCAAACGGTTTTGATATGGCGAGGGATTAAAGTAATGTCAAAAAAGGAATCAGAAAACATCTCATATCTTCTACAAATGTAATTATACACCGTTTATTTTTATATAAAATTATACAAATATTAGAACTAAACCCATTTTATTCTGTTTTTGCAATTCAAGAAGTATAAAAAAAGTTAAAAACAGGCTATTTAGTGCTATTTGGTTCAACAAAAAAGCAAACATAGGGCTATTCTGCCCTCTTGTGTCCAAAAGGATATACAAATAGTATATTAAACTTTTTACTAGGTAGGCCTATATTGTATTTAAATATAAATGTATTAGGTATATGACTGTGAGGATATTTTCCCATCGGTTAATCGACGTGTGACACGAGCGGGTGCTTTTAAATCGCTAATATAAAAGTGAAAGTAAAATTCGGACGTCCGCACGGACATTGATAATGGTGCACACACGTTGGAAAGAATGATACTTTTAAACATAACACTAAACTGCCATTAGGTGTCGCCAGGCGACCGTCTTAATGAGCGAGTCATTGATTCATTCATTCAAACGATTCGTTCGAATGACTGAGTCATTCATGATTGAGACAGATGTTTATGGATTGATCATTGAATCTTTGAGTCAACCGATTCGTTCAAAATGCTGAATCATTCAGTAATGAGAAAACAAGTTGCCGTGAGATGCGCGCACATATATAAATATATATATATATATATATATATATATATATATATATATATAAATATAGCTGCGAGCAGCGATGGAGGGCCAAAGCCGGCGGCACCGCCACCCCGGTGCCTTTAGGTAACTAAAGGCACCGGGGTTGCGGTGCCACCAGCTTGGGCCCGCAATCGCTGCTCGCAGCTATATTTATATATATATATATATATATATATATATATATATTTATTCTTATTCTTATTTTTCTGTCAACCTTTCGGGCACTTTTGAGACCCTTAACGTGCTCGAAAACTCTTGAAACTTTGCACACGGGTCAGAACCCGCGGCCATCAGGGCCGGGCTGAAGCTGGTACCCGGGCGTGGCAGGGAGGCTCGACAGCGCCCCCTTGAACGGGGTCCGAAAACTTGGTCCATAAATCAGACACGCTTGCATGTAATAATATGAAACTCGGTACACATATAGATCTCATCGGGCCGAACAACTTTCGTACTTTTACTTTTTACGCCAGCCCAACAGGAAGTCGGCTATTATGGGTTGTTTGGAAACGCATGCTGTGGAATTTAATGTACTCCTCCTAGGGAATTCATCCATTCGCCTCCAAACTCAGTCAGCATGAAGTCAAGACATTGAGGATGCTAAATTGCGGACAGATTTTTGATATCTCGAACGGTTTGGCCGTGGCGAGGACACGAATTGATGGCGAATAATGGAAACAGGAAGTGTGTTATAACTTCTGCATACATTAACTGATCTTGATTAAACTTCAGCAGTGTGTTCGTTGTAAGAGGCCGATCACATGGATGTGACTATTGTGAGTCAAAGTTATAGCGCCACCAACTGGCAGCAGGAAGTGTGTCCCTTTCAAAATGCTTTGAAATCACCCTCTTATTTTTACCCAATTTGCTTCAAAGTTTATGTGTATAATGTAAACACACGGCAGATGTAGACCTGTGAAAGGATTTTTGATATCTTTAATACTGTTGCCATGGCAACGCTTCAAACTTTAATATTCTTTTTTGATGCTTTTGAGACTCTTAACATACTTGAAATTGGATGAAACTCGACAGACACATCACATTTATTAGCCCGTAGACATGTGCAAAGTTTCAGAAACGGGCGTGGTGAGGGGCTCAGTAGCGCCACCTTTAGTCATAAGTGGGGGGGTTAGTTTTATCAACAACAACAAAACTTGGTATGTGTATTGGTCTCATCAAGACGGACAACTTTCTAATTTACATTAACGATCTCCGACCAAAAGGAAGAGAGATATTTTGGTTTGAATGTGGATTTTCTGAAGAATTTTCTCTCCCTCTCTCTGTGTCTCTGTGTGTGTGAGGGGAGGGGGGATTTGACTATTGCTTTTATATTGTTAATCAAGGTTTCAGGGGCTTTTGGGGTCCTTAACGTGCTCAAAAACTCTTGAAAATTTACATACAAGTCGGAACCCCCTGCCATCAGGGACGGGTTGAAGCTGGTACCCGGGCGTGGCAGGGGGGCTCAACAGCGCCCCCTTGAACGGGGTCACAAAACTTGGTCCATAGATCAAACACGCTTGCATGAATTAATTTGAAACTCAGTACACATATAGATATCATCGGGCCGAACAACTTTCGTGCTCTAAGTTTTACGCCAGCCCAACAGGAAGTCGGCTATTATGGGTTGTTTGGAAAACGCTTGCTGTGGAATGCGAAGTACTCCTCCTAGAGAATTCATCCAATCCCCACCAAACTCGGTGTGCATGTAGTCAAGACATTGAGGATTCTAAATTGCGGACGGATTTTTGATATCTCGAACGGTTTGGCCGTGGCGAGGAATCGAATTTATGGCGAGAAAAGAGAAACACGAAGTGGAATAACTTCTGCATGCATTAACTGATCTTGATGAAACTTCAGCAGTGTGTTCGTGGTAAGAGGCCGATCAGATGGATGTAACTATTGTGAGTCAAAGTTATAGCGCCACCAACTGGCAGCAGGAAGTGTGTCACTTTCAAAATGTTTTTGACAAAAGTGGGGGGGTTAGTTTTACCCACAATTACAAAAATCAGTACGTTTATTGGTCTCATCGAGCCGGACAACTTTCTAATTTAAAGTCATTAGCTCTGACCATCAAGAAGTCAGATATTTTGGTCTGAATGTGGATTTTTTTGCTAAATCAGCCTCTGAATTTTTAGCCACCTTTATCTAAGTGGTTTATTTTATTCCCACCAAACTTTTTCAACATGATAAAAATATATTAATGATGCTAAATTGTGAACGGATAATAAATATCTCAAACGGTTTTGCTATGGCGAGGGATTAAAGTATTGTCTAAAAAGGAAACACTCAAAGGCTCATATATTCTAAAAATGTAATTATACACCATTTATTACTATATAAAAGTATACAAATATCAGAACTTAACTCATTTTATTCTTTTTTTTTCAATTTAAGAATGTTTAAGTTTAAAAACTGCCAGAATGGTTGTTTAGTCTAAACAATAAATAAATAAAGTCAAACATAGTGCTATACTGCCCTCTTGTGTTCAAAATCAGGTAGGCCTATTATATCTATATAAAAATATACTAGGTATGTGACGGTGAGAATATTTTACCACTGGTTAACTGACGTGTGACACCGCTGGGGGCTTTTTAATCGCTAACTTAAAAACGAAAGTAAAATATGTTCGTCCGCACGGACATTGATAATGGTGCGGAGCAGAGCGAGCGTTTTCAATAAATTCCTATGGAAGGAGGAATGACCTAAAAAACGTTGACTCTGTTCTGCTCGTTCCTCGCTGAGGACGCGCACCATTATGAATGCCTGTGCAGCCGTGAGCATTTTAGTTTCATTTTCGGGGCGGATTGCTTGAATGTATTTTAAAAAAGCACAATGTTGTGTTTTATTGCTACTGTACAAAAATATAAGTTAACACTTTGCAGTTTGAATGATGTTCTGAACAAAATGACAGAGTATGTTTTTATGTATCCACTGTTCAATCGCGCCCCCGTTTTATTGATTCCCAAGTTATTTTTTCATTTAAGTTTTTTTCATTGTTCTAATCAGGTCAGGCAAGTAAAATTATCTGTGTCTTATCCCTTACATTTTTATATAATATATATACACTACTGTTCAAAAATTTGGCGTCAATAAGATTTTTAAGCGAAGTTTCTTCTGCTCACCAAGGCTGCATTTATTTGATTAAAAATACAAACAAAAACAGTAATATTGTAAAATATAATTCCAATTTAAAACAGCTGCTTTCTATTTTAATATATTTTAAACTGTTATTTATTCCTGTGATCAAAGCTGAGTTTTCAGCATCATTACTCCAGTCGTCACTGTCACATGATCCTTCAGAAATTATTCTAATATGATGATTGATGCTCAAGAAACATTCATTATTATTTTAAATGTCGAAAACAGTTGTGTACAGTCTTTGATGAATAGAAAGTTCAAAAGAACAGCATTTATCTGAAATCTAAAGCTTTTGTAACATTAAACACTACCGTTCAGAAGTTTGGGGTCAGTAATAATTTTAATTTTATTTTTGGGGAAAAGAAATAAAATAAATCAATACTTTTATTCATCGAGAATGAGTTAAACTGATTAAAAGTTACAGTACAGACATTTATAATGTTAAAAAAATTATATTTGAAATAAATGCTGTTCTTTTGAACTTTACATTCAACGCATTTTGAAAAAAAATCTGTACACAACTGTTTTCAACATTGAAAATAATAATTAATATTTATTGACCATCAATCATCATATTAGAATGGTTTCTGAAGGATCATGTGACACTGAAGACGGGAGTAATGATGCTGAAAACTCAGCTTTGATCACATTAATTACAGTGTAAAATATTTTAAAATAGAAAACAGCTGTTGTAAATTGGAATAATATTTCACAATATTACTGTTTTTGTTTGTATTTTTAATCAAATAAATGCAGCCTTGGTGAGCAGAAGAGACTTCTCCTAAAAACATTAAAAATCTTCCTGACCCCAAACTTTTGAACGGTGTATATATATATATATATATATACACATACACACACATATATATATATATATCTATCTATATATATATATCTATATATATACATTTATATATATATATATATATATATATATATATATATATATATATATATAAATATAGCTGCGAGCAGCGATGGAGGGCCAAAGCCGGCGGTACCGCCACCCCGGTGCCTTTAGGTAACTAAAGGCACCGGGGTTGCGGTGCCACCGGCTTGGGCCCGTAATCGCTGCTCGCAGCTATATTTTATTATTATTATTCTTCTTATTCTTATTTTTCTGTCAACCTTTCGGGCACTTTTGAGACCCTTAACGTGCTCGAAAACTCTTGAAACTTTGCACACGGGTCAGAACCCGCGGCCATCAGGGCCGGGCTGAAGCTGGTACCCGGGCGTGGCAGGGGGGCTCGACAGCGCCCCCTTGAACGGGGTCCGAAAACTTGGTCCATACATCAGACACGCTTGCATGTAATAATATGAAACTCGGTACACATATAGATCTCATCGGGCCGAACAACTTTCGTACTCTTACTTTTTACGCCAGCCCAACAGGAAGTCGGCTATTATGGGTTGTTTGGAAACGCATGCTGTGGAATTTAATGTACTCCTCCTAGGGAATTCATCCATTCGCCTCCAAACTCGGTCAGCATGAAGTCAAGACATTGAGGATGATAAATTGCGGACCGATTTTTGATATCTCAAACGGTTTGGCTGTGGCGAGGAAGCAAATTTATGGCGAATAATGGAAACAGGAAGTGTGTTATAACTTCTGCATACATTAACTGATCTTGATTAAACTTCAGCAGTGTGTTCGTTGTAAGAGGCCGATCACATGGATGTGACTATTGTGAGTCAAAGTTATAGCGCCACCAACTGGCAGTAGGAAGTGTGTCCCTTTCAAAATGCTTTGAAATCACCCTCTTATTTTTACCCGATTTGCTTCAAACTTTATGTGTATATTGTAAACACACGGCAGATGTAGACCTGTAAAAGGATTTTTGATATCTTTAATACTGTTGCCATGGCAACGCTTCAAACTTTAATATTCTTTTTTGATGCTTTTGAGACTCTTAACATACTTGAAATTGGATGAAACTCGACAGACACATCACATTTATTAGCCCGTAGACATGTGCAAAGTTTCAGAAACGGGCGTGGTGAGGGGCTCAGTAGCGCCACCTTTAGTCATAAGTGGGGGCTTAGTTTTAAGTAGAGTCACAAAAATCGTTATGTATATTGTTCTCATCAAGCCGGACAACTTTCTAATTTATAGTCATAAGCTGTGACCAACAGGAAGTGAGATATTTTGGTTTGAATGTGATTTTTTGGAGAATTCTCTCCCTCTCTCTCTCTGCCTCTGCGTCTCTGTGTGTGTGAGGGGTGGGGGGATTTGTCTTTTGAGTGAGATTTGTTTAAAATTCCTGTTTTTCAAGGTTTCAGGGGCTTTTGGGGCCTTAAACGTGCTCGAAAACTCTTGAAACTTTGCACACAGGTCAGAACGTGCGGCCATCAGGGCCGGGCTGAAGCTGGTACCCGGGCGTGGCAGGGGGGCTCAACAGCGCCCCCTGGAACGGGATCCGAACACTTGTCCATAAATCAAAAGCACTTGCATGTAATGATATGAAACTCGGTACACATATAGATCTCATCGGGCCGAACAACTTTCGTGCTCTAAGTTTTACGCCAGCCCAACAGGAAGTCGGCTATTATGGGTTGTTTGGAAAACGCTTGCTGTGGAATGCGAAGTACTCCTCCTAGAGAATTCATCCAATCCCCACCAAACTCAGTGTGCATGAAGTCAAGACATTGAGGATTCTAAATTGCGGACGGATTTTTGATATCTCGAACGGTTTGGCCGTGGCGAGGAAACGAATTTATGGCGGAATTTATGGTGGTGGAATAACTTCTGCATACATTAACTGATCTTGATGAAACTTCAGCAGTGTGTTCGTGGTAAGAGGCCGATCAGATGGATGTAACTATTGTGAGTCAAAGTTATAGCGCCACCAACTGGCAGCAGGAAGTGTGTCACTTTCAACATGCTTTTGACAAAAGTGGGCGGGTTAGTTTTAACTACAGTAAAAAAAAAATAGTTTGTATATTGTACTCATCAAGCCGGACAACTTTCTAATTTACATTCATTAGCTCCGGCCATCAGGAAGTCAGATATTTTGGTTTGAATGTGGATTTCTTTGCAAAATCAGCCTCTGAATTTTTACCCAGTCCTGCTAAGTGGTTTATTTTATTCACACCAAACTTTTTCAACATGATGAAAATACATTAAAGATGCTAAATTGTGAACGGATATTGAATATCTCAAACGGTTTTGATATGGCGAGGGATTAAAGTAATGTCAAAAAAGGAATCAGAAAACATCTCATATCTTCTACAAATGTAATTATACACCGTTTATTTTTATATAAAATTATACAAATATTAGAACTAAACCCATTTTATTCTGTTTTTGCAATTCAAGAAGTATAAAAAAAGTTAAAAACAGGCTATTTAGTGCTATTTGGTTCAACAAAAAAGCAAACATAGGGCTATTCTGCCCTCTTGTGTCCAAAAGGATATACAAATAGTATATTAAACTTTTTACTAGGTAGGCCTATATTGTATTTAAATATAAATGTATTAGGTATATGACTGTGAGGATATTTTCCCATCGGTTAATCGACGTGTGACACGAGCGGGTGCTTTTAAATCGCTAATTTAAAAGTGAAAGTAAAATTCGGACGTCCGCACGGACATTGATAATGGTGCACACACGTTGGAAAGAATGATACTTTTAAACATAACACTAAACCGCCATTAGGTGTCGCCAGGCGACCGTCTTAATGAGCGAGTCATTGATTCATTCGTTCAAACGATTCGTTCGAATGACTGAGTCATTCATGATTGAGACAGATGTTTATGGATTGATCATTGAATCTTTGAGTCAACCGATTCGTTCAAAATGCTGAATCATTCAGTAATGAGAAAACAAGTTGCCGTGAGATGCGCGACGATTCTGCTGTGATCTTTGTTTAACTACTTTTGTTACTGAAACAGAACAAAAACAGTCAATATTGCATCTAAAATGTAAGTGACTTAATTATAACTGTTTATTAACCTGTTGTATGAAATCAATGTCACAGTTTCAATTGTGATTGTATTCAGGAAACGGTAGCCTACTCGTCAAGTGAGGTTGCTTAACTCCATCATAGGTTATAAAATATATAAAAACTCCATATTTGTAATTTTTATAGTCAGTATGTTGTTATCTGGGTTTCTTTTTTGTGTGCTGCGCTCATTTGTTTACGTTTCTCCTGGAGAAGCTGCACGAGCCTCAGCAGCGCAACCTTGTTACCATTGATCAGTAATACATTTATTAACAACTGTTGATTGCAACTTAAAATGAATGTAATAAAATTAGAATAATCTCTCGTTTTAGTGATTCCCAAGTTATTTTTTGTCATTGACGTTCAAATCAGGCTACTCTGGTCGGGCAAGCCAAATTCTCTTTCAGGTAGGCCTATTGTATATATATAAATATATTAGTGATGTCGGTTAATCGACGTCTGACACCGCTGGGGGCTTTTAAATCGCTAACTTAAAGTAAAATACAGATGTCTGCACAGACTTTAATAATGGTGCTGAGTAGAGCGAGCATTTTCAATGAATTCCTATGGAAGTAGGAATTAACTAAAAAACGTTCGCTCTGTTCTGCTCGTTCCTCGCCGTGGGCGCTCACAGTTATGAATGCCTGTTTAGCCAAGAGCTTTTAGTTTAATTTTAAAATGAACGCCATTTCGGGGGGTGGATTGCTTGAATTTATTTTACAAAAGAACAATGTTGTGTTTTATTGCGAGTGTATATAAATATAAGTAAACACTTTGCAGTTTGAATGATGTCCTGTATGAACAAAATTATGTGCCAATTATGTTTTTATGTGTCTACTGTTAAATCACACACACATTCCAGCATTGCAAACTTGACATCGCAGCCTGTTCATTATAGCCTTAATAAAATATAATAAAATAGTAAACCTAACATATACACACTGCTCTGTTTAAATAGTCAGTAGTACAGTTCGTACATTCACAGTAAGCACTGCTCCACTGTGATTTTTCCAAGCACATTTTTGCGCGTGTGAAGAGGATGATTTTTTCCGTCGATATTGGAACACGAGTGAAGTACAAAGCCTATAATAAAGAATAGTTTAGCATCCAAATACATCACAACTGTTGAAACGTTTTGATTCTAATGAAAGGGTTACGTGAGCCCAACACTTACTTTCGTTTTTATTTTTACATTAAATTTAAAGGATTTGTTGTGGAATATTTTGAGTGTATCATAAAATCAGAATAAGGTAAGACAAGTAAAATTTCCCGTCTTTATTATATATATATATATATATATATATATATATATATATATGTAAATATAGCTGCGAGCAGCGATGGAGGGCCCAAGCATTTAGTGTAACTAAAGGCACCAGGGTGGCGGTGCCACCGGCTTGGGCCCGCAATCGCTGCTCGCAGCTATATTTACATACATATATATATATATATATATATATATATATATATATATATATATATTTATTATTATTATTTTGTCAACCTTTCGGGCACTTTTGGGGTTCTTAACATGCTCGAAAACTCTTGAAATGTTGCACACACGTCAGAACCCGCGGCCATCAGGGCCGGACTGAAGCTGGTACCCGGGCGTGGCAGGGGGGCTCGACAGCGCCCCCTGGAATGGTGTCCGAAAACTTGGTCCATAAATCAAACACACTTGCATGTAATTATATGAAACTCAGTACACATATAGAACTCATCGGGCCGAACAACTTTTGTGCTCTAAGTTTTACGCCAGCCCAACAGGAAGTCAACTATTATGTGTTGTTTGAAAAACGCATCCTCTGGAATTTGAAATACTCCTCCTAGAAAATTCGTCCAATCACAACCAAACCCGGTCAGAATAAAGACAAGACGTTGAGGATGCTAAATTGCGGACGGATTTTTGATATCTCGAACGGTTTGGCCGTGGCGAGGAAACGAATTTATAGCGAGAAAAGATAAACAGGAAGTGTGTTATAACTTCTGCATACATTAACTGATCTTGATTAAACTTCAGCAGTGTGTTCGTTGTAAGAGGCCGATCACATGGATGTGACTATTGTGAGTCAAAGTTATAGCGCCACCAACTGGCAGCAGGAAGTGTGTCCCTTTCAAAATGCTTTGAAATCACCCTCTTATTTTTACCCGATTTGCTTCAAACTTTATGTGTATAATGTAAACACACGGCAGATGTAGACCTATGAAAGGATTTTTGATATCTTTAATACTGTTGCCATGGCAACGCTTCAAACTTTAATATTCTTTTTTGATGCTTTTGAGACTCTTAACATACTTGAAATTGGATGAAACTCGACAGACACATCACATTTATTAGCCAGTAGACATGTGCAAAGTTTCAGAAACGGGCGTGGTGAGGGGCCACCTTTAGTCATAAGTGGGGGGGTTAGTCTTATCAACAGCAACAAAACTTGGTATGTGTATTGTTCTCATCAAGACGGACAACTTTCTAATTGACATTAACTACCTCCGACCAACAGGAAGAGAGATATTTTGGTTTGAATGTGGATTTTCTGAAGAATTTTCTCTCCCTCTCTCTGTGTCTCTGTGTGTGTGAGGGGAGGGGGGGATTTGACTATTGCTTTTATATTGTTAATCAAGGTTTCAGGGGCTTTTGGGGTCCTTAACGTGCTCAAAAACTCTTGAAACTTTGCACACAAGTCAGAACCCCCTGCCATCAGGGACGGGCTGAAGCTGGTACCCGGGCGTGGCTGGGGGGCTCAACAGCGCCCCCTTGAACGGGGTTCTAAAACTTGGTCCATATATCAAACACGCTTGCATGAATTAATATGAAACTCGGTACACATATAGATCTCATTGTGCCGAACAACTTTCCCCGGTCAAGTTTTACGCCAGCCCAACAGGAAGTCGGCTATTATGGGTTGTTTGGAAAACGCTTGCTGTGGAATGTGAAATACTCCTCCTAGAAAATTCACCGTGTCCCCTCCAAACTTGGTGTGCATGTAGTCAAGACTTTGAGGATGCTAAATTGCGGACGGATTTTTGATATCTCGAACGGTTTGGCCGTGGCGAGGAATCGAATTTATGGCGAGAAAAGAGAAACACGAAGTGGAATAACTTCTGCATGCATTAACTGATCTTGATGAAACTTCAGCAGTGTGTTCGTGGTAAGAGGCCGATCAGATGGATGTAACTATTGTGAGTCAAAGTTATAGCGCCACGAACTGGCAGCAGGAAGTGTGTCACTTTCAAAATGTTTTTGACAAAAGTGGGGGGGTTAGTTTTACCCACAATTACAAAAATCAGTACGTATATTGGCCTCATCGAGCCGGACAACTTTCTAATTTAAAGTCATTAGCTCTGACCATCAGGAAGTCAGATATTTTGGTCTGAATGTGGATTTTTTTGCTAAATCAGCCTCTGAATTTTTAGCCACCTTTATCTAAGTGGTTTATTTTATTCCCACCAAACTTTTTCAACATGATAAAAATATATTAATGATGCTAAATTGTGAACGGATAATAAATATCTCAAACGGTTTTGCTATGGCGAGGGATTAAAGTATTGTCTAAAAAGGAAACACTCAAAGGCTCATATATTCTAAAAATGTAATTATACACCATTTATTACTATATAAAAGTATACAAATATCAGAACTTAACTCATTTTATTCTTTTTTTTCAATTTAAGAATGTTTAAGTTTAAAAACTGCCAGAATGGTTGTTTAGTCTAAACAATAAATAAATAAAGTCAAACATAGTGCTATACTGCCCTCTTGTGTTCAAAATCAGGTAGGCCTATTATATCTATATAAAAATATACTAGGTATGTGACGGTGAGAATATTTTACCACTGGTTAACTGACGTGTGACACCGCTGGGGGCTTTTTAATCGCTAACTTAAAAACGAAAGTAAAATATGTTCGTCCGCACGGACATTGATAATGGTGCGGAGCAGAGCGAGCGTTTTCAATAAATTCCTATGGAAGGAGGAATGACCTAAAAAACGTTGACTCTGTTCTGCTCGTTCCTCGCTGAGGACGCGCACCATTATGAATGCCTGTGCAGCCGTGAGCATTTTAGTTTCATTTTCGGGGCGGATTGCTTGAATGTATTTAAAAAAAGCACAATGTTGTGTTTTATTGCTACTGTACAAAAATATAAGTTAACACTTTGCAGTTTGAATGATGTTCTGAACAAAATGACAGAGTATGTTTTTATGTGTCCACTGTTCAATTGCGCCCCCGTTTTATTGATTCCCAAGTTATTTTTTCATTTAAGTTTTTTTCATTGTTCTAATCAGGTCAGGCAAGTAAAATTATCTGTGTCTTATCCCTTACATTTTTATATAATATATATACACTACTGTTCAAAAATTTGGCGTCAGTAAGATTTTTAAGCGAAGTTTCTTCTGCTCACCAAGGCTGCATTTATTTGATTAAAAATACAAACAAAAACAGTAATATTGTAAAATATTATTCCAATTTAAAACAGCTGCTTTCTATTTTAATATATTTTAAACTGTTATTTATTCCTGTGATCAAAGCTGAGTTTTCAGCATCATTACTCCAGTCGTCACTGTCACATGATCCTTCAGAAATTATTCTAATATGATGATTGATGCTCAAGAAACATTCATTATTATTTTAAATGTCGAAAACAGTTGTGTACAGTCTTTGATGAATAGAAAGTTCAAAAGAACAGCATTTATCTGAAATCTAAAGCTTTTGTAACATTAAACACTACCGTTCAGAAGTTTGGGGTCAGTAATCATTTTAATTTTATTTTTGGGGAAAAGAAATAAAATAAATCAATACTTTTATTCATCGAGAATGAGTTAAACTGATTAAAAGTTACAGTACAGACATTTATAATGTTAAAAAAATTATATTTGAAATAAATGCTGTTCTTTTGAACTTTACATTCATCAACGCATTTTGAAAAAAAATCTGTACACAACTGTTTTCAACATTGAAAATAATAATTAATATTTATTGACCATTGTAATGGCAATTTTCAGAAGTTAATATCAAACAGCATCAGAGGTGTAAGAAACTTTCAAGAGACAAAACTGTAATAAAGAGAAAAGGTTTATTTCAATGAGGATTCTTTTCACAAAAGCCGCAGCCACCCAGCTTTGAAATAGAATACCTATTAGACATAATAAAACATAGACATTTTATACAGTTTCTTGGCAAAAACTCCTCCTTCCAGGTTTCTTGTAAATTTCCAGAAAGATACCCCCTATCTTCAGCTAGTTCGGACTGGTTTCTACCCCCTGGTGCAGGTCACACTGTTCTTTGTCCCTGAGACACCCAAAGGCCTTCATCTACGACCTAAATTGCCTCTCGCTTCCCTGTCCTCCTTCAGCTGCTAGAAAACCTCACAGAAACATATGATTAAACAGTTTGGAAACGAATGATTATAAGAAACGCTGGATTTTCCACAACAAATTCCTCCTCTTTATCATTCTCTGATAAACGTATTAAAGGAAAATTCATCCTTGTCTTCTAATTTCTTGATCAAACATCATTACATTTCAAGATCAGAATTGATTCACAGTTATACTCTTCATGTCTGAATTTCATATCACTGATCATACCCTTAAACTTAGTAGGCAAAAAGATTAGAATTAAAACTATTAGAAAAAAAAGATTAAAATGAAATAAGCTCAGGCTATTTTTCCAGGGATAGACCCTTAATTTTACAGCAAGCAGATAAAGGTTTATTCTGGAACCGGGCTAGACGAACGAGCTCTGTCATTGCATCCCCAACACTATAGGTCGGACCCTCAGTCATTTCAGTATAAACAAGAAAAAGTTTGATTAATATTTAGTAGGAAAACAAAACATGCTATAAAAACACAGATAAAGTATATAGGAAAACTCCTCATATTCAAACCCTTTCCTTGTATGCCATCTCGTAACACGGATGGCTTCTGCTTTTAACCCTCTGAACATATCATCATTCTTACAATGGAAAAAGAAATAAAAATAATGAAAACAATAATAATAATAAAAACAGTGAATAGAACAGTCAATCATTGACATCAAAACCTAAACAATCAAAGTTTAGGAAATCCCTTTCCTGGTCCCAGGAAGGCAAAAGAAAACACATTTAACTCATGTCTGCATACATGTCATCGCTGTCATAATCATCACATTGCTCTCCATCAGTTATTGGGTACAGAGTCAGTTTCACTGCTTGGACTGACGTGCTAACCGTCCCTGCCCTGATCAATCTCTGCACTAAGCTGGAAAGGCACTTCATAATGCATGGTAAACAAAACAGAATTAATAATCCCATACCCACAATTGGCAAGACAGTTTGAATTATTCTATAAAACCACCCTGACCATGCAGACATCAGCCACCCCACCCACTCACTACCAGTAGCTTTAGGCGGCTCTTTCACAGCTTTTCTCAGGTGCTCGATGATATTGGTTATGTTGTCACTATAATCAGGAATGTTAAAACAACATGATACCCCCAACATTTTACAAACTCCACATTTCTTTGAAGTCAAAGCTTCAGAGCACAGCTGCTTACAGCGTTTGCTCTCCTCTTTTCACTGTTTGTTTCAGGACTCTTCACAAAGTATAAAAATTTGTACTATATGCCATCAATTTCATTAAAACTGTGTTGAAACAGTATTCCTCTATCAAGTGGTTAGTCTGCAGATTCAACTTAATGTTATCAATATTTTGTCAGTCCCACTTATCTCTGCTGTTTCACAAAAAACAAAATGTCATATTACTCATCTCTCAATCCCTAAATCGCACAGGCTCAGTTAACAGCTTTTAGCTGATATTGAATGAGAGAGACTCTGAGGCATTTAGGACTGGCACACTGTACTCTCATAAACTTCTAAAATCAAACTTTATCTACCACTTAAACTTTTAACTCTAGCCCAGCAGTAAGGCATCTTTGCCAGAATTTACATCTATTTTCAAATAAACATAATTTTTATATTTGTCTTTTGCCCACATCAGGGAAGTTAGACATTACATTACCACTAAAATACAATTCTTCCCCATTCTGCCTTTGTTCATTCCTCATCTTTATGCCACTTACCTTGACATAATAGTTCCATAAATTCTATCAGAAATTTTATTTTCATAACATACATTTCACTATATTTCTTCTCATCTTTCCCTACATGCTAGTTCCTTCTGCATCCTCCAATCTTCTTACGACTTCCATCTATTAACTTTCCTTTAACTTTCTTTTCTACCTCACTTACTCGTACGTTCTTTTCACTTTCTTTAACACTGCGTTCACATTCTTAGTTCTTTCTCAGACGAAAACTTTAATATCGTCATTTAATTACTGTTCTACTTTCAAAAAAACCCACATTAATACATGTCACTTTCACGTTATCACTTTCTTTTCTGAGTGTCCATTTACAATTACAGGCTAAATGGCCCCGCTGACCATAATTAAAACACTCTCTTTGCCTATAGTTTGATCATTGAGCTTGCAAACAGCTCCAACTTACTGCACACCCTTGAAGCAGTGTGTCCTAATCAGGAATGTAAACACAGCCACTGATAAGCAGTTCTCTGTATTCTTTTACAGTCCACCAGTGTGGATTCAATCACAACAGCCAAATCATAATCTTCATCATTATTATTGGCAGCACATTAATTTCCATAAGTTGTAAAGAAAATCATTCAACATATTCTAAAGGTTTTCACTAAACATTTTCTTTGTTAACTCCAACCACCTTGTTTGGCAGATACACAGAAGTTCCCACATTCATTAAAGCTGGATAACAGCACCCTGACCAGTCCTTTTTCCAAACGGTGATATGATATTACCACAAACCCAAACTGCCACCGGTGAACTTTGATACGGTTTATCGAATGGACACTTGAAATTGATTTCTTCGTGGTTGGTTTTAATTCTGCAGTCTGACCACCCAGTTTTAAATGGTCTCGGTCTGACCTTTGCTTGTCCCCTCGTCTCTCATCCAGGCCAGCTCCTCTCCAGAGGCCCGTTCGATCTCGGGTGGCCCTGGCAGCACGAGAGGTTTCGCCGTTGTTGTTGTTGTTTGTCGTCGGGGTTCCTCCTCCTGTTGCTCTCCTGATATGGGTGGAACTCTCCTGCAGTGACTGGCATTCACCCACGTGGCTCGCTCGCCGACCTTCACCGCCGTATGCGTGATCAGCAAGACTTGGAACGGTCCCAGCCACCGTTTCGCCCTCCAGCTCTTCCTCCTGAGGTCTCGAATCACCACGTAATCACCCGGTCTGATTTTGTGCAGGAACGTCTCTGCTACCTTGCTCTTAGAGAGAGCTTCTTTCACCTGCACAGAAATGTTAGATAACAAACACGACATCTTTTTGCAGTAATTCAACATTTCATTCTCACACACATCTGTCGATGGAAGCCTCCTTCTTTCCCCCGTTATACCCATGAATGGTGGTCTACCAAAGAGAATTTCAAATGGGCTCAAATTTGTTTTGACTCTCTTTCTCATTCTCATGTACAATGGGGAGTGCTTTCACCCACGAGAGTCCTGTTTCTTCACAGCATTTTGTCAATTTGTTCTTTACCGTCTGGTTTTCACGCTCAACAGCGCCCCCGCTGGCAGCGTGTTAGGCACAGTGTGTTCCATCGTGACCACATATCCACGACTACCAAACAATATTTCTGTTTTCCACACGGGGTTAGTTCAATGAAATCAATCATTAAATATTCAAATGGCCCCTCTGGGGCCGGCTGACTTGCCAGTGGTGTTTTAATGCCCCGTGCAATGTTATATGCGGTGCAAATCACACATCTTTTACAAAAATTTTCAGTAAATATTGTGAAACCTTTGGTAAACCACAATTCCCTCATTTGCATAATCATCCCCTCTTTTAATGCATGGTCCCACCCATGCATTAATTTAGCGTAATGCAAGAAAAAAAACAAAAAATGACTAGGCAGACATGGCTGTCCACCAACAGATCTCCATACATCATCAACAAGGCTGCAGCCTGCCGTCTTCCATTTGTTTTTCTCAGCTCCTGTGGAAAAAGACTGCATGCTCTGTAAACAAGGAGAAATGTCATTGTTAAGGTTATTGTCAACTTGTACGCAGGTGGCGCCACTGGTATCAGCTTCAGTCTGGTTTGTTGCCGCTGCCTTCGCAGCCATATCAGCTCTGGCGTTGCCTGTTGATACGAAACTTTTATCATTAATATGCGCTGCGCATTTACAAATTGCAATCTTGTCTGGCAGCATAATGGCCTCCAAAAGGTCAGATACTAACCTAGCGTTCAGTATTGGTCGTCCGTCCGACTTAAAAATTTTCTGTGCTTCCACAGAGCACCAAAGTCATGCGTGACCCCAAAAGCATAACGCGAGTCTGTGTAAATCGTTACACACTTATCAGTCATCAGTTTACATGCTTCAGTCAAAGCGACTAATTCAGCTGCCTGTGCAGAGTAATGACATGGTAATTTGCCAGATTTTACAGTTTCAAATTCAGTCGTCACCGCATAACCTACGTTATTCTGTCCTGTTTGTGGATTCTTCGACGCAGATCCATCCACAAAAAGGACATTGTCACAATTATCAAGCGGAACGTCCAACAAATCTGGACGCGGTGTGCACACCTTTTAACAGTGACATTTGGCATGTCAAACAAAATTTTATGATACCTCAATCGAGCTGTAGACAAATGTGACGTTCTCTGCTCCTGCAAAATCAAAGACACCAAATGTGAGACCCCTAAAGTCAGATCAGCATAGCCTACAAACTCTCTTGAGGCCATTGAGGGCCAGTTCAGCTACCACCACCGCCCGGAGACAGTGTGGCAATCCCGCTGCCACGGGGTCGAGTTTTGTTGAAAATAGGCTACCTTCTCATCGGTCACCATGCGTCTACAGGAGAACAGAAGTCATAAGGTCATGCTTTTCATCAACCATCTGCACAATGGATGGTCTACAACCAGAAGGTCTAACAATCGAGATATCTCATTGTGCTTTCATGTTATCAAATGCTGTCTCAGCTTCACTTGTCCAAACAAGTCTGTCACATGACTTCAACCCTTTCCCTGTTGTCAGGGCTCGTAAAGGCTGTTCTAAAATGGCATAATTGGGAATGAATGTACGACAGTAAGCACACATCCCCAAAAATGACAGCAACTGTTTTTTGTTTCAGGCTTTGGGGCTTCTTTTACGCCCTGCACCCTTTTCTGTGACAGTGCTTTGCTGTTTGGTTTGATAACATGCCCCAGGAATGTCACTTCCTGTTTCACAAACTGCAGCTTTGAAAGGCTGACCTTGTGTCCCTCCCTTTCAAGATGCTTCAGGAGAGTCACAGTGTCAGCCCTGCAAATAGACTCACCTTCTGAACAGATCAAAAGGTCATCAACATAAGATATGAGTTCGGTTAATTTCGGTTCTAACTTGTGAACCATCACAAGGCCTAATTACACCCTCTTTCAATAGAGCGTCAAACGCCGGTTTTATACCCTCTATTGCTTCACGTTTCAGTGGATATTGTGCCTTATATGGTCTGAAATCAGATTTTGGTGTGATTATAACTGGCTCACAACCTTTTATCAGCCCCACATCATATTTGTTTTTTGCCCACAAGTTTGGTGATATTTGTGCCAAAGAAATATCAATTTCTGAGGCAGAAATATCCCCCTCTCCCTGTCTTGTCACATTTTTCCCAATAGCAGTCACATTTCTCTGAACCCCCACCTCAAAGTCACATTTTGATTTAAATGCCCCCATACTCTGACTCTCTGCTGTGTGTGTGTCAACTCTCACCCAGTCTGTGGCTGATAAACATTCTTTTACAAAAAAGGCCCACATCTCTCCACTGTTCAATCCGACTTCATGGTGGGACACGCGCTGCTCCAGTGTCCGTCCTTCTTGCATACTCTACATTTTGTACAGTCTCGGAGCGAGTGGGCATTTGTGGCACAAACATAACAGCTCCATTTTCCTCCAGCAGCTCTTCCTTTCTGTCCTTTTCGACCAGCAGGGTTTGAGCAGGAAGATGCAGGTTTGTTGGGTTGTTTAGGTTGTTGCACGACCACCATCGTGAAGGGTTTTTTCTTCTCCTTTCTGTCCTCTTCAGCGTGAGTAGCGTGCCGCAGCGTTGCACTCAAACGCCCGTGTAACTGTGCATGAAACTGCGCTGTTAGTCTGTGTGCCACTCGCTCTGCGGCCTCTGCCCCCCCTCGCGCTGCTCTTGCATCTGCCTCTGCCTGCGCTGCTCTTTGGGCTGCCTCTGCCAGTTCAATTTGTGCTCGTGCTTCTGCAAGTCGTGCTTCTTGGGCTGTTCTCGGGGCTGGTGGAAAGCGGTCCAGATCGAGGTCCAGTTTGAGAGCCGAGATCTCTGCTACGGGATAGTGAGCTGTATTGTAGGCAGGCGGCGGAGCCGTTGCCACCTCAGTCACATGTGGAAAAGCACATACATTCGGTTCATTAGTAGCATTCTGTTCCCGTGGAACTGTTTTCACACATACAACATTCTCAACATTACATGCCAATTCTTTTTGTATTTGCTCTCGTTCTCGCCTGTCAGCCTCTTCTACCCAACACATTATAGTCGGTTCACATTCTTTGCACTCATGTTTAACACACACACAGCAGCTACTCTGTTTTCCCTCGTTCTTTTCTACTGACTCTTTTACTATATGTAGTCTTATTTTATTCAAGGTCCCCGCTTCGGGAAAATCGTGAGCATTTGATCAGTTTCTGTATGTCAACCATACATTTACCACCATAATTATTTCTCATTTGACAGAAAATTGGTGTATAAAAATGATCTAATTTACTGTTAGATGACCCCATTTTGGCTGAATCTCCCTTCTGGATTTTAATCTTTCGACACGTGTCTTAGTATCTGTCAAACGTCTTCGACAGACCCGATTTTATTCCACCCAAAACCGGTCGGGTTTCAGCAAATATGCCGTGCTCTTGTAATTATGTTTTACTCAAAATCTTCCCATAGGCCTAAGCACTTTCTAGCGCTCTATTAATTCTGATTTGATGTGGCTCTTCCGTCCACTTGTAAAAAAAAATTTTCTCAGGTTACAGAGATTTTGAGTAAAACTAACTACTTTTGTAATTATGTTTTACTCAAAATCTACTATTCACCTAATTAATCCGGCGTGGCTCTTCCGTCCACCTTTGCAAGATTTCTTCGGGTTACAGAGACTTTGAGCAAAACTAATTAACCAGCACCTGTGATTTCCCTGAATCACCAGTGGTACTTCCGTCCACTAACGAGCTGAGTGTGGCAGAAACCGATCCGAAGCTACTTCAATTTCTTCCCCAAAAAAATTGTGATTACTCAATCACCTCTCGCTCGTACCCAAAGCAAACTCAGCCAACATGGTTCATGTTCACTCACAATTCTCAAATCACACTTAACATCAATAAAACAATTCTGCCGTTTCTTACCCAGAGATGCTTTCTCTTTTCTGTAATTGCCGCGGATTCTTTCTTGATCCTGGTGGGAGTTTCTCCTTCTGGTCCTGAACGGCGGAATTGGCTCTCTCTCCCTTAACCTGTTGAGTCACTATCTCAAACCGTCGGGGTATAAGACGGCCGCCTGATGCCGCCGGGTTTGCAGTTCCGTCCAAATCCGTTCTTCAGGACCAGGAGAAGAAGATCCGCACAGGACCCCACGTTTCTGACACCAAGTTGTAATGGCAATTTTCAGAAGTTAATATCAAACAGCATCAGAGGTGTAAGAAACTTTCAAGAGACAAAACTGTAATAAAGAGAAAAGGTTTATTTCAATGAGGATTCTTTTCACAAAAGCCGCAGCCACCCAGCTTTGAAATAGAATACCTATTAGACATAATAAAACATAGACATTTTATACAGTTTCTTGGCAAAAACTCCTCCTTCCAGGTTTCTTGTAAATTTCCAGAAAGATACCCCCTATCTTCAGCTAGTTCGGACTGGTTTCTACCCCCTGGTGCAGGTCACACTGTTCTTTGTCCCTGAGACACCCAAAGGCCTTCATCTACGACCTAAATTGCCTCTCGCTTCCCTGTCCTCCTTCAGCTGCTAGAAAACCTCACAGAAACATATGATTAAACAGTTTGGAAACGAATGATTATAAGAAACGCTGGATTTTCCACAACAACCATCAATCATCATATTAGAATGGTTTCTGAAGGATCATGTGACACTGAAGACGGGAGTAATGATGCTGAAAACTCAGCTTTGATCACATAAATTAATTACAGTGTAAAATATTTTAAAATAGAAAACAGCTGTTGTAAATTGGAATAATATTTCACAATATTACTGTTTTTGTTTTGTATTTTTAATCAAATAAATGCAGCCTTGGTGAGCAGAAGAGACTTCTCCTAAAAACATTAAAAATCTTCCTGACCCCAAACTTTTGAACGGTGTATATATATATATATACACATATATAAATACATATATATATATATATATATATATATATATACATATATATATATGTGTTTGTATAATATATATATATATATATACACATATATAAATATATATATATATATATATATATATATATACACACATATATAAATACATATATATACATATATATATATATATATATATATATATATATATATATATATATATATAAATATAGCTGCGAGCAGCGATGGAGGGCCAAAGCCGGCGGTACCGCCACCCCGGTGCCTTTAGGTAACTAAAGACTCTTAACATACTTGAAATTGGATGAAACTCGACAGACACATCACATTTATTAGCCCGTAGACATGTGCAAAGTTTCAGAAACGGGCGTGGTGAGGGGCTCAGTAGCGCCACCTTTAGTCATAAGTGGGGGGGTTAGTTTTATCAACAGCAACAAAACTTGGTATGTGTATTGTTCTCATCAAGACGGACAACTTTCTAATTTACATTAACGATCTCCGACCAACAGGAAGAGAGATATTTTGGTTTGAATGTGGATTTTCTGAAGAATTTTCTCTCCCTCTCTCTGTGTCTCTGTGTGTGTGAGGGGAGGGGGGATTTGACTATTGCTTTTATATTGTTAATCAAGGTTTCAGGGGCTTTTGGGGTCCTTAACGTGCTCAAAAACTCTTGAAACTTTACATACAAGTCGGAACCCCCTGCCATCAGGGACGGGTTGAAGCTGGTACCCGGGCGTGGCAGGGGGGCTCAACAGCGCCCCCTTGAACGGGGTCCCAAAACTTGATCCATAGATCAAACACGCTTGCATGAATTAATTTGAAACTCGGTACACATATAGATATCATCGGGCCGAACAACTTTCCCCCGGTCAAGTTTTACGCCAGCCCAACAGGAAGTCGGCTATTATGGGTTGTTTGGAAAACGCTTGCTATGGAATGCGAAGTACTCCTCCTACAGAATTCATCCAATCCCCACCAAACTCGGTGTGCATGAAGTCAAGACATTGAGGATTCTAAATTGCGGACGGATTTTTGATATCTCGAACGGTTTGGCCGTGGCGAGGAAACGAATTTATGGCGAGAAAAGAGAAACACGAAGTGGAATAACTTCTGCATACAAAAACTGATCTTGATGAAACTTCAGCAGTGTGTTCGTGGTAAGAGGCCGATCAGATGGATGTAACTATTGTGAGTCAAAGTTATAGCGCCACCAACTGGCAGCAGGAAGTGTGTCACTTTCAACATGCTTTTGACAAAAGTGGGGGGGTTAGTTTTAACTACAGTAAAAAAAAAATAGTTTGTATATTGTACTCATCAAGCCGGACAACTTTCTAATTTACATTCATTAGCTCCGGCCATCAGGAAGTCAGATATTTTGGTCTGAATGTGGATTTTTTTGCAAAATCAGCCTCTGAAGTTTTAGCCACTCCTCTTAAACTATTTATTTTATTCCCACCAAACTTTTTCAACATGATGAAAATACATTAAATATGCTAAATTGTGAACAGATAATAAATATCTCAAACGGTTTTGCTATGGCGAGGGATTAATGTCCAAAAAGGAAACACTAAAAAGCCTCAAATCTTCTAAAAATGTAATCATATACCATTTATTTCTATATAAAAGTATACAAATATTACAACTAAACACATTTTTTTCTGTTTTTAAAAATAATTTTATTCTAATTTTATTCTAAAATTAAAAACAGTAAAGTAAAAAAAAAAAAAAAGTCATGCATAGGGCTATTCTGCCCTCTTGTGTCCAAAAGGACATCAAAATAGTATATACAACTTTTTACTAGGTAGGCCAATATTGTATTTAAATATACATTTATTAGGTATGTGTCTGAGGATATTTTCCCACCGGTTAATCGACGTGTGACACGAGCGGGTGCTTTTAAATTGCTAATATAAATGTGAAAGAAAAATACGGACGTCCGCACGGACATTGATAATGTTGCACACACAAATCACACACAAGTTGGAAAGAATGATACTTTTAAACATAACACTAAACCGCCATTAAGTGTCGCCAGGCGACCGTCTTAATGAGTGAGTCATTGATTCATTCCTTCAAACGATTCGTTTGAATGACTGAGTCATTCATGATTAAGACATATGTTTATGGATTGATCATTCAATCGGGCAAGTAAAATTCTCTTTCAGGTTGGCCTATTGTATTTAAATATAAATATATTAGGGATGTGACTGTGGGAAAATTTTCCCACCGGTTAATCGATGTGTGACATCGCTGGGGGCTTTTGAATCGGTAACTTAAAAACGAAAGTAAAATATGTTCGTCCGCACGGACATTGATAATGGTGCAGAGCGAGCGCATTGCAATCTTGATATCGCAGTCTGTTCATTATAGCCTTTATAAAATATAATAATAAAATAGTCAACCTAACATATAAAAATTACACTGCTCTGAATAGTATGAATTGTACTGACTATTTAAACACAGTAATCACCGCTAAACTGTGATGTTTCCAAGCACATATTTGCGCATGTGAAGAGGATAATTTTTCCCTTCAATAGTGGAACGTGAGTGAAGTACAAAGCCTATAATAAACAAATGTTTAGCATCCAAAAAATGAAATATATATATATAACAAAAAAATTTAAAAATAAAAAAAAAAATATATATATATATATATATATATATAAACACACTTAAAAAAAAAAAAAAAATATATATATATATATATATATATATATATATATATTTTGTTTTTGTTTTTGTTGTTATATATATATGTATATATATAAATATAGCTGCGAGCAGCGATGGAGGGCCCAAGCCGGTGAAACCGCCACCCCGGTGCCTTTAGTGTAACTAAAGGCACCAGGGTGGCGGTGCCACCGGCTTGGGCCCGCAATCGCTGCTCGCAGCTATATTTATTATTATTCTTATTTTTCTGTCAACCTTTCGGGCACTTTTGAGACCCTTAACGTGCTCGAAAACTCTTGAAACTTTGCACACGGGTCAGAACCCGCGGCCATCAGGGCCGGGCTGAAGCTGGTACCCGGGCGTGGCAGGGGGGCTCAACAGCGCCCCCTTGAAAGGGGTCCGAAAACTTGGTCCATAAATCAGACACGTTTGCATGTAATAATATGAAACTCGGTACATATATAGATCTCATCGGGCCGAACAACTTTCGTACTTTTACTTTTTACGCCAGCCCAACAGGAAGTCGGCTATTATGGGTTGTTTGGAAACGCATGCTGTGGAATTAGATGTACTCCTCCTAGAGAATTCATCCAATCGCCTCCAAACTCGGTGTGCATGAAGACAAGACATTGAAGATGCTAAATTGCGGACGGATTTTTGATATCTTGAACGGTTTGGCCGTGGCGAGGACACGAATTGATGGTGAATAAGGGACACAGGAAGTGTATTATAACTTCAGCATACATTAACTGATCTTGATTAAACTTCAGCAGTGTGTTCGTTGTAAGAGGCCGATCACATGGATGTGACTATTGTGAGTCAAAGTTATAGCGCCACCAACTGGCAGCAGGAAGTGTGTCCCTTTCAAAATGCTTTGAAATCACCCTCTTATTTTTACCCGATTTGCTTCAAACTTTATGTGTATAATGTAAACACACGGCAGATGTAGACCTGTGAAAGGATTTTTGATATCTTTAATACTGTTGCCATGGCAACGCTTCAAACTTTAATATTCTTTTTTGATGCTTTTGAGACTCTTAACATACTTGAAATTGGATGAAACTCGACAGACACATCACATTTATTAGCCCGTAGACATGTGCAAAGTTTCAGAAACGGGCGTGGTGAGGGGCTCAGTAGCGCCACCTTTAGTCATAAGTGGGGGGGTTAGTTTTATCCACAGCAACAAAACTTGGTATGTGTATTGTTCTCATCAAGACGGACAACTTTCTAATTTACATTAACGATCTCCGACCAACAGGAAGAGAGATATTTTGGTTTGAATGTGGATTTTCTGAAGAATTTTCTCTCCCTCTCTCTGTGTCTCTGTGTGTGTGAGGGGAGGGGGGATTTGACTATTGCTTTTATATTGTTAATCAAGGTTTCAGGGGCTTTTGGGGTCCTTAACGTGCTCAAAAACTCTTGAAACTTTACATACAAGTCGGAACCTGCGGCCATCAGGGCCTGGCTGAAGCTGGTACCCGGGCGTGGCAGGGGGGCTCAACAGCGCCCCCTGGAATGGGGTCCGAAAACTTGCTCCATAGATCAAACTAGCTTGCATGAATTAATATGAAACTCGGCACACACATAGATCTCATCGGGCCGAACAACTTTCGTGCTCTAAGTTTTGCGCCAGCCCAACAGGAAGTCGGCTATTATGGGTTGTTTGGAAAACGCTTGCTGTGGAATGCGAAGTACTCCTCCTAGAGAATTCATCCTGTTGATTTAAAAATCTGGCTTTCCCCTGTTGTTTAATTTCATGGAAACAGACACCAGTGATTTTGCCAAGAGATATCTTATTTATTTGGGTTATAAAACATAGGAGGAAGAGACAATGGACCAAGCGAAGGTCTAATTCAGCTTCTCAGTCATCTTTCCTACATTTCCATCTCTTCCTGATTTTCGGACAAACAGGGCTTGGTTTTTATATCCCTGACCAAGGAAAAAAACTACATCACCATAGGAACACATACATTCAGCAGAAGAACATATGGTTTCCATTAACGTTGGAATGTATTCCCCTTATGCTATGCATATACATTTCAGTCCAGCAGCAGCACACACTCAAGTCCAAAGTCTCCCAAAGTCTCTCCCACATATTCACAAAATACAATGAGTACAAATAATTATGAATGTATATAAAAAGTATAAAAGAGATACATAATACTACTAATTATGAATATTAATAAAAAGTAATAATAATACTAAAAACAACAGTAAATGATGAAATTTGAGTCTTCACATCCAATCCCCACCAAACTCGGTGTGCATGAAGTCAAGACATTGAGGATTCTAAATTGCAGACGGATTTTTGATATCTCGAACGGTTTGGCCGTGGCGAGGAAACGAATTTATGGCGAGAAAAGAGAAACACGAAGTGGAATAACTTCTGCATACATTAACCCTCTGGAGTCTGAGCGTTTTTTTGGGCCCTGGGGGTGTTCTGACATGCTCTGACATTTGTGCTTTTTTCAGTTGCTTATAAACATATTAATGGCAAAGGTGTAAATTCACTCTATATAGCACAAACAGGACTACAATAATATGTGAGCCACATGTATGTACATGTTTTCATTTTTGAGAGAATAATGTTTATGCATGGTTATCGAAAAAACTAAAAATTAAAGTTTTTGAAATAAGGCCACAAAACACATACTAAATATGTGGCAATAAGACTTTTGACTAATGGATGTCGTCGCCTATAGTTTTTTCTTCAAAATTATGTGAAAATAGTCTTGCTTTATCGTTCACATAAAACCATACATTGATTTAAATTGATGTAAAACAGGTTTTGCTTGGAAAGCCAATATGCGAGGGGGCGTGAACGAGGAGTGGTTTACACCTTAGAATACACCCACTCTGCATAATTAGCCATTCACTCAGGTGTGACACTGACTGAGCCACAATGCAAGGACAAAAGATATATTTAGAAGAAGACTTATATTGACCATTTAAGATTTTGCTTACATTTATCTTGTAAATATGTTTTGCTATTTTATTAAAACGGTTACAATTACAACAATAATTACAATTTCAACAATATTTCAAGTGTACTCTTTCTTTGTAAAAAAAAATGATTATAGGCCTACATTTTATCTATGTATTCATTAGTTTGAATATAACCAACATTTGAACAGCTAACATCTTAGTTGATGACTTTATTTTTGACAAAAATAGTATTTTATATATAGAAATTGCTAAACAAAAGCTTATTTGATGTGGCAGTATATTCTACAGTAAAAACTGTACCCAAATCTAGTCAACAAAATGTTGTCTTTCATATTTCGTCTGACTGTAACGTTGTTTTCATGAAATATTAGGGCATATTGTTAATTTGCAGTTTAATACGTTGCTTATACAAATAGCCTACATTTTATTTCAACATTCAGTCGATGTTTACTTATCTCAGTATAGCAATGCAGTTTGCTAAAACATCATCATTCATTCACACACGCGATTTAAATTTAAACTGTCTTTGCCAGCTGTGGTAAACAGCGCGCATCTCTGCCGTTTATTCATTCATAAACAGAAACCCACGTGAAGAAATTCACGTGAGAAGGAAAAAACGTACTTGTATTCCTCAGCTCGCTCCTCGATATACCCGCACTTCTGAGGGACATTTTCCATTAGTATTATTCCTCACAGCGCTGCAAGACGGTGTAAACAATGATCTAAATAAACTTGTGTGTTTTCTCGAGCTGATGGGGGCGTTGACAGGATTGCCTCAGTCATTTGCGTTTGAATAGAGCGCGCTCTCCGTGGGCGGGGCCGATTATAACGTAATGAGATGAGATGAGCTCGACTGGAATCGCTCTCTTTTAATACAGATTTCACAAGATGAGAATATTTGTTTTTTATATAAATTACTTCATTTAAAAGAAGAGAATTCAAGCTTCATGCCTGTGTGTCTGTATGTCTGTTTGACTGAGTATTCGCTGAGTTATTGTTAATTTTCGGACGCGTTTCAGAATGGACTACACTGGCAGAGAGAAGGCAGAACTCGCTTCGTGTTTATTTTTCTTTATTTGGCAAAAAGCACAACACTTTGTTTTTATTGTGAGTATACACAAAAATAATACACATTTAACAGAATCGATTGATGTATGAAACTCCTATGGAAAATCAAAGTCAACAGAGTATTTATGAGTTTCTTTTACACTAATAAAAAAAAAGCGAGCTGGTATCGCCGGCGATACCGTAGACCTCAGGGGGTTAAAAGCACCCGCTCGTGTCACACGTCGATTAACCGATGGGAAAATATCCTCACAGTCATATACCTAATACATTTATATTTAAATACAATAGGCCTACCTAGTAAAAGGTTTTATATACTATTTTTAAATCCTTTTGGACACAAGAGGGCAGTATAGCCCTATGTTTGCTTTTTTTGTTGAACCAAATAGCACTAAATAGCCTGTTTTTTACTTTTTCATACTCCTTGAATTGCAAAAACAGAATAAAATGGGTTTAGTTCTAATATTTGTATAATTTTATATAAAAATAAATGGTTTATAATTACATTTTTAGAAGTTATGAGATGTTTCCTGCTTCCTTTTTGACATTAATTGAATCCCTCGCCATAGCAAAACCGTTTGATATATTCAATATCCGTTTACAATTCAGCATCAATAATATATTTTTATCATGTTGAAAAAGTTTGGTAGGAATAAAATAAACCTTTTAGGAGGGGTAACTAAAAACTCAGAGGCTGATTTAGCAAATAAATCCATATTCAGACCAAAATATCTGACTTTCTGTTGGTTGCGGCTAATGACTGTAAATTAGAAAGTTGTCCGGCTCGATGAGAACAATATACATACTGATTTTTGTGATTCTAGGAAAAACGAAGCCCCCATTTTTGACTAAAGGTGGCGCTACTGAGCCCCTCACCACGCCCATTTCTGAAACTTTTCACATGTCTACTGGATAATAAATGTGATGTGTCTGTCGAATTTCATGCATTTTCAAGCATGTGAAGAGTCTCAAAAGCATCCGAAAAGAATATCGAAGTTTGATGCGTTGCCACGGCAACAGTATCTAAGATATCAATAATCCTTTCACAGGTCTACATCTGCTATGTGTCTACATTATACACATAAAGTTTGAAGTAAATCGGGTAAAAATAAGAGAGTGATTTCAAAGCATTTTGAAAGTGACACACTTCCTGTTGCCAGTTGGTGGCGCTATAACTTTGACTCACAATAGTCATATCAATGTGATCGGCCTCTGACAATGAACACACTGTGGAAGTTTCAGCAAGATCAGTTAATGTATGCTGAAGTTATAATACACTTCCTGTGTCCCTTATTCGCCATAAATTCGTTTCCTCGCCACGGCCAAACCGTTCGAGATATCTAAAATCCGTCCGCAATTTAGCATCCTCAATGTCTTGACTTCATGCACACCGAGTTTGGAGGCGATTGGATCAATTCCCTAGGAGGAGTAGATCAAATTCCACAGCATGCGTTTCCAAACAACCCATAATAGCCGACTTCCTGTTGGGCTGGCGTAAAACTTAGAGCACGAAAGTTGTTCGGCCCGATGAGATCTATATGTGTACCGAGTATCATATTATTACATGCAAGTGTGTTTGATTTATGGACAAGTGTTCGGATCCCGTTCCAGGGGGCGCTGTCGAGCCCCCCTGCCACGCCCGGGTACCAGCTTCAGCCCGGCCCTGATGGCCGCGGGTTCTGACCCGTGTGCAAAGTTTCAAGAGTTTTTGAGCACGTTTAAGGCCCCAAAAGCCCCTGAAACCTTGAAAAACAGGAATTTTAAACAAATCTCACTCAAAAGACAAATCCCCCCACCCCTCACACACACAGAGATGCAGAGGCAGAGAGAGAGAGGGAGAGAATTCTCCAAAAAATCACATTCAAACCAAAATATCTCACTTCCTGTTGGTCACAGCTTATGACTATAAATTAGAAAGTTGTCCAGCTTGATGAGAACAATATACATAACGATTTTTGTGACTCTACTTAAAACTAAGCCCCCACTTATGACTAAAGGTGGCGCTACTGAGCCCCTCACCACGCCCGTTTCTGAAACTTTGCACATGTCTACGGGCTAATAAATGTGATGTGTCTGTCGAGTTTCATCCAATTTCAAGTATGTTAAGAGTCTCAAAAGCATCAAAAAAGAATATTAAAGTTTGAAGCGTTGCCATAGCAACAGTATTAAAGATATCAAAAATCCTTTCACAGGTCTACATCTGCCGTGTGTTTACATTATACACATAAAGTTTGAAGCAAATCGGGTAAAAATAAGAGGGTGATTTCAAAGCATTTTGAAATGGACACACTTCCTACTGCCAGTTGGTGGCGCTATAACTTTGACTCACAATAGTCACATCCATGTGATCGGCCTCTTACAACGAACACACTGCTGAAGTTTAATCAAGATCAGTTAATGTATGCAGAAGTTATAACACACTTCCTGTTTCCATTATTCGCCATAAATTTGCTTCCTCGCCACAGCCAAACCGTTTGAGATATCAAAAATCCGTCCGCAATTTATCATCCTCAATGTCTTGACTTCATGCTGACCGAGTTTGGAGGCGAATGGATGAATTCCCTAGGAGGAGTACATTAAATTCCACAGCATGCGTTTCCAAACAACCCATAATAGCCGACTTCCTGTTGGGCTGGCGTAAAAAGTAAAAGTACGAAAGTTGTTCGGCCCGATGAGATCTATATGTGTACCGAGTTTCATATTATTACATGCAAGCGTGTCTGATGTATGGACCAAGTTTTCGGACCCCGTTCAAGGGGGCGCTGTCGAGCCCCCCTGCCACGCCCGGGTACCAGCTTCAGCCCGGCCCTGATGGCCGCGGGTTCTGACCCGTGTGCAAAGTTTCAAGAGTTTTCGAGCACGTTAAGGGTCTCAAAAGTGCCCGAAAGGTTGACAGAAAAATAATAAGAAGAAGAAGAATAAATATAGCTGCGAGCAGCGATTGCGGGCCCAAGCCGGTGGCACCGCCACCCTGGTGCCTTTAGTTACACTAAAGGCACCGGGGTGGCGGTGTCACCGGCTTGGGCCCTCCATCGCTGCTCGCAGCTATATTTATATATATATATATATATATATATATATATATATATATATATATATATATATATATATATATATAATAAAGACAGGAAATTTTACTTGTCTTACCTTATTCTGATTTTATGATACACTCAAAATATTCCACAACAAATCCTTTAAATTTAATGTAAAATTAAAAACGAAAGTAAGTGTTGGGCTCACGTAACCCTTTCATTAGAATCAAAACGTTTCAACAGTTGCGATGTATTTGGATGCTAAACTATTCTTTATTATAGGCTTTGTACTTCACTCGTGTTCCAATATCGACGGAAAAAATCATCCTCTTCACACGCGCAAAAATGTGCTTGGAAAAATCACAGTGGAGCAGTGCTTACTGTGAATGTACGAATTGTACTACTGACTATTTAAACAGAGCAGTGTGTATATGTTAGGTTTATTATTTTATTATATTTTATTAAGGCTATAATGAACAGGCTGCGATGTCAAGTTTGCAATGCTGGAATGTGTGTGTGATTTAACAGTAGACACATAAAAACATAATTGGCACATAATTTTGTTCATACAGGACATCATTCAAACTGCAGAGTGTTTACTTATATTTATATACACTCGCAATAAAACACAACATTGTGCTTTTATAAAATAAATTCAAGCAATCCACCCCCCGAAATGGCGTTCATTTTAAAATTAAACTAAAAGCTCTTGGCTAAACAGGCATTCATAACTGTGAGCGCCCACGGCGAGGAACGAGCAGAACAGAGCGAACGTTTTTTAGTTAATTCCTACTTCCATAGGAATTCATTGAAAATGCTCGCTCTACTCAGCACCATTATTAAAGTATGTGCAGACATCTGTATTTTACTTTAAGTTAGCGATTTAAAAGCCCCCAGCGGTGTCACACGTCGATTAACCGACATCCCTAATATATTTATATACAATAGGCCTACCTGAAAGAGAATTTGGCTTGCCCGACCAGAGTAGCCTGATTTGAACGTCAATGACAAAAAATAACTTGGGAATCACTAAAACGAGAGATTATTCTAATTTTATTACATTCATTTTAAGTTGCAATCAACAGTTGATAATTAATGTATTACTGATCAATGGTAACAAGGTTGCGCTGCTGAGGCTCGTGCAGCTTCTCCAGGAGAAACGTAAACAAATGAGCGCAGCACGCAAAAAAGAAACCCAGTTAACAACATACTGACTATAAAAATGACAAATATGGAGTTTTTATATATTTTATAACCTATGATAGAGTTAAGCAACCTCACTTGACGAGTAGGCTACTGTTTCCTGAATACAATCAGGATTGAAACTGTGACATTGATTTCATACAACAGGTTAATAAACAGTTATAATTAACCCCCTGAGGTCTACGGTATCGCCGGCGATACCAGCTCGCTTTTTTTTTATCAATGTAAAAGAAACTCATAAATACTCTGTTGACTTTGATTTTCCATAGGAGTTTCATACATCAATCGATTCTGTTAAATGTGTATTATTTTTGTGTATACTCACAATAAAAACAAAGTGTTGTGCTTTTTGCCAAATAAAGAAAAATAAACACGAAGCGAGTTCTGCCTTCTCTCTGCCAGTGAAGTCCATTCTGAAACGCGTCCGAAAATGAACAATAACTGAGCGAATACTCAGTCAAACAGGCATACAGACACACAGGCATGAAGCTTGAATTCTCTTCTTTTAAATGAAGTAATTTATATAAAAAACAAATATTCTCATCTTGTGAAATCTGTATTAAAAGAGAGCGATTCCAGTCGAGCTCATCTCATCTCATTACGTTATAATCGGCCACGCCCACGGAGAGCGCGCGCTATTCAAACGCAAATGACTGAGACGATCCCATACAAACTGTGAACGCCCACATATCAGCTCGAGAAAACACATCAAGTTTATTCAGATAAGTGTAGTTGTCTACACTGTCTCGCAGCGCTGTGAGGAATAATAATAATGGAAAACTTACCTCAGAAGTGCTGGTATTTCGAGGAGCAACGGATGGAATAATGTAGTAAGTTTTTTTTTTCATTCTCAAGTAAATCGCGTTTCTGTGTGAATGAATGAACGGCAGAGATGCGCTGTTTACCACAACTCGCAAAAAAACGGTTTAAATTTGAATTGCGTTTCTGTGTGTGAATAAATGATCTGCTTTTAGCAAACTATTTTGCTATACTGAGTAAAATCGATTGAAATATGTTGAAATAAAATGTATTTGTATAAGCAACGTATTAAACTGCAAATTAACATTTATATTCCTTATAATAAAAACGAAAGACCTATGTTACAGACATATGAAAGACAACATTTCGTTGATTAGTTTTGGATAGATTACACATTTTTACTGTAAAATATCTGCCACCTCAAATAAGCTTTTGTTTGCCAAATATTCGAAGTTTGAAATATGTATGATAAAATGTATACTTTATTTTTTACAAAGAAAGATTACACTTCAATTGTTGTTGTAATTGTAACCTTTTTAATAAAAAAATATATATTTACAAGGTAGATGTAAACAAATTTTAAAAGGTAAATATAAGCATTTTCTTTAAATAATTTTTATTGTGTTTTATTATTGACAAATTTGGGGAGAGGATACATATTCCAAAACTGAAAATACAGTATGAGAATTAACTGCCCAATTAATAGACATGTTTTCCTTGGATATTATACAATTTGCAAGCAAAATTTGTGAAAAAAAAAAAAATGGACATGCTTCCAACTGTGAACCAATTTGGTAGAATATATATATATATATATATATATATATATATATATATATACTGTATATATATTGCTCTTGCATTCTTTCTTGTGGCTATAGGTGACACACCTGAATGAATGGCTCATTAAGTATGCGGGCCCCATTGTCTCCTGAGGTGTGAACCACTACATATGCATGATGCTGTTGAATGGTTGACGCCCCTTGCGCATATTGCCTTTACAAACAAAAAGTGTTTTACAAGATTTAAATCAATGTATTGTGTTATGTGAATGATAAGGGCAGGATGATTTTCACATCATTTTGAAGAAAAAATCTCTTGGCAAAGACATCAATTAGTCAAAAGTCTTATTGACACGTATTTAGTATGTGTTTTGTGGCCTTATTTCAGAAACTTTAGTTTTTAGTTTTTTCAATAATCATGCATAAACATTATTCTCTCAAAAATACAAACATGTACATGCATGTTGCTCACATATTATGGTAGCCCTGTTTGTGCTAAATAGAGTGTAATTATACCTTTGCCATTAATATGTTTATAAGCAACTGAAAAAAGCACAAATGTCAGGGCATGTCAGAACATCTCAAGGACCCCAAAAACCCCTCAGACCTCAGAGGGTTAAATCGCTAATATTAAAGTGAAAGTAAAATTCGGACGTCCGCACGGACATTGATAATGGTGCACGTTGGAAATAATGATACTTTTAAACATAATACTAAACCGCCATTAGGTGTCGCCAGGCGACCATCTTAATGACCGAGTCATTGATTCATTCGTTCAAACGATTCGTTCGAATGACTGAGTCATTCATGATTGAGACAGATGTTTATGGATTGATCATTGAATCTTTGAGTCAACCGATTCGTTTCAAAATGCTGAATCATTCAGTAATGAGAAAACAAGTTGCTGTGAGATGCGCGATGGTTTTGCTGTGATCTTTGTTTAACTATTTTTGCTGCTGAAACAGAACAAAAACAGTCAATATTGCATCTAAAATGTAAGTGACTTAATTGTAACTGTTTATTAACCTGTTGTATGAAATCAATGTCACAGTTTAAATCGTGATTGTATTCAGGAAATAGTAGCCTACTCGTCAAGTGAGGTTGCTTAACTCTGTTATAAAATATATAAAAACTCCATATTTGTAATTTTTATAGTCAGTATGTTGTTAACTGGGTTGCTTTTTTGTGTGCTGCGCTCATTTGTTTACAATTCTCCTGGAGAAGCTGCATGAGCCTCAGCAGGGCAACCTTGTTACCATTGATCAGTAATACATTTATTATTAACTGCTGATTGCAACTTAAAATGAATGTAATGAAATTAGAATAATCTCTCGTTTTAGTGATTCCCAAGTTATTTTTTTGTGTTATTGACGTTCTAATCAGGCTATGGTCGGGCAAATAAAATTCTCTTTCAGGTAGGCCTATTGTATTTATATATAAATATATTAGGGATGTGACTGTGATACAATTTTCCCACCGGTTAATCGACGTGTGACACCGCTGAGGGCTTTTAAATCGCTAACTTAAAAGCGAAAGTAAAATACAGACGTCCGCACAGACATTGATAATGGTGCGGAGTAGAGCGAGCATTTTCAATGTATTCCTATGGAAGTAGGAATAAACTAATACATTTTATTTATGTTTTTATGTGTCCACTGTTCAACCGCAACAGCGTCACACACACACACACACATTCCATAATTGCAATCTTGACATCGCAGCCTGTTCATTATAGCCCTAATACAATATAATAATAAAAATAGTCAACATAAGATATACGAATTACACTGCTCTGTTTAAATAGTCAGTAGTACAATTTGTACCATTCACAGTAAGCAGAGCTCCGCTGTGATGTTTCCAAGCACATTTTTGCGCGTGTGAAGAGGATGATTTTTTCCATCGATATTGGAACACGAGTGAAGTACAAAGCCTATAATAAAGAATAGTTTAGCATCCAAATACATCGCAAATATTGAAACATTTTGATTCTACTGAGAGGGTTACGTGAGACCAACACGGCTTACTTTCGTTTTTATTTTTACATTAAATTTAAAGGATTTGTTGTGGAATATTTTGAGTGTATCATAAAATCAGAGACAAGTAATATTTTCTGTCTTATATATATATATATATATATATATATGTGTGTGTGTGTGTGTGTGTGTGTGTGTGTGTGTGTGTGTATATATATATATATATATATATATATATATATATATATATATATATATATATATATATATATATATATATATATAGCTGCGAGCAGCGATGGAGGGCCAAAGCCGGCGGCACCGCCACCCCGGTGCCTTTAGGTAACTAAAGGCACCGGGGTTGCGGTGCCACCGGCTTGGGCCCGCAATCGCTGCTCACAGCTATATTTATTATTATTTTGTCAAACTTTCGGGCACTTTTGGGGCCCTTAACATGCTCAAAAACTCTTGAAACTTTGCACACGGGTCAGAACCCGCGGCCATCAGGGCCGGACTGAAGCTGGTACCCGGGCGTGGCAGGGGGGCTCGACAGCGCCCCCTGGAACAGGATCCGAACACTTGTCCATAAATCAAACACACTTGCATGTAATAATATGAAACTCGGCACACATATAGATCTCATCGGGCCGAACAACTTTCGTGCTCTAAGTTTTACGCCAGCCCAACAGGAAGTCGGCTATTATGGGTTGTTTGGAAACGCATGCTGTGGAATTTGATCTACTCCTCCTACAGAATTCATCCATTCGCCTCCAAACTCGGCCAGCATAAAGTCAAGACATTGAGGATGCTAAATTGCGGACGGATTTTTGATATCTCGAACGGTTTGGCTGTGGCGAGGACACGAATTGGTGGCGAATAATGGAAACAGAAAGTGTGTTATAACTTCTGCATACATTAACTGATCTTGATTAAACTTCAGCAGTGTGTTCGTTGTAAGAGGCTGATCACATGGATGTGACTATTGTGAGTCAAAGTTATAGCGCCACCAACTGGCAGCAGGAAGTGTGTCCCTTTCAAAATGCTTTGAAATCACCCTCTTATTTTTACCCGATTTGCTTCAAAGTTTATGTGTATAATGTAAACACACGGCAGATGTAGACCTGTGAAAGGATTTTTGATATCTTTAATACTGTTGCCATGGCAACGCTTCAAACTTTAATATTCTTTTTTGATGCTTTTGAGACTCTTAACATGCTTGAAATTGGATGAAACTCGACAGACACATCACATTTAATAGCCCGTAGACATGTGCAAAGTTTCAGAAACGGGCGTGGTGAGGGGCTCAGTAGCGCCACCTTTAGTCATAAGTGGGGGGGTTAGTTTTATCAACAGCAACAAAACTTGGTATGTGTATTGTTCTCATCAAGACGGACAACTTTCTAATTTACATTAACGATCTCCGACCAACAGGAAGAGAGATATTTTGGTTTGAATGTGGATTTTCTGAAGAATTTTCTCTCCCTCTCTCTGTGTCTCTGTGTGTGTGAGGGGAGGGGGGATTTGACTATTGCTTTTATATTGTTAATCAAGGTTTCAGGGGCTTTTGGGGTCCTTAACGTGCTCAAAAACTCTTGAAACTTTACATACAAGTCGGAACCCCCTGCCATCAGGGACGGGTTGAAGCTGGTACCCGGGCGTGGCAGGGGGGCTCAACAGCGCCCCCTTGAACAGGGTCCCAAAACTTTGTCCATAGATCAAACACGCTTGCATGAATTAATTTGAAACTCGGTACACATATAGATCTCATCGGGCCGAACAACTTTCCCCCGGTCAAGTTTTACGCCAGCCCAACAGGAAGTCGGCTATTATGGGTTGTTTGGAAAACGCTTGCTGTGGAATGCGAAGTACTCCTCCTAGAGAATTCATCCAATCCCCACCAAACTCGGTGTGCATGAAGTCAAGACATTGAGGATTCTAAATTGCGGACGGATTTTTGATATCTCGAACGGTTTGGCCGTGGCGAGGAAACGAATTTAGGGCGAGAAAAGAGAAACACGAAGTGGAATAACTTCTGCATACATTAACTGATCTTGATGAAACTTCAGCAGTGTGTTCGTGGTAAGAGGCCGATCAGATGGATGTAACTATTGTGAGTCAAAGTTATAGCGCCACCAACTGGCAGCAGGAAGTGTGTCACTTTCAACATGCTTTTGACAAAAGTGGGCGGGTTAGTAAAAAAATTGTTTGTATATTGTACTCATCAAGCCGGACAACTTTCTAATTTACATTCATTAGCTCCGGCCATCAGGAAGTCAGATATTTTGGTATGAATGTGGATTTTTTTGCAAAATCAGCCTCTGAATGTTTAGCCACTCCTCTTTTTTTTTTTTTTTTTTTTTTTTTTTTGCAAGTTAAAACATTGTAGCTTATACAAGGTAAAAGATCAATGTCATATATACACATACAGAAGAGAGAGGAACATACATAACACCCAAAAAAAAAAAGGAGAGAAAGAAAAGAAAAGAAAAGAAAACAACTGAATATAAATATCAATATAGTGAAGTATGCAGGTACATTGGTAAGTTTAAGCAATGAGATATTTTAGTGATATAGATAGAGGCAATTTTAAGAGATCATAATAATTGTGACAGAGTTTGTAGTAAAAGTAGTATTCATACTACTATTAATAATAATAATAATAATAATTAGAACAAAAATAATAATAGTAGTAGCAATAGTAGTGGTAGTAATGGTAACACTCATATTCATGATAATAATAGTAGGGGTAGTAGTAGTGGCAGTACTGTAATTACAATAATAATACTAATACCATATTTTAGGCCATTCAATACAATCATTGTAGATACACATTATTCTCTAGGCCTGGGGACCACTCTACTACTGCCAGTGAGCACGAACAACAGACCCCCCCAACAAAGACACCTCCCTCAGATTCACCGATCCACCTGGCCCCTCCCACCACCACCATCAGTGACACCCAACCCCAGCAGTTAAGCTTCTATGTTTCGCTGAGTCTTCCTCTGCAGAATATGCTATGGCACCATTACAGGCACCTCCAGACCCGGCTCACCTAGTCTGGTTGTGACCTGACAGGACCAAAGTCCCAATTATTTATTTATTTATTTATTTATTTATTTATTGGTGATCTATGGCTTGGACCCTAGCGTGTACTGGTTAGCTCCCTAGCCAGAGACACCACATCCAGCCCAGATATCCGTCCAACACATTTATTTTGCATATCAGAAGCCTGGAATTGGGGCAAAGGCGGTAAAAATGAGAGGCCAGTAAATCCATGACCTGAGTTACTAATGAATATGCCGACAGGACGTGCCAGTCATACCCACCGACAGCACCCAGAATAGTCGCCTGACCCAGATTAAAAAAAGAATACAAATGGTTTTATAATATCAATACCAATACCACCATCCCTACTACCACCCCTACCAACAACAATAAATAAATAATAAAAATATGCAGCTTTTACAAGTAAAACGAAAAGTATAGCTTATAGAACACAATATAAACCCACACATATATATGTATACACGACTGATGTATTTAGTAATACTCAGAGATTATTTATTATAGAAATAATTTGTAATTATGCATATTGCGATTCCTTATTATTAATCCATTTAGTATACCAAAGATTTGAGTTGAGGCATCGACTACCTAGCTAGTTTTAATCAATATTTAAGGATGAAAGGAGTGGACTGAAAATGTTATAAAATTTGTCTAGATAATTTTTATTTGCTAACGTTTGTTTCTCTTTAATAATATGGTCCCTTAATAGATGTAGCCATTGTGTCGTTGATATTTGGTATTTATTTTTCCAATTGAGTAGTATTGTTTTTTGGGCGATAGCTAGAGATATGAGCAGAGGTTTTGAATGTTCAAAGGGAGGGTTAATTTGAGATGTGTCACCTAAAAGACATAATAATGGGAGTGCAGTAATTGTAATTTTAAAGAAATTCGATAATTTATTAGCGACATCTATCCAGAACTGATGAACTGGTGGGCATAGCCAGAATGCATGAAGGAAAGTGTCTGGTGTATTTACACTGCAGTTAGTACATCTATCGGAAGTTACTAGTCCCATTTTAAACATCTTATGCTGTGTTATGTGTGTTCTGTGTATAATTTTATACTGAATTAACTGGATGTTTATGTTTGTACTTATGATAAAAGTGTTTCTGCAAATTGTTTTCCAGAATTCGTCATTTGTGTTGATATTGAGATCTTTTTCCCATTGTTTAACTGGTGCTACTATTGTTTTAGAGTCTATAGATGATATTAGGGTGTATAATTTACTAAGTGTTTTTGATGAATTACTAATTGTGGTGATATGTTTTAGAATTGGGGGAGGTTGTGCAATGTCTTTGTTTCCAATTGTGGTTTTAATAGAATTCCTGATTTGTAAGTAATAGTAATACTGTTCTTTTCCTAAGTTAAATTTCTGTGTTAGTTCTACAAATGTAGCGAAGGTGTTGCCAGTAAACAGGTGATGTAAATGTGTGATACCTTTTTCTTTCCATTTAATATTGTTAAGCGGAATTTTGTTGATAGTAAAATCAGGATTATGCCATATAGGTGAGTTGATGTGTGGTATCAGTTCATGTTTTGTCAGTGTATTAATTTGCCACCAAGCAGTGAGAGTTGTTTTAATCATTACGTTCTTACAAAGATTGTTCTGTTTGATTTTTTTTGTGACGGATGGGAGGTCAGATATGGTTATTTCTTTGCATTCTGTTTGTTCTAACTCTAGCCATGGGTTTTGGGGATTGTCCCCTTTGATCCATTTGCAAAAGTATTGTAGTTGGGATGCTAAATAATAGTGCTGAAAATTTGGTGCTGCTAGACCACCTTGAGCTTTATTTTTTTGAAGTGTTTGTAAACTAATTTTAGGATTCTTTTTTTTCCAGTGGAATTTGTTGATTATTTGATTTAATGATGTAAACCATTTCTTAGTTGGTTGTACCGGAGTCATGGTGAATAGGTAAAGAAGTTTTGGTAGAATACACATTTTTACTGTTGCAATACGACCTATAATGGAAAGCGGTAGGTTCATCCATCGAGTTAAATCATCTTCTATCGTTTTCAACAGTGGATTGAAATTGAGGCTAAACAATTCCGAGAGGTTCTGGGATATGTTTATTCCTAAGTATGTAATATTATTAATTTTAAACGGTATGTCTTGTATGCTCCTGTCATGCGATTTCATGTTCAGGGGTAAAATTGTTGATTTTAGCCACTCCTCTTAAACTATTTATTTTATTCCCACCAAACTTTTTCAACATGATGAAAATACATTAAATATGCTAAATTGTGAACGGATAATAAATATCTCAAACGGTTTTGATATGGCGAGGGATTAAAGTAATGTCAAAAAAGGAATCAGAAAACATCTCATATCTTCTACAAATGTAATTATACACCGTTTATTTTTATAGAAAATTATACAAATATTAGAACTAAACCCATTTTTGCGCGTGTGAAGAGGATGATTTTTTCCGTCGATATTGGAACACGAGTGAAGTACAAAGCCTATAATAAAGAATAGTTTAGCATCCAAATACATCACAACTGTTGAAACGTTTTGATTCTAATGAAAGGGTTACGTGAGCCCAACACTTACTTTCATTTTTATTTTTACATTAAATTTAAAGGATTTTTTGTGGAATATTTTGAGTGTATCATTTACATTTATTCATTTAGCTGACGCTTTTATCCAAAGCGACTTACAATTGCTATATGTCAGAGGTCGCACGCCTCTGGAGCAACTAGGGATTAGCCTAAGTGTCTTGCTCAGGGACACATTGGTGTCTCACAGTGGATTCGAACCCGGGTCTCTCACACCAAAGGCATGTGTCTTATCCATTGCGCCACTCCCACCCCATCATAAAATCAGAATAAGGTAAGACAAGTACAATTTCCCGTCTTTATTATATATGTCACGGCAGGGGCGTCGGACTGGGGGGGGTAAAGGGTACCGAGTACCCAGGGCCCGAGGCAGGGGGAGGGCCCTTAGAAGTCAGTTTTCTATACATACATATACATGCACTAACATTTGTATAGCATTTATATACAAATAAAAAAGTTCCTGTGCAAAACTAAACTTGTAGTAAGGCACTGGTTTGGTATAAAAAAAAATGTCATTTTCATGCTGTGCAGGGCCCCACCACCCCTCTCGAATCAATGTAAATGGTACGACCCGCAGGTCAGGTGCTTCTGCTGTGGACCTGCGGTGAATCAGTTGATGAGACAGGAGCTGGAGTGAGCCGTGATAGGAACTAGGAAGACAGGGGAAGAGTCATGTCTTTCCTTAAGAAAGGAAAATCAAGGCCTCAAAAACGAAAAGAAAAGAAGATTAAATAGAGAAAGGCAAATGAGGGCAAGCAGTTGCTCACTCAGTTTTTTGAAAAGAAAGGTGAGCTCCAAATGCATCATCGAGCATTGACATTGTTTTAACATAAATATCTACTCCAGGTAGAATAGCCTACATTTATGTTCGTACTCTATTTGTATAATATACCAATACATTATAGTATCACACCCTACATAGCGAGCAAACAATGTTTCTGGGTAAATAACAGGGAGTGAGAAGCAGACGGAGGCGGAGCTGGGAGCTCAACACACTGCCACTCCAGGCAGCTGCGCAGCTTGTCTCCTCTTCTGCTGCAGTTCTCCCCAGAGTCAGAAGTTTACATGAAAACACTGTATATTTCCCTCCATTGTCAAAATCTAACACCCGCGACAACACAGATCGTTAGCGCCGATTTTACCGCATTGTTATGCAAATTAGCTCGCGCACGCTCTTACATTAAGTACAGGATTGTTCTCAGTTTAATGCATATCTTAATGATTGAAAATGACTTATTTTAAAAACGTAATTCAAAGACTGAATGTCTAGTTTGGCGGTTAGTGTACCCTGTGATTCTATAGTCTGCATTTATTTTAAATAATCATCAATTAACTTGTACTTTTGACAATAAAACAAAAATTCATTAATCAGAGTGTGGCTTATTTTGTTTACATTTTAAGTGTTTTTATGATAAAAATGCAATACCCCACCCATTGGTATCACTATGGTATTTGGTACGGGGGCCCAGCAAGATGGTTTGTACCCAGGGCCCAAAATTTGGTGCTACGCCCCTGTGTCACGGATCCACTCAGCACACCTCAGCCAGCGTCAACTCAACACACCTGGTCTCGATCACACTCACCCGAATTCTGATTATCTGCACCTGCAACTCATCACTTCACATGCCACGCTCACTCTGGATATAAACCCCAGTCACACCACAGTTCACTGTCTGGTCTCGTCTTCAGACGTCTGTGACTCCCCAGCGTTATTCCCAAGTGTCTCTGTGATCCCGCAAGTATTCTCAAGTTCAGACTTTCCATAACTCTCTGTGTGTTCTCTGTCTGTATCAGTGATCAGCTATTACCTGGATAACCTCAAGATCAAGACCCGTTCTGTTTGTCTCCACCAGCGAAGCTTCCTGAATCCCAGCTCATTGCCCTGAGTGACTATATCTGTTCCATGCATACTAAAGACTCTAAGTTCAACGTTATATTCCCTGAGTTTGACCTTTTGTGCTTCCTTGCTATCTGGAGCTGCATACAGTGTCTAAATAAACCTTTGTTACCATTATCTCTGTGTCCTCGTCCATACAGTGGTGTGACAGAAGACCGGACCACACACAATGCAGGCTCCCACGGCTTCCGGAATCTCCGCTTCATCCATCGAAACCTCTCAGAGTACCCCTGTGCACGCAGCCGTAACCCAACAACCTACACTTCAAGAAACACTAATGGAATTCCGTCATACTCTTCTGAACTACCGACCTGCCTCAGTAAGTCCCATGGCCAAACCTGCAAATTACTCGGTCGACGGAGAGTGCAAAGGATTTCTGCTACAGTGCAAGCTTTATATGGAGGTAAACGCTGCTCAGTTCATTTCTGAAAAAGCCAAAATTGCTTTCATAATTTCCCTGCTCACAGGTCGAGACATTTGTGATCATCTACATTGATGATATCTTGATTTACTCCTCCAACCTCGAACACATCCTTCAGGTTAAGAAAGTGCTAAAACGCCTCCGTGAGTACCAGCTATACCTGAAGTTAGAAAAATGCGAATTCCATCGTGAATCCATGCACTTCCTGGGGTATGTGATCCGTCCAGATGGCATCTCCCTGGATCAAAGTAAAGTGGAGGCTGTAATCAATTGGCCTAAGCCTCAAACCCTGAAAGAGCTGCAACGCTTCCTCGGCTTTGCCAATTTCTATCGCCGGTTCATCCGCGACTACAGTAAGATCTGCGCTCCAGTGACATCCATGGTGAAGAAGGGTATCAAGCGGCTAACCTGGTCTACAGAGGCGTGTCAAGCCTTTGAAACTCTCAAAGAAGCCTTCAGTTCTGCTCCTATGCTGAGTCATCCAGATCCCGAACTACCATTCCTAGTGGAAGTGGACGCCTCCACCAACGGAGTTGGAGCAGTTCTATCTCAGCGGCAGGGGACCCCTTCACGACTTCATCCATGCGCCTTCTTTTCACGGAAGTTGTCCCCGGCGGAGCAGAATTACGATGTCGGTAACCGAGAACTCCTGGCCATTAAGTTGGCTCTAGAGGAATGGAGACACTGGTTGGAGGGAGCCAATCATCCGTTCCAAGTGATTACAGATCACCGCAACCTTGAGTATCTCCGGGAAGCCAAGAGATTAAATCCTCGCCAGGCTAGGTGGGCTCTCTTCTTCACACGCTTTAACTTCACGGTTACTTACCGCCCTGGTTCCAAGAATCTCAAAGCAGACGCCCTGTCACGTCTATATCAACCTGAGTCCTCCACAGAGATCAACGAAACCATCCTCCCTCCAACTATGATTGTCAGCCCCATCCAGTGGAATATCGACGAACTCATAGCCGACGCCACCGTTACCGAACCTGCTCCGCCGGGAGGTCCTGAGGGGAAGATTTTTGTACCCACCAATCTCCGTCTTCCCCTCATGGACTCCGTACACACCTCTCCGGGATCTGGACACCCAGGCAGTCAACAAACCCTCTCACTCCTTCAACAACGCTACTGGTGGCCCAGCATGGCTCAGGATACCTCCCGATATGTGCAGGGATGCACCGCTTGTGCTATGACCAAAGTACCCCGACGTCTTCCCGAAGGGAAGCTCATGCCACTGCCTCTTCCAAATAGACCCTGGTCCCATCTAGCCGTGGATTTCGTCACCGATCTACCATCGTCCGACTCCAAGACCTGCATTCTAGTGGTCGTGGACAGATTTTCCAAGTCCTGTAAATTGATTTCCCTCTCTGGCCTTCCCACAGCCTTCAAGACAGCAGAAATGCTGTTTACCGAAATCTTCCGCCATTTCGGAATACCAGAGGATATTGTCTCGGACCGGGGACCACAGTTCATATCAAGAGTCTGGAAATCTTTCTTCAAACTTCTGGGGGTATCGGTCAGCTTGACGTCGGGGTACCATCCACAGTCTAACGGCCAAGCAGAACGTAAGATTCAGGAGATCGGGAGGTACCTGAGGACCTACTGCCATGAAGCTCAGGACCGCTGGAACCAGTACCTCCCATGGGCAGAGTATGCCCAGAACTCCCTGCGCCAGACATCCACCGGACTGACGCCGTTCCAGTGCGTTCTAGGGTATCAACCACCTCTGTTCCCTTGGACAGGAGAACCATCGGACGTTCCAGCGGTCCAACACTGGTTCACCGAGAGTGAGAGGATCTGGGACTCAGCCCATGTCCATCTTCAGGGGGCAGTCCGGAGGTTCCAACAGCAGGCCGACGCACGTCGTAGAGCCACACCCCACTATACTCCTGGCCAGCTGGTGTGGCTCTCCACCAGGGATATTCGCCTCCGGCTGCCCTCTCGTAAGCTGAGTCCCAGGTTCATAGGTCCATTTGCGATACTGAGGCAGGTCAATGAAGTCACGTATCGACTCGCACTACCCCATCACTACAGGATTGCACCCACTTTCCACGTGTCACTGCTAAAACCTTACACTGCACCTCTCTCTCCCCCTTCCACAGAAGCTGACGCTGGTGATGTGCCTCCTCCTCCTCCAGTGGACCCCACTGACGAAGCCGTGTATCAGGTCCACGCCATTCTGGATTCCCGACGACAGGGGGGCCAACTGCAGTATCTTGTGGATACGTCGGGGCATACGGCCCTCAGGAGCTGGCCGTGGAGGAGGGGGTACTGTCACGGATCCACTCAGCACACCTCAGCCAGCGTCAACTCAACACACCTGGTCTCGATCACACTCACCCGAATTCTGATTATCTGCACCTGCAACTCATCACTTCACATGCCACGCTCACTCTGGATATAAACCCCAGTCACACCACAGTTCACTGTCCGGTCTCGTCTTCAGACGTCTGTGACTCCCCAGCGTTATTCCCAAGTGTCTCTGTGATCCCGCAAGTATTCTCAAGTTCAGACTTTCCATAACTCTCTGTGTGTTCTCTGTCTGTATCAGTGATCAGCTATTACCTGGATAACCTCAAGATCAAGACCCGTTCTGTTTGTCTCCACCAGCGAAGCTTCCTGAATCCCAGCTCATTGCCCTGAGTGACTATATCTGTTCCATGCATACTAAAGACTCTAAGTTCAACGTTATATTCCCTGAGTTTGACCTTTTGTGCTTCCTTGCTATCCGGAGCTGCATACAGTGTCTAAATAAACCTTTGTTACCATTATCTCTGTGTCCTCGTCCATACAGTGGTGTGACTCTATATATATATATATATATATATATATATATATATATATATAGCAGCGATGGAGGGCCCAAGCCGGTGACACCGCCACCCCGGTATATTTATTATTATTTTTTTTTTCTGTCAACCTTTTGGGCACTTTTGAGACCCTTAACGTGCTCAAACTGAACTCAAACTTGCACCTGTGTGCAAAGTTTCATGAGTTTTCGAGCACGTTAAGGGGCCCAAAAGCCCCTGAAACCTTGAAAAACAATTATAAAAGCAGTCTCTCCTAACAGACAAATCCCCCACACCCACAGAGGCAGAGAAAGAGAGAGAAAATTCTCCAAAAAAAACACTTCAAACCAAAATATCTGACTTCCTGTTCGTCGGAGATAATGACTGTAAATTAGAGAATTGTCCGACTCGATGAGACCAATATGCGTACTGATTTTTGTGACTGTACATAAAATTAACCCCGCCCACTTTTGTCAAAAGCATTTAGAAAGTGACACACTTCCTGCTGCCAGTTGGTGGCGCTATAAATTTGACTCACAATAGTCACATCCATGTGATCGGCCTCTTACAATGAACACACTGCTGAAGTTTCAAATTAATTTCCTCTCCACGGCCAAACCGTTCGAGATATCAAAAATCCGTTCACAAGAATTCATCCTCAATGTCTTGACTTCATTCACACCGAGTTTGGTGGCGATCGGATGAATTCCCTAGGAGGAGTTTTTCACATTCCATTGTATGCGTTTTCCAAACAACGTATAATAACCGACTTCCTGTTGGGCTGGTGTAAAACTTAGAGCACGAAAGTTGTTCGGCCCGATGAGATCTATATGTGTACTGAGTTTATATATATATATATATATGTTTATATAAATATCTATCTATATCTATATCTATCTATCTATCTATCTATCTATATATATCTATATATATATATATATATATATATATATATATATATACACATATATACACACACACACACATATATATATATATATATATATATATACATATATATATATAAGACAGAAAATATTACTTGTCTTACCTTATTCTGATTTTATGATACACTCAAAATATTCCACAACAAATCCTTTAAATTTAATGTAAAAATAAAAACGAAAGTAAGCCGTGTTGGTCTCACGTAACCCTCTCATTAGAATCAAAATGTTTCAATATTTGCGATGTATTTGGATGCTAAACTATTCTTTATTATAGGCTTCGTACTTCACTCGTGTTCCAATATCGATGGAAAAAATCATCCTCTTCACACGCGCAAAAATGTGCTTGGAAACATCACAGTGGAGCTCTGCTTACTGTGAATGGTACAAATTGTACTACTGACTATTTAAACAGAGCAGTTTAATTCGTATATGTTATGTTGACTATTTTTATTATTATATTGTACTAGGGCTATAATGAACAGGCTGCGATGTCAAGATTGCAATTCTGGAATGTGTGTGTGTGTGTGTGTGTGTGACGCGGTTGCGGTTGAACAGTGGACACATAAAAACATAAATAAAATGTATTAGTTTATTCCTACTTCCATAGGAATACACTGAAAATGCTCGCTCTACTCTGCACCATTATCAATGTCTGTGCGGACGTCTGTATTTTACTTTCGCTTTTAAGTTAGCGATTTAAAAGCCCTCAGCGGTGTCACACGTCGATTAACCGGTGGGAAAATTTTATCACAGTCACATCCCTAATATATTTATATATAAATACAATAGGCCTACCTGAAAGAGAATTTTACTTGCCCGACCAGAGTATAGCCTGATTAGAACGTCAATAACAAAAAAAATAACTTGGGAATCACTAAAACAAGAGATTATTCTAATTTCATTACATTCATTTTAAGTTGCAATCAGCAGTTAATAATAAATGTATTACTGATCAATGGTAACAAGGTTGCGCTGCTGAGGCTCGTGCAGCTTCTCCAGGAGAATTGTAAACAAATGAGTGCAGCACACAAAAAAGCAACCCAGTTAACAACATACTGACTATAAAAATTACGAATATGGAGTTTTTTATATATTTTATAACATATAAGCAACCTCACTTGACGAGTAGGCTACTATTTCCTGAATACAATCACGATTGAAACTGTGGCATTGATTTCATACAACAGGTTAATAAACAGTTACAATTAAGTCCCTTACATTTTAGATGCAATATTGACTGTTTTTGTTCTGTTTCAGCAGCAAAAATAGTTAAACAAAGATCACAGTAGAACCATCGCGCATCTCACAGCAACTTGTTTTCTCATTACTGAATGATTCAGCATTTTGAAACGAATCGGTTGACTCAAAGATTCAATGGTCAATCCATAAACATCTGTCTCAATCATGAATGACTCAGTCATTCGAACGAATCGTTTGAACGAATGAATCAATGACTCGCTCATTTAGATGGTCGTCTGTAGACATCTAATGGCGGTTTAGTGTTATGTTTAAAAGTATCATTCTTTCCAACGTGCACCATTATCAATGTCAGTGCGGACGTCCGTTTTTTACTTTCACTTTTATATTAGCGATTTAAAAGCACCCGCTCGTGTCACACGTCGATTAACCGATGGGAAAATATCCTCACAGTCATGCCTAATACATTTATATTTAAATACAATAGGCCTACCTAGAAGCCTGACGTCGTCATACTCAGATTCTAGTCAGAATGTGAGTCTGATACTGCTCCATTGAGCTTTGATTATGGGGCGTGTTTCAACCGAACCAGGAAGGAAAATGCCTCTGCACTCAATTGGATAGACCTATAACCAATCAGAGCAACGGAGTAAGTGATGTAGTGGAGAGCGGGGCACAACCTAACGCTTTTTGACTTTCTCAGTTTGTGTAAATCTACTTATGGTTCAGAGTATTTATTTTTTCCCACATTAATTTCCCACATGTCTAGTACAATTATGTGGTTTTGTTTTATTAATACAGTATATACTTTTTTCTTGACATACCCCGAAAGAATGGAAGTGAAATGTGACAACATGCCCCATAGGTGGGGTACATTATAACATGTGTGGGGCACATTGTAACATAACATATGACAGCTTAAAATGTTATCTGATCTAATAAAAAATATATACAAAACAAACTAAAATATTTTCTAAATAAAATACAATTAAAAAACTTTTTTATATAAAATAATGGCAATTTTTAATAATTAAATATAAACAAATTTTTGAGTTTTGACTACGAACACATAAAAACACAGCTATACAACATAGTTCAAAACAAATAAATAATGAGTCATTTCTGAACATTGACTCTCAGTCTTTATTCACCTTTTTCTCACGTTTTCCCAATAAAATTAATAAAAGTATAGAATATAATAGCATATTTCTAATAGGGGCACATTGTAACGCAGTGTTACAACATGCCCCCGCCTGCACAACTGGGGTTTAAACCCTGCTAGTGTCTTCTGCTAGTTAGCGAAGCATTAAATAACTATCTCAACTGTTAAATAACATCTTGGAGATTAAAATAATATCAGATTTGTCTTATTTTAAATAAACACAAAAAAATAGAGATGAAAAATTAACTTAAGTAAGAAATTTACTTTTGCTATGGTTTAATAAATGTCTATGGATATCTTCCAAAAAAAGATTTTTTTTTTTTTCTATATAGTGTTGATATGGCAACTAGTAAATACACAAAGTTTCGTCATCCAAGCATGTGCGGAAGTATTTAAAACAAGCGTATTACAACTAGCCCCGCGTTAGGTTGTGCCCCGCGCTCCCCTATGTTTTTCATTCATGTTTCCGATCGACAAATGCCTTGATCGTGGTTCTCTGTTCCTCTTTTAAAATGAATGCGCTGTCGATATCTTCTATAACAGACGCGATGGCGGAATCTTATGGCGGGCCGGAAGGTCCAAAAATAAGACTAATGATTTGTCGTGTGAAGTCACTATACTATAGCCCCTAGCTACTCACTTTCTGTTAAGGTTTCATTTCTATCCGTCATGTCTATGTGCAATATGTTGTTGTCATCCATCCATTAAAGAATAATCCAGATATAACTTCTTAGTATTATTTATTTGTTGGTTCACATCTCAACGCACTGGCATAACATCAGTACCCGAGGGAGCAACACGTTCAGAGTACAGAGAAAGTTTTGCATTCACTTAACGCGAGTCAAAATAAAAGTCCCGTTTGTTCACACATGCGCACAATGAACTCTTGCACATTTTGACATACAACAGTCAGAAGCATAATAGTAAGCAACATAACATAACATAAATTATATAATTAATGAGAACATATAACTCAACACCCTCACTTGTTCTCATCATCTTATGTACAATGTCATCACAAATATTTAGTTCCCAAACAGAAAACCTTTGAACTTTAGAATTTTAATTTTTGATACAGATTTTGTCAAAATGTCTGCCACCATGTCTTCTGTTGGGCAGTACACAATATGTATTTTTCCCTCACTGACAGCATCACGGATAAAGTGATATTGCACATCAATGTGTTTAGATCTAGATCTATTCACTGGATTTCTGCTCAGTGCAATGGCCCCCTGATTATCACCATACATCGTGGTGCAAGTGTAAACCCTACTGTCCATGCCATTTAGCAGTTGAGTTAGGTACATGCTTTCCTGAGTAGTGTTTGCTAGACCAATGTATTCAGCTTCGCAGGTCGACAGTGCCACTGTCGACTGTTTCTTAGACTTCCATGAAATAGCAGGGCCTTGTTCTGTCAGGCTGAAACAGTATCCTGAAATGCTACGCCTATCTTTTACAGAAGATGCCCAGTCAGAATCACTGAATGCTATTAGACTTAAAGTCTTGTCTGTTTTCTTGAAACACAGCTCGTAGTCAGCTGTACCTTTTAGGTATCTCAGGACATGTTTAGCAGCTACTAAGTCATGTGTTTTAGGTTTTGCAAGGGTTTGTGACAGTTTACTGACTATCCAGCTAATGTCTGGTCTGGTACAGGTCATTGCATAGATCAAGCTTCCAACAAGTTCACGGTATTCTTTGGGGTTCTCAATTTCATTGTTGTTTTCTTCCTCATTCCTATTACACTCCACTTTTAACTCACTTGGAGTAGCTTTTGGTTTACAGTTTGACATTCCAAACCTTTCAAGCATTTTGAGAATGTATCTTTTCTGATTCATTTTAATTTCTCCCTCTTTTTGCTCAAACTGAATCCCCAAAAAATAAGATATTTTCCCTAGATCCTTCATGTTAAATTTGGACTTCATTATTTCTTTAAAACTGTTGAGCAGATCCTCACTGCTTGCTGCAATTATTAAATCATCTACCCAGATGATCACTATGATTGTCTCATTTTCAATCTGCTTTCTATACACACAGTGATCAGACTGATTTCTCTCAAAATTGTTTTGTTCCAAATAATCATTTAAAAGTTCGTACCAATTTCTTCCAGACTGTTTTAGACCATACAAAGATTTCTTCAACTTGCAAACTAACTTGTCTCCTATGTCAGATGTCTCTTCAAAACCCTCTGGTTGTTCTAAGTATATGTCTTCCTCTATTGGAGCATGTAAATATGCTGTTTTGACGTCCATCTGATGAACTAAGAAGTCGTTCTGAGCAGCTATCTGCATTAATGCCCGTACTGAGGTGAGATTTGCTGTAGGAGCAAATGTCTCATGGTAGTCTATGCCTTCAGTTTGGTTGTATCCCTTTGCAACATACCTAGCCTTGAAGATTTTTCCTGTTTCTGCATTTTCTTTAAGGGCATATACCCATCTTCCCCCTACTGTCTTTCTGCCCTCTGGTTAGTGTTGTCACGATACCAAAATTATTGTTTCGATACCGATACCAAGTCAAGTATTGCGATTTCGATACTTTTTCGATACTTTTCCTGAAAAGGGAGAAACACTCTCAAATATCATTGCTGTGCTTTATTTTAAAACCGGGACAACATTCTAATCATATAACACACTAATAAATTAACATATGAACAGCAGATATATTAAACATTTGAACAAAATATGAAATATAAAAAATTAATTAAAGCAATGACATTCAAGGTAAAAAAATATATAAATTTAGCAGCATTATCTCATTTATCATAAGAAACATAAGAGCTTTATCTTGATTCTGAACTTTGAATAAAAATATGAACAGTGATTATATTAAACAATGTTTAATATTGGTAACATATGATAAGCCTCATTGGTGATATATTTGACGTGGGGAGAGAGAGATGTGTGGAAGGCCTATACTTCATGTTAAACATAAATATATAGCAGCAAAGACAACGTCGGCAGTGTTGACGGCAAAATAGGCTACAGAATAATTCGTTCTGTATTTGAGAGGTGCAATATTTGAAAATCGATAATATTTTTTTTAAATGACATTTATTGTATTTATGTCAAAACGTTCAAACATCAAAATGTCATTTTTTAATATGTATTCGTGTCAAAATGACATAGAAACATCTTTTCCTATTCTATTTTGCCTGGAAACGCTTCCAACACGCTTGCGTGTCGCGTGAAAAATAGGCGTCGGTTCTATTTGTAGCATGGACGCGTTTTCCGCGCGTCTCGAGCTGCGCCCAGACTCGTGTGTCACGCAGGCAGTTAACATGGGAGCCGAAATAAAAACGGACACGACACGCAGCCAGTGTGTCGACTCGCCGGCCTTACAAATCTGGAACGCAGTCATTCTTAGAAGTATCGATACTAATAAATTAAGGAATCGTGACGTTTTTAATTTCCGATTTACTTTTGAAGTATCGGTGCACCGTGCAACAGAGAAAGGTAGGCAACGTACGTACTTCCATATGTCACTCCTCGCGTCATCTTTTTCTACGAGTCGTGGACCACTTGTGCTCGCACATGCAGCCATCTCGCTGTAGTGTTTTGTCACATGACACTGACAGCGGCAGGTTCTTTGCTGCGTGCGTCAGGAAAAAAACACAGACGTCCATAGGGAGGCGTTTTTTTTATTTATTTTTTTTTATTATAAAGTATCGATACTGAAAAATGTAGGTATCGTGACGTTTTTAATTTCCGAGTATCGCGATACTTTTGAAGTATCGGTACACCGTGCAACACTACCTCTGGTAGAGTTGTCAATTCAAATGTGTCATTTTCTTTAAGTGAGTCCATCTCTTCCTTCATAGCATGTTCCCATCTGGGAGCCTCAGGTGACCTAAGGGCCTCTCTATAGGTTTGGGGGACTCCACACACTGCCCTGTAACAATAATCAACACTCACATTGGTTACATCATCTTTGGAGTATGTCAGGTAATCTTGTAAATACTTTGGAGCTCTCTTTTCTCTTTTCGAGTGGTAATGTTTTTGACTAGCCGTGTCTGTTGGACCTGTTCTGTTTTTGTTGTCTTCTGTGTCTACTTTTTCCATAGTTCCATCATGTTCTGACACCTCTGTATTGTCTGTATCAATACTCTCCATTTTTACATCTAGGACCTGGTTCTCTGTGCTTTCCTCACTTTGTGGGGCATCACCACTGTTCTCACTATCCTGTGTCCTGTCTCTGTAGCCTCGGATTTCTAAGTAATCTTCATCGGTTTGTGTCTGCTGTTCAGCACTGCTCTTCCTAATGAATTTCACCAATCTATGTTTTGACACCTTTCCTGTCTGTGGATTGTAAACCAGATAAGCTGGGCTATTTTTACTATACCCCACAAATATTCCCTTCTCGCATCTAGGGTCCAATTTCTTATGTTTGTGTTTGTACGCATAGCATTCTGATCCAAAAACCCACATTTTAGAAAGGTCTGGCTTTCTTCCTGTCAACATGAAGTATGGAGTATTCTTAATTCTGTCATTATAGCATCTGTTTCGGATGTGAGTTGCAGTTTGGACAGCATAAGGCCACAGAACTTTTGGTAATCCCTTCTCTATTAGCAGACACCTTCCCATTTCAAATATGGTTCGCCATTGTCTCTCAGCTGTACAATTTTGATGAGGGGAGTACGGAGATGATGTATCATGTCTTATACCCTTTTCTCGTAAAAGTGACTGAAATGCATTGCCTGTGTATTCTGTGCCATTGTCTGATCTTATGCATTTGACTCTACCGTATGGTGCACTGTCTGCAAGGAACTTCTCTGTCGCTAGAGTAGTGTCACTCTTGTTCTTAAGGAAGTAAACAGATACTGCCCCTGAAAAATCATCTGTGAATGAAATTGCATACTTATATCCATCTTGAGAAGTTGGTTCAATGGGACCTGCTAAGTCAGTGTGTACCAACTCTAGGGCCTCACCAGCTTTTGTGTCAGTTTTCCTATTTCTGCTGTTAATGAACTTTCCCTCAGTACAAACATTACAGTCTAGTTTGGTATTACCTGTGATTTCCATACCCTCTACCACTTCAGGTAATTTCAACACATCACTAACATTACAATGTCCCATGATCTCATGCCATGTTTTAACATCACAAGTTAGACTCACTTTGTCCCTGGACATCATATCAGTAACTGATGCATCAACACATTGTTTGTTGTTATTTACCGTTTTCAGATAGTACAGTCTCTCATGCTCTTCTATGCGGAACACAGCTCCATCCTTGCTTATCAGTTCATTCTGTCCTTCCTGGAAGATCACCTTGGCCCCATCTGTTGTAGCAGCTTGAACGGAGATGATGCTCTGTGGGTATGATGGTATGAACAAGGCCTTCTTTAGAGTGATCTTGACGCATTTCCCTTCCACGTCCAGCAGTAACACCTCTGCGTAGCCCCGCTTTAATGCCACGTTGTTCATCCTGGCTCCATCCGCCAGCTCCATGTAGTGTGACTTTGGGTCGAAACTCTCGTCAAATTTTGTGAAATCGTTCTTCTCTGTTAAGATGTGGGATGTTGCTCCACAGTCTACCATTAGTCCATTTCTCGTAATATTGTCTGGAAGAAATGTTTGACTGACTTTGAACACAAATGTTTGTTCTTTCTCATGCTCCTCTTGTTTTTCTGCAGCCTGTTTTGCTTCATCTTTGTGCCCGTCCTTTCTCCGGCGGCATGTCTCATCACTGTGTGTTGAACTTCTATGGTAGCTGCACCACTTAGGTAACGTTACGCCTTTTTGGCGGCAATCGCGCGCAATATGACCGCGGTTTCCACATCCGTAGCAGGTCACGGACGCTATGTGCACTTTCATCACATTGTCAGATTTGGGTTTATCATCAAATTTTTCTGTCTCTTCATAGCTTCTTAGTTTGCTTTTGAACTGGGTGAAAGTCAATTCTTCACTACTCTGTGTAGTATGGATAGCGAAAGGTTTGTAGGAATCTGGCAGGCCCTTTAGGATCATAGCTATTATCAGTCCGTCACTTATTACTTCTTTTGCGTTTCTTAGGGAAGTCACCGCTTTCTCAGCTCGGATAATGTAGTCTGTTATCGTCTCATCAGATTCCTTCTTTAACGAAGTTAGTTCAGTGTATAGGGCGATAATTCTAGGCTTACCCTGACTGGCGTAGTGACTTCGAAGTATTTGCAGAGCTTTCCTGCCGTCATCAGCCGCCTCGCGCATCACCAGTGACAAGCTTTTGTCGTCGAGAAACTGAATTAGTTCAGCGTAGCACTCCTCATTCGTTTCCTCGTCTATATCCCCGGTAGACAGTATTGTTTCTTTTAAACCCATTATTCTCAGATGACCAAGAAATTTTACTTCCCATAGTTCGTAGTTATTATCGTCTCCGTCGAAGACTAGCCTCTGCCATCTTCCTCCTGTAGCATTGGCGCGCCTGGGCCCATAACCTGTTAAGGTTTCATTTCTATCCGTCATGTCTATGTGCAATATGTTGTTGTCATCCATCCATTAAAGAATAATCCAGATATAACTTCTTAGTATTATTTATTTGTTGGTTCACATCTCAACGCACTGGCATAACATCAGTACCCGAGGGAGCAACACGTTCAGAGTACAGAGAAAGTTTTGCATTCACTTAACGCGAGTCAAAATAAAAGTCCCGTTTGTTCACACATGCGCACAATGAACTCTTGCACATTTTTGACATACAACAGTCAGAAGCATAATAGTAAGCAACATAACATAACATAAATTATATAATTAATGAGAACATATAACTCAACACTTTCCCACTGATGTGCCAGCGGTGGATCTGTATACGTACTCTCCTCACACAGCGAGCGACTCGCTTTCCTCAGCGAGCAACTCACTCTCCTCAGCGAGTGACTCACTTTCCTCACACAGCGAGCCGAGCGACTCACCCTCCTCACACAGCGAGCGACTCACTTTCCTCAGCTGGCGACTCAGTCTCCTCACACAGCGAGCGACTCACTTTCCTCAGCGAGCGACTCACTTTCCTCAGCTGGCGACTCACTTTCCTCACACAGCGAGCGACTCACTTTCCTCAGGGAGCGACTCACTTTCCTCAGCTGGCGACTCAGTCTCCTCACACAGCGAGCGACTCACTTTCCTCAGCTGGCGACTCAGTCTCCTCACACAGCGAGCGACTCACTTTCCTCAGCTGGCGGCTCAGTCTCCTCACACAGCGAGCGACTCACTTTCCTCACGCAGCGAGCTACTCAGTCATGTACATTGGCCTAATATTATAATAAAATCTCTACCCTTTCAAGTACTGTATTGGCGCAATAACTAACTACTTCAGTAAAGTGTTCAATTTTTGTGTTGTATAAAAGTCATTTATTCTGAACCAATAATCTTACATTGATTCTCATTGCATTTTTTTTTTTTTTTTACATTTATAAAGGCAATTTCCCCCTAACTGTCATCTTTCAAGTCAAATTCTATACATTTTAAGTCACTATATTGCTTTTACCAATCAAATTGACTAGTATCAACAAAAACATTTTTTCCCACTGCAGAGAAAACTTATATTTATAAAAAGTTTAATATGCAAAACAAGCATAAAAAACACTGTTTAACCACTTTAAAATAAACACCTGTAAAGCTTTTGTTGATTTTATAAATGATCTTTAAAATAGAATATTCTGAAAAAGTGACATTTCCATTTTTGCTGATTCACATTGGTATCAAAATAGGTAAAACACATTTCAGTTACATACACCATTATGTTTTTGTAAAGATCACATTAGTTAACTGTAAATTACTTGCATGTTGTTTTTCTCTATCAGATTATAACAGATTATTATTTGATGACACCATTCAAAAGAATATTCAACATGAATGCCCCATTATGTTTTATGATTATTTTTTTGTTTTTGAACTCCAATTGTATTCATAAGTTTTATTGGCCAGCAGCAGTCCTTAAACAAACATAAAATACACATAATATTTTTTCATTTTTGCCCCATGCATTCATGTTGAATAATGTTTTGTTTTTTATGCTTGTTTTGCATATTAAACTTTTTATAAATGCCACCTCTGATGCAGATTCTGTTTTCTCTGCAGTGGGAAAAAATGTTTTTGTTGATACTAGTCAATTTGATTGGTAAATGCAATATAGTGACTTAAAATGTATAGAATTTGACTTGAAAGATAGGGGGAAATTGCCTTTATAAATGTATAAAAAAAAAAATGCAATGAGAATCAATGTAAGATTATTGGTTCAGAATAAATTACTTTTACAACACAAAAATTAAACACTTTACTGAAGTAGTTAGTTATTGCACCAATACAGTACTTGAAAGGGTAGAGATTTTATTATAATATTAGGCCAATGTACATGACTGAGTAGCTCGCTGCGTGAGGAAAGTGAGTCGCTCGAGACTGAGTCGCCAGCTGAGGAAAGTGAGTCGCCAGCTGAGTGAGGAGACTGAAAAGCCAGCTGAGGAAAGTGAGTCGCTCGCTGTGTGAGGAGACTGAGTCGCCAGCTGAGTGAGGAGACTGAAAAGCCAGCTGAGGAAAGTGAGTCGCTCGCTGTGTAAGGAGAGTGAGTCGCTCGCTGTGTGAGGAGAGTGAGTCGCTCGCTGAGGAAAGTGAGTCGCTAAGTGAGTCGCTCGCTGAGGAAAGTGAGTCGCTAAGTGAGTCGCTCGCTGAGGAGGGTGAGTCGCTCGCTGTGTGAGGAGGGTGAGTCGCTCGCTGTGTGTCTGAGGAGGGTGAGTCGCTCGCTGAGGAAAGTGAGTCGCTCGCTGTGTGAGGAGTACGTATACAGATCCACCGCTGGCATATCAGTGGGAAAGTGAGTAGCTGCTAGTGCTAGGGCTATAGTATAGTGACTTCCCACGACAAATCATTAGTCTTATTTTTGGACCTTCCGGCCCGCCATAGAATCTACACATAATGTTTTATAAACAAAGTTCGAGAGGAGCACGTTCAAATAATCAATCCAATCAACTTGTCATCCAGACTGATCTCATGAAATGGCGTATGTATGACACGCCAATTCGATTTCCATTTTTGCCGTGCTATCAACACGCATAATCGCTTTTCAGCGTGTTTATCAACGCCGTTGACTTAACGTTACATTACTGTATAAATATGACCTACCCCTACTTCGTCCCTAAACCTACCCGTCACTGGGGTTAATACCTGAGTCTTCTCCTACCATCCTAGGAAAAAAAATATCGATTCCCCGGTATCACGACAAGACGTGAAATAATCACGTTGGTCCCCTTTGGAAAACGTGTAGATGTCACAGTTTACCGCCCTCAAACGTGAATCATACACGTTTGCCATATCTTGAAGATATCTGTACAATTTCATTATAAATGTAAGATCCCTTCTACTCCCACACCTAAACATACCCATTTTATGGACAATATTAAAATGATAAAACGTAATGGACAGATATGTAGGAAAATGGCATTTTTATGAACAATATGGCATTAAAAGATAGTTTGAGCCACGAATCCTACCCCTAAACCTAAAACAACAGACAGACGAGTATAATTACAATAATTTATTTATGGTTACCATAATATACTAACCTTACAACACAACATCGATTCACAAAATACACCAATTTTATTAGCTTGATGTAATCCAAACCTTCAGAATCCATATATTATTTGCAAGAAAAAGATCCAAGCTCAGCCCTTTATCCAGTAATCGTCATCTTGACCGTAAACGTCAAACCCCGCGCTTGTTATGAATTCAAATTCAAAAATTGCGCCCTCAAGAAGCGTTACGACAGGTTACTATGATTACGGCAGTAATATCAAACGCTCATTGGCTCTCGCCTCGCCTGCTTCGTCACAGATTGCGTCATGCACATTCACATTTGAAATGAAGCGCGCACTGCCGCGCAGCCCTCAGAGGGAGCGAACCGAACCGAAGACGGATTAACATTTTCATGGATTTGAATTAATAACTTAAATTCTGCTCTGTTACCTCATACAAAACCACTGCCAGAGAGGACTGCGACACATCGTAACGTGAACAACTTTCGGTACCGATTTTGACATTTTCTCATTAAATAAATTATTGTGATTATACTTGTTGTCTGTCTGTTGTTTTTCTTTATAATTGTGGCCTACGTAGTTTTAAGAAATGGTTATGATTAGATTTAGGGGTAGGATTAGCAAACGTCCGGGGATAATGGTACGTGTATGATTCACGTTTGAGGGCGTTAAACTGTGACATCTACACGTTTTCCAAAGGGGACCAACATGATTATTTCACGTACATTTTGCTCCGTTTCGCTCGGACATTTAACGGCGTAGACATACACGCGGAAGATGACGGTTTGTTTCGGCGTGAACATACACGCGGATAGCTCAAAATGCGTATAGATAACACGCCACTTTTGACTTGAAAGTGGCGTGTATGTTTACGCAAAGTCATGATGTCATGTTGCGTCATCAAACAATGACCGTCTGGTCTACACTATCAGCATGAGAGGAAGCATTTATTCACTTTGTCAACTCACCTAACATTCCATGACAGTTTTCAGCATTCCTCCACTCACTCTCGGCCTGTTCTTCCACAGCCTGGAATACGGGGGGAGCACTTTGGGTTCGGGCCGAATACCGAGCCCGCCCTCTCCTCGGACAGCACGCCAAATATGCATTTATTCTATCTGACTTATTTGTAAGTGTGAACTCGTGAAATAACAATTCTCCAGTGGCAGTCATCTGTGTTGTAAACGAATTCAACCCAAGCGCTCGTTGGTGACGTGGATGATTACGCTACGTTGCTCATCTGTCCATCATCGTATAAAGCCCGCCCTGACAATTTGATTGGTCCGAACAATTTTTATTCGGGCATAATAGCTCCTCAACGGAACGAGTCCAGACCGAACTTCCCGACCAAAAAATTTTGTGGGCGGGGCTAAGTTCGGCTGGCATCCAGGCTACCTACCTAGTAAAACGTTTTATATACTATTTTGATATCCTTTTGGACACAAGAGGGCAGTATAGCCCTATGTTTGCTTTTTAGTTGAACCAAATAGCACTAAATAGCCTGTTTTTAACTTTTTCATACTCCTTGAATTGCAAAAACAGAATAAAATGGGTTTAGTTCTAATATTTGTATAATTTTATATAAAAATAAATGGTGTATAATTACATTTTTAGAAGTTATGAGATGTTTCCTGCTTCCTTTTTGACATTAATTTAATCCCTCGCCATAGCAAAACCGTTTGAGATATTCAATATACGTTTACAATTTAGCATCATTAATATATTTTTGTCATGTTGAAAAAGTTTGGTGGGAATAAAATAAACCTTTTAGGAGGAGTAACTAAAAACTCAGAGGCTGATTTAGCAAAAAATCCATATTCAGACCAAAATATCTGACTTTCTGTTGGTTGCGGCTAATGACTGTAAATTAGAAAGTTGTCCGGCTCGATGAGAACAATATACCGATTTTTGTGATTCTAGGAAAAACTAGTCAGACACTCTAATAATATGAAACTCTGTACATATATAGATCTCATCGGGCCGAACAACTTTCGTACTTTTACTTTTTACGCCAGCCCAACAGGAAGTCGGCTATTATGGGATGTTTGGAAACGCATGCTGTGGAATTTGATGTACTCCTCCTACAGAATTCATCCAATTGCCTCCAAACTCGGTGTGCATGAAGTCAAGACATTGAGGATGCTAAATTGCGGACGGATTTTTGATATCTTGAACGGTTTTGCCGTGGCGAGGAAACGAATTTATGGCGAATAAGGGACACAGGAAGTGTATTATAACTTCAGCATACATTAACTGATCTTGATGAAACTTCCGCAGTGTGTTCGTTGTAAGAGGCCAATCACATGGATGTGACTATTGTGAGTCAAAGTTATAGCGCCACCAACTGGCAGCAGGAAGTGTGTCAATTTCAAAATGCTTTGAAATCACCCTCTTATTTTTACCCGATTTGCTTCAAACTTTATGTGTATAATGTAAACGCACGGCAGATGTCGACCTGTGAAAGGATTTTTGATATCTTTAATACTGTTGCCATGGCAACGCATCGAACTTTAATATTCTTTGTTGATGATTTTGAGACTCTTAGCATGCTTGAAATTGGATGAAACTCGACAGACACATCACACTTATTAGCCAGTAGACATGTGAAAAGTTTCAGAAACGGGCGTGGTGAGGGGCTCAGTAGCGCCACCTTTGGTCAAAAATGGGGGCTTAGTTTTACCTAGAGTCACAAAAATCGTTACGTATATTGTTCTCATCCAGCCGGACAACTTTCTAATTTACAGTCATTAGCTGCGACCAACAGGAAGTCAGATGTTTTGGTTTGAATGTGATTTTTTGGAGAATTCTCTCTCTCTCTCTCTCTGTATCTGTGTCTGTGTGTGTGTGTGGGGTGTGGGGGATTTGTCTGTTTTTTTGCTTTTATAATTGTTTTTCAAGGTTTCAGGGGCTTTTGGGGGCGCTTAACGTGCTCGAAAACTCTTGAAACTTTGCACACAGGTCAGAACCTGCGGCCAGCAGGGCCGGGCTGAAGCTGGTACCCAGGCGTGGCAGGGGGGCTCAACAGCGCCCCCTTGAATGGGGTCCGAAAACTTGGTCCATAGATCAAACTAGCTTGCATGAATTAATATGAAACTCGGTACACATATAAATCTCATCGGGCCGAACAACTTTCGCACTCTTAAGTTATACGCCAGCCCAACAGGAAGTCAGCTATTATGGGTTGTTTGGAGAACTCTTGCTGTGGAATTTGAAACACTCCTCCTAGAGAATTAATTCAATCCCCATCAAACTCGGTGTGCATGAAGTCAAGACATTGAGGATGCTAAATTGCGGACGGATTTTTGATATCTCGAACGGTTTGGCCATGGCGAGGAAACGAATTTATGGCGAGAAAAGAGAAACACGAAGTGTTATAACTTCTGCATACATTATCTGATCTTGATGAAACTTCAGCAGTGTGTTCGTGGTAAGAGGCCGATCAGATGGATGTAACTATTGTGAGTCAAAGTTATAGCGCCACCAACTGGCAGCAGGAAGTGTGTCACTTTCAAAATGCTTTTGACAAAAGTGGGGGGGTTAGTTTTACCCACAGCTACAAAAATCAGTACGTATATTGGTCTCATCGAGCCGGACAACTTTCTAATTTACAGTCATTAGCTCCGACCAACAGGAAGTCAGATATTTTAGTTTGAATGTGGATTTATTTGCAAAATCAGCCTCTGCATTTTTACCCACTCCTCTTAAGTGGTTTATTTTATTCCCACCAAACTTTTTCAACATGATGAAAATACATTAAAGATGCTAAATTGTGAACGGATAATAAATATCTCAAACGGTTTTGCTATGGCGAGGGATTAAAGTAATGTCAAAAAAGGAAACACTAAAAGCCTCATATCTTATAAAAATTTCATTGTACGCCATTTATTTCTATATAAAATTATACAAATATCAGAACTAAACCCAGTTTTGGGTTTATTCAGTTTTTTCAATTCAAGAATTATGTATAAGTTTAAAAACAGCCAGAATGTGCTATTTAGTAAAAAAAAAAAAAAAAGTCATACATAGGGCTATACTGCCCTCTTGTGTTCAAAATCAGGTAGGCCTATTACAAAATGACGGAGTAGCCTATGTTTTTAAAATATAACGTAATAAAATATAATAATAAAATAGTCAACCTATTTGCAGCAAATGATAGTAGATTTCAGATCAATATATTTGTTTTCCTTACAATTTTAATTAACACTAACTTTATTCTCATCTGAATTATAAATAATTTATTTCTGTATAAAATAATACTACCGATTGAATATATAGTATTTCCAAAAGAGGGCAGTATTGGATTATTTTTAAACAGTGTTGGATGAATCCTTGAGAACAGTGTTTTACTGTAAAGAAAAGCAGAGCCAAGTGAAGCAGAGCGAGCGTTTTCAATTAATTCCTATGGAAGTAGGAATGAACTATTATTTTATGCCAAAACATACCCGGTCACAGAAAAATATTAAAGCTATCCTATGGCTTTATATCACTTTAACACGGTAAAGGGCTCATACTGTAGACCTACATTTTGGCTAATTATTTTCAATGCTATCACGGATCATAACCTCATCATCTAGAAACTGCCACTCAGAATACATACATACACTGCAAAAACTCAAAATCTTGCCCAGTATATTTTTCTAATTTCTAGTCAAAATATCTCATCACACTTAATATAAGACAAAATCACCTAAAGACCAAGATTTAAGTGAGATAAAGGAGCTTGTTTTTAGACAGTGCATCTTGAATATCTTGTTAAGTGAAACTGTCTTGAAAATATCTTGTTTTGAGTCATATCTTAGATGAAACAAGCTTTTTTGACATGTCATAAGGTTTTTAAGCTGCTGTGTTATTTGTAAAAGATGAATCGTCTTGTTTCAAGAAACAGACTTACTTGAATTAAGACAACCAATCTGCTTTACTGAAAACTGCAGGTCAACATGCCCAACTCACAACAACTCACAATGCAGAGTACAGTGAGTACGTATAATATTTTTAGATTAGATTAGATTAGATTTAACTTTATTGTCATTACACAAGTACAGGTACAAGGCAACGAAATGCAGTTTAGGTCTAACCAGAAGTGCAATAGCAGCAATGGCAGGATATACAGTGGTTCCATAAGTGCAGAACATGGATATGTACTGAATAAATTGCAGCGTTTATACGCCCACGTATAAATATAATTAATTATTATTCATAACGGATTATGATCAATAATTAATATTTTAATTATTTTTAATTATTTTCAGAATTTCAAGTTCAAGACAATAAAATGTATTAAGCAAATTAACACAAGTAATCTCTTTGTTCAAATACAAACAATACTTTATTGATTATATACTAACATAAAAGCAGTGGTGTAGTCTACGTGATACGCAGGTATACGCCGTATACCCACTAGAAAAGGCCAAGGATTTCCGTATACCCACTTAAAAAATCGTGAGGATACGTAACAACTTCGTTTTGTGTCAGAACTTTCACTTTCATTCATAAATTCACCCCGTCTGTGTTTGCGAAGCGACACCGAATCGCGGAATCCAGTCACAAATGGAGCTTGCTAAGCAGAACGTCACAGAATTTGGCTATTTTTGAATGAATAAATCAAAAGTAGGGCTGTACAATGTGACTGGTCAGCTGAAAACACCATGAGCGTGAATCACGCGTGCTTCAGAGTGTGTGTGTGTGTGTGTGTGTGTGTGTGTGTGTGTGTGTGTGTGTGTGTAGTGGAGCACACATTGAGCGCTCATTCCCAGAGACGCGTAGAACAATAGCGGTCTCTTTTAACTTTAATATTCACAGACACTAGTCCATATCGAGATTTGATTCATTGTACAGCCCTACTTTTGATTTATTCATTCAAAAATAGCCAAATTCTGTATTGAGACATGATGTAGGATACACATGTGCCCTTTCATCGCAGAGCTGCTATGAGAGTCACTTCACGAGAATTTCAACATTTCATTTGATAAAACTATCGTCATTCATTCATTTCACACAGAAACTGTATAATGTCTTTACGACAACCTGTCAAAATAAAAGTTCGGTATAACTTGAAGAAATTATAACAGAAATATATTACTATTGCACAGTAGAGTATACTTCAAGTAGGCCTAATAATAATAATAATAATAATAATAGTTTATTAAAACACACAGAAACTCAAATGTCTACAACCCAGGGTATTACAGTATACTCACTACAAAAAACTAGACTACACCACTGCATAAAAGCTAATATCTAACACAAACACACACACACACACACACATTCATACGAGTTGCAGAAGGAAAAAGAGTAAGGAAAGATTAAGTTTTAAGAGTGAGTTTAAGAGTGAGATGATGAAATCACAAGTTTCTGCACTTATAAGGCATGACCTGGAACGAACCTTAAATCATTAATTTAACCCTTCTATCGTTTCTTAGACAGGTTATTCAATTTGTCTCCATACACCAGTTCAGCTCTTAGTCTGGAAATACTTGCTTGTCTTTGCTTTTGGGGATTCCCTTGTATTGCGAAAGGGGTTTTCCCGGTCCGTTTGTTGGCTGGTGTCCTTGTGCCTGGGTCTGGGGCGGCCAGTCACGTGGTGTGCTGGCGGAATGAAAGTCTTTGTTTGAAGCTGGCTTTGCAGAAGACACGTGGCTCGAAATCTTGTCGCAAAACTTAACTTAGAACCGAGACTCACAACGGAAAATAAAGGAAAACTTAGAAAAGAAAAGACAACTTAGACGAGAGTAGTAAGATGGCTTGAATAAAACTGTTGAACCCGTTCTTCTGATCTTAATTTGGGTTCTTTGTCTCTGCGTTTACATGGTTACTCGTCTGATTGAGATCTTCATCCTTTTTCTGCCCATCTCTCTTGAGAGTGGTAGCAGAGCGTTTCTTGGGGGTGAACCCAGAGATAGAGAGCAGAGTGCAGAGAGCAGAGAGAGCAGAGCTCTTCTCTATCAGAACATTTTGAACGAGCCGAGTTAGAGAGCAGAGAGAAGAGAGAGCCGAGAGCGAGTTTTTGTTTTGGGTCTAAGATTTTAAACTCAAAGTTTGTCCCCCCTCCTGAAGAGAGCGGACCAATTAGACACTGGCTTTGTTTGCAAAGTCATAAATCATGTCTTCCCTAGGGGTTCTCTATTTAAAAACCAGATGCAACAGTTTAGGCATGATTTCTAATTATCAGAATATGAAGCATTTTACACAAATTTAATTCCAGTCATCTTGCTAGTTGTGTTCGTAAGATAGCATTGATATGAAACAGTACACACTTTCATTCATACTTCTAATAGTTATAACACTTACATGAATTATATGGGATCAAAACATATTATCTTATTAAAATATGCATATAAGTGGTGGAAACCACACATGATTGTTTGATCCTGAGTCCATTGAAAATTGTTCTTGAATGATTTTATGTATAGTTATTGATAAGAATCAGTTCTCTGGTTTGAAGAGAAAATAACTCTGTTTGTTCGTTCAGAGATCTTAAGGGGGAAGGGGTCAGGAATGTTGTGGGGGAAAACAACATCTGCTGGTATCGATCCGTCTTGCAAACTATCGAAGTTGACCAATAAAAGTCGTTGGTCCGCAGACTTCCTGGAGACTGTGAATGATTCATGGCTCGGTTGGGTAATTTGAATCTGGAATGTGAAGATTCTTGTGTGATGCCTTGGTCTCTGTCTTTCTCTTAACCAATCAGTAATTTGGCAACAAAGCTAGCATTTGACCAGTTATGTGTTAGTGCTGGGGGCTCTTTTAAATAGCCAGACCGGTCGGCGCCTGGATCCCGTGAAAAGATGGATGAGGATGGAGAAGTCCTGAACAAATCTTCCTCTTTGTTCGGCAGGAAGTGGAAAATTTGAATTAATCTTCTGGAAGAAGATTAGTCTGCGTTTGGTTCATACCCATTGTCGCTACAAAATATAGAGTTGAATACTATTATAAACAAAAATGTACAGATAGATTTGTCCTATGAATATAATATACAGATAACTATTACCGTGAACAGAATTTACAGCTAGATATGTACTGAATATAATATACAGATGGCTATTACTATAAACAGAATTTTTACAGATAGATATGTACTGAATATAATATACAGATGGCTGTTACTATAAACAGAATTTTTCAGATAGATATGTACTATGAATATATATACAGATGGCTGTTACTATAAACAGAATGTGAGCATAATATACAGATGGCTATTACTATAAACAGAATTTTACAAATAGATATATGTATAAGTTAGGCTAAAATGAGCAGTACAGTATAACAATGGATTTAAAGTAGTGCAAATAAAGTTTGGACAGAAGCTATCCGAGTGAAAGTGCAGTGGAAAGTAATTGCATATTACAGTTAAAGTACGGTATTGCAAATGTATATGTAAACAGTCGGTACTGTAAATAAACAATCGGCAGTGTAAATTGAGCATATTCCAGTCAAGGTAGTAGTGCAAGATGCATATGTAAACAGTTGTTACTATAATAACAGTCAGCAGTGCAAATGAACATTATAGTATTGCAAATAACAAAATGGAGGCAGGTGTGAGGAGGGAGAGGAGAGTCAATCAGTATATGAGGGGAGTGGGATCAATGAGGGTTAGAGTTTAAAGCGACACTATGTAACTTTTCAACCTTCATAATATATTTCCAAGATCCTTGTGATGGTACATCGACTTACAATAGGTTGAATGACACGTCTGCCATAGCCTGACAGGGTCTGTATCGCTTTTACTGGCACTATGTAACTTCGGTGTTCGGGTAGTAACAAGAGCACAAAAAGAACTACAAAATTCGACTGCTTTACGGCATACGTCACTTCCCCCACCACTTCGTCAAATTTGGACGTGAGAGGCCAACCAGCGTTTGTTTTCGGCTTTCGTGTGTATGTTTTTGTCATCAGGGCTGTTTACGCCTGGCCACTTCATGCATTTTCTCAGATCGGATAGCTATCCGATCGTGAAAAGTCCAGGTTTAAATGCCCTCCGAAACGCATTTGAGACGGATTTGAATCCGATCCCTCAAACCACTTCAGGAGGAGATCTGAGACGCATTCCAGACGAAACTGGACAAGTGTAAATGCATATGGTTGTTGAAACCACATATGTAAATTGTACTCCTCCCAAAAATGCTAAAAAAAACCCAAAAAAAACAAAAACGTGTGAGAGCGTTGTATAGGCTATTATGTTATATCCAGATATGACGACGCGCTGGAACACGCATCACCACAGATGAGCAACTGCATCAAGCCAACGTGCAAACTATCGCAAATCAAAGTGAAAGTAAGTCGCAGACGCTTAACACACAATCTTCATCATTAAAAGTAAAGAAACTAAATGATCTACCAGGGCTGTTACTGCTCTCTCTTATTGCGGTCTTCGATTTTGAAATTTTAGCTGATGATCTATAAAATGACGTGCACGCCATTAAATCTGCATATAGCGCGAGAATTGAAGATCGAATTTAAATCCGTTTCGCAAAAATACATTTATGTGACCAGGTGTAAATGGAATCGTTTTGATAAATCAGATAGCTATGCCTCACGAATTAGTTTGCCAGCTGAACTCAGGTGTTGTGAGATGTTTTTATCACGTAGTCCGGGATATCAGACGACGCTGTTGATTGATTCCTGCGATTATCATGAGAACAGCTTTCAATATCTCACATAATTATCATAAATAAGCCTAACGTAGATGTTGTAAATAGTGTAAACAATTTGCAAACTATTATGATAAATTGCAATAATCATGTCTAATGACATCATAACGGCCAATGTTATGAAATAATGCGACGTACATTTAACTTAATTGATGTTATCTGGCATTTTGTAATGTTTACATTCCAATAAAAACAACACAAATTAAATTATACAGTAGGCCTAGACTATAGACTATTTACTTGTGATTTAGCTGCAATCATGTAAAAATGTTATAATATAATTTACGACAGTGCAAGTATTCCACAGCGACTCTAGGGGTCGCTGTTTGACAAAAACACAATTTCTACTTAGTGTGGCTTTAATAAAGAGACAGCTCTGAGGAAAAAACTGTTCTTTAGTCTGCTGGTCCTGGTCCGGAGGCACCTGAAACGTCTGCCGGAGGGCAGGAGAGAAAACAGTCTGTGGGCTGGGTGAGAGGAGTCCTTAAGGATGCTGCGAGCTCGATGCAGACAGCGTTCCCTCTGGATGTGCTCGATGGCAGGTAGTGGAGTCCCAGTGATGCGCTGGGCGGTTTTCACCACCCGCTGCAGTGCCTTGCGCTCTGCAACAGAACATTTAAGTATTGACAGCAAAAAAACGTTATTTATTTACGTATAAACAACTTTACCGACGTACACATTTGTACGTATTCCTATTTTACCTATGCATATTAATATTGTGGCATTAATGTTTTGACTCTATTGCATTCAATTGTCTTATCAATAACATTTTCAGTCACATTTATTAATAGTTTAATGTTACTCATAAATAATAACATTTAGCTCTGTTCGTGCCCTCTGCTGCAAACTCGTTTTGGAGGATTAGCCTACATGGTGTTAAACAAGAATACACTTTAAAACCTTAAAAATACCTTCTTTAATCGTTTAACCATTTTGTAATATTTGGTTTATTTACCGTGAGACACAAAAGGCGTTTTCTCCTATAGACCCATAATACACTAAAACACAACATAAATTCACAAAAGACATCAATTTTATTAGCTTGGTGTAATCAAAATCTTTAGAATCCATGCGTTGTTTGCAAGAAACAGATCCAAATTCAGCCCTTATCCAGTGATCTTCATCTCCATTTCTCAGCAGAGACCGTAAACGTTAAATCCCGGCATTCCGCGCTCGTGGTGAATTCAAATAAAAAAATTGCGCATGTTTTACGGCAGTGATATCAAACGCTCATTGGCTCTCGCATGCTTCATCACAGATTGCGACATGCCATGTTTAAGTTGGTGCACTACATTTGAAATGGAGAAGCGCGCGCGCCTTCACAGAGCGAACCGCGAACAGGGTTGCCAGATTGGGCGGTTTACCGCCCAATTGGCCGGTTTTGCAATCTATTTTGCGGGCAAAAATGGGTTTGGGCGGGTGGATAAAAATTGGGCTGGTTTCGGGTCAGTTCGGCGGGTTTTTGTTGCCGAAACACCGGCACTTCAGATCCTTATTCCTGCGACCCAATGTTCAGCAGGCAGTCTCACTCACTCACACACATGCGCACACACACACACACACACTACAACTCTGGCTGACGTGCCCCCTAACCTCACAACAGACACTCCCTCCCACTACCTTAAAGTGACGCACGCCGGCACCGCCCGCCCCTCAAACAACATAGTAGATTGCAGGGTTTTCAAACTTAGGTAGCTGTCAATGCGGTTCATGACCTGTTCATGACACTCTTTCTTGGTCAGCGGCAGCGCCAACACAGATTTGAATATGATTTTGTCAAAGGTTTAATAGACGAAATGGAATAAGCTCGCGTGGGTGTTTGAATCGAGATCACAGACTTTTAAAGATGAATCGTGCAGCTCTGTAATGACACATTTCATCCTCTATTGAATCGAAAGTGGCTAACTTCTGTCAACCTCATCTATAAGCAAGGGCAAAAATAAAGCAATTTAATTTGAATTAATATCTGTAATATTCTGTAATAAAAAATAAATCGATTTTAAAATCATAAAAAAATACAAAAAACGCGATATCTATGTGCATCGATTTTTTCTCCCAGCCCTAATATGCATGTTTCATGTTGCCATTTGAAATAACTGAAATGTTAAAGTGGGTTATTTTTTATGTCCATATCTACTCGATGTTTTTATGTTACTGAATGCTTTTGTTCCAAGCGACTTTTAGTGACAATAAACAGACTCATTGATAGCCTAAGTTGATTGCATTATTTTCCGTAACATAAGCTTATAGTTTAATAGTAGGCCTAGAATAGCCTGACTGAAGTCAGTGTAGCCTACTTTTGCGTTCATTTAATTGAATATTGTTTCTAAAATCGGATAGGCAAAGTCGAAAAATGGGTCATTTTAAAGCTTGTTAATGATTTCAATGTGTTTAAACGAGAAACAAGCCACAAAAAAAATTGGGCGGTTTTTTGTGCATTCTCGCGGTTTTTGACGAGGTTTTGGGCTGGAAAACCTCGCTGGCACCTGGCAACCCTGACCGCGAACCGAAACCGGATTAACATTTTCATGGATTAATAACTTAAATTCTGCTCTGTAACGTTACCTCATACACAACTATGATATACTGCCAGAGAGGACCGCCACACATCGTCATGTGAACGACTTTTGGTACCGGTTTTGACATGTTCTCACTAAATAAATTATTGTGATTAAACGTGTAACGTTATGTCTGTTGTTTTTCTTTATAATTGTAGTTACGTAGTTTTCAGAAATGGTTAGGTGTAGGGGTAGGATTAGTGGCTCAAACTATCTTTTAATGCTATTATATTGTTAATAAAACTGCCATTTCCCTACACATATGTCCATTACTTTTTATCCTTTTAATATTGTCTATAAAATGGGTATGTTTAGGTGTGGGAGTAGGGTTAATGGATCTTACATTTATAATCTATAAAATGTTCTTCTGTGTTTTCATATTGCAGTTCCATAAATACTGTGAGCCAAAATGTTGAGAAAAATGAAGCTGTTTCCCTTTTATGCAGTACTTTAAATGCAAGTCTATTTTTCACTTTTTCTGTCTAGTAAACAGTAGTTAAAGTCTTGACTCTAGAAGGTAAAATGTCTTGAATCTAGAACAGTATTACTTTTCTTGAGCTTACAATAAGGTAAATACACTTGAGATGATGACAGGATGGTAAATTATGGCAAAAGAGCACTGCCTAATACGAGTCAGGAATGCTAACTTCAAGACATTTTGTCTCAAAATGCCAGTTTCCAATCTTATTTCAAGTTGGTGGTGACTTAAAATCTAGAACAGTGTAACAATTATAGAACAAAAAATTTGTTAAATACACTTGAAACAAACAGGATGACTATAAAAAAAATGCTACTTTTGAGGGGAAAATACTATTTTTGAGCATCACAAGCTTATTGAGACACAAAACATCACAATACTAGTAAAATATAGCTAAAAATTAGTTTTCCCAGCTAATTTCAAGATCACTCATATCTTGTAAGGCTTAAATATAATGTGTCTTATTTCAAGAAATCTTACCAAGAGAATTTTCACTTGTTCCATTGGCAGATTTTTTTGCTTATTACAAGCAAAAATATCTTATATTAATTTTTTTTTTGCTTATTTTGGGAGTGGCCTTTTTTTCCAGTGTAGGACATGAAGATATCATAGGGAATTGTGAACATATCACTGGAACTTCATCTTCATTATATATATATATATATATATATATATATATATATATATATATATATACAGTATATATATATATATATATATATAGAGAGAGAGAGAGAGAGAGATAGGTATATAAATATATATATAGTTATATAGATATATATAAATATAGCTGCGAGCAGCGATGGAGGGCCCAAGCCGGTGACATCGCCACCCCGGTGCCTTTAGTGTAACTAAAGGCACCAGGGTGGTGGTGCCACCGGCTTGGGCCCGCAATCGCTGCTCGCAGCTATATTTATATATATATATATCTATATATATATTTATATACCTATATTTTATTTATTGTGATGCAACATTAGGCAAGGCAGTTTTATTTATATAGCACGTCATACACTTTGGCAATTAAAAGTGCTTTACACAGTAAGGAATTAAAATAATCACAAAATAAAAGCAAGGAAAATTAAAGTGCCCCTATTATGGATTTTTGAAAATGACCTTTCATGTAGTGTGTAACAGCTCTCGGGCCTCGTTTACAAGTGAAATGTAACCCAATTCCGATTTTTTGCTCATATGTGACACAGATCGGATGTGTTCTATGAACGTGTAAACAGGAAAAAAAAGCTTTCATTCGGATATTTTGAGATCGGTTTCAGGCCTCATTTTATATGTGGAAATAAATCAGATATAAATCAGATATGTGCCAATACGACTGTCATGGGCCTCGTTTACACTGCAGGTCTTGATGCCCATTTCTGATTTGTTGCCTATATCCGAATTTTTTGACCGTCCGTTTACACATGCTTTCAATTGTGACCCATATCCGATTCATGTGTTTACACTTGCAATACTATCTGAAACATCGCGCATGCTTAAAGGGTTAAATTATCTTGCACAGATGGACGAACGCAATATGATTGATGCTAGCTCTGCGATATAAAGTTCGCCAAACATCACCATGATTATGAGGCGGAGGAGGACGAAAAGGGCCATCATTTCAGCCTGTGCATTTGCTTCAGTTATTGTGTGTGAGAGAGATCAGGACTGTTGGGAGCATTTTGTGGCGGGCTTTAACAAGAAGCAGTGGGTCCGAAATTTTAGGATGAGAAAGCCAACCTTTAATATGTTGTGTCAACGTTTGTCCACATTCCTCTCCTACGACGACACAATGTTTCGTCGGACCATCCGTTCCTTTGCAGAAGCGTTTCTTTCCTCATTAAACCGCGGAGACGTTGCCTAATGCCTCAGAAAATCCGAATATATTATGAGAAAATTAAACAGTTTTTTTTACCTTTGATGCACATAAACCTGTTGTAGGTAAGTGTTGTAGTAAATAGCATAATAGGGGCACTTTAAACCAGATATAAAAACAGGTCAGTTATAAAACGAATTAAAAGAGTAAAAAGATGATACATAGATAAACTTCTCATCTGGCAATACACCGGTGTATCATATTTTTCACAACTCCCAGTTTTACTCTGAGATTTTCCCATGGTGATTACACTGTGTCTGTAGTGTTCTTGCGGCACGCCTAAGAAATCGGCGTATCCAATAAACCCGTATCCAATTTTTCCCTAAAATCGTACATGAGAAGCTCTAGGACTGACTCACGGGGTAACCTCAGGTTCACTGCCCCATCAGTCCGCACCCCAAAGATTTGTCCGGAAGCACAAGGAATGGAACCGATCCAGTCCCCACAGAACCTCGAGTTTAATTACACGTCAAACTCACTACTTCACCATAGCATACATATCCGGGCCTCATCTGGGCCAACTATGGCACATGTGGCTCAGTTCTGGCAGCGGCAGAGGTTATATGGGCCGTCTCTGGCCCGCACACATCAAGCCGGTTTTAGTGTGAGTCGTGGCATGCTGTTCTTGGGCCAGATCTGGCCCGTGTGCAACAAACCGGCTTTAGAGTGAGGCGTGGCATGCTGTTCTTGGGCCAGATCTGGCCCGTGTGCAACAAACCGGCTTTAGTGTGAGTTGTGGCATGCAGTGTGTGGGCCAGATCTGGCCTTTGTGCAACAAACCGGCTTTAGTTTGAGTCGTGGCTTGCTGTGTGTGGGCCAGATCTGGCCCGTGTGCGACAAGCCAGTTTTAGGATTGTTGTGCTTGGGCCAGATATGATATTTAGTATGATATTAATTCATGGTTATTAAGTTTTAAAATGTAAGGAAGAAGGCTGACTTTTGTTCTTTTCCCTTTGTCTTAGATCTGATAAAGAATCATTGGATTAAGTCATTCTTTCTTTTTCATAATCCGACAGATTTGTCTGTATAATTAAGATACTATTCTGTTCTTTAACTTTGACACTGAACTTGAGGAAGGTAATAGCAGACAGTCATTCTGGTCATTCATTAGTAATCAGTAACCTAGATATGAATAGCTTATTCTAGATTGCCAAGGGCATGTTGTTTATTTGTTCATTTATGTATTGGATAATGATGGAAATAAACTGACATTTGCAGTGTATACAGCCTTATGAAAAGCAGCAATCAATTAGATAAAAAAATTCAGTCACCTACAACATCTGAAAATTCCATCAATACTTTTTTTGGACTAATGTAGTTTGCACATGCACACAGATTATCTGTTATCTTTGTGGGGACTCTCAATAGACATCTTTAAAGGTGCAGTCTGTAAGAATGTCTGTGAGCTAGTGGTGGAAATAGGTACTGCAGTCCAAATTCAAGTTATGGGAGATTGTTGTTTACCCCGTCCCCTTCTCCTCAGACTCGACCCTCATGCAGGTTGCCAGTTTAAGGTCACGCAACAAGAACGAGCGCAATTGACAATGGAAGCCGAGGAGACTTACTCATAAGTTGATGAGTTGATTTATCCATGTTATTATATGCTCTTGTTCATACCCTAACAATGACCTGGGGGTCCGCCAGCGTTTTTTTGGGGAGCACAAAGTCAGCGGCTTGATACGGTTGGACCTAAACCGGGAACTTCCGCCAATAGCTTTATGAATTATGAAAAGGTTCCTCCAGTGTGAAAGCCCCTAATGACGTTTGTATACCAGTTAAAGGCAGCAATGCACTAATCTGTGCATAATGTTGAAATGTGCAGAAAAAGAACAGAAGAACAAATAACAACCTTTTTAGGTCAGAGCATCGACGCAGACTTTGCTTAAAGGGATACTTCAGCCAATATGCATTAAGCTTTGTATTGTTAGAAACCCAGTCATATTTTTGAATGCTCCTGCATTATTCCCTAATTTTCCCCTGAGAAGGTAGAAATAAGGATTTCATTGTTGCCGTTCCTGCTTATAATGACGTAAAAATCGTCATTTTGCGTCATTCTAAGCAGGAAGTTCCATATCTTTGTAGAGGGTTGAGACTACAAACACTCGTTCCTCATTTTTCCAGGGGGTGGGACTCAATCACGCTACAGACCTATTACAGATCAGTGGGTGGGACTTCACTTTCTGAAACTAAAAGCATTATCCTCCATCTTGTTTGGAAGCTAAGCTAACAGGCGCTGTGAAGCCAGAAGTTAGATGCTCGAATTAGATGTTCGTGGCTACTTTTACGAGCCGGAGTAAAGCGAAGAGCAGCTGAGGCTGATGGAGGAACAGGAGGTGGCTGCTGCAGCCGAGCCGAGGCAGAAGACCTGTGCGGACGAGGAGTCCGGACTGGATCGAGCTGAGGTGGGCTGGTGGTGCTTGTGCTCTCACTGTGCTCACGGATGGACACCGCGATAGAGTCCGTCTGCTGCAAAGAATTTCAACGATGCCAATTTCTCCTGGACGAAATCTCTAAATCAGACGAGGACACGAACGTTTGTGTTGTGGACCATTCTAGTTTTGCACCGCATATGTTCTGACTGAACATCCCAGTACCATGCAATAATTCACCATTTCGAAAGAAATACAAACGAGGAGTAATTCACTAAAGAATTCACCAACTAACTAGAAATTTTGTGTGAAATGAATTTCAAGCTCTGGTGGTAGCTAGCTTTGTAGACGGAAGTGATTTCTCTGATATGCGGCTCCTCAAACGCTGTTCTGGATTAGTGGGAGTGGCTTGCAATGTGGTGCATTGTGGGAGTTGTTGTCTTTCATACAAATGTTATGAAAAGTTACTTTCTATCTTTCCTCGGTCAAGAAGGCACATAATTCAAAACTTTTTAAAAATGTAATTACATAAACCAGTGCCAACTTGTGCTGACTAAACTGTGCCATACTTAAGCTTATGCTACTGCTATACTGTTTAGGCTACAATTAGCTAACCCTAAATCAGTTGTTTTTGCTTTGTTTTACAATGGTTCTAAAAATGCATCTGCTTGTTGAAGTCACATATAAAATGTACTCCTTCCTCCCATAATGGTAAAAGATGAACATGCAAGAGCACGTTATAACAGGCCACGGTTTACTGATATGACAACACAGATATGGATGAGCATCTCTTCAGCAAACTGCCGCAAATTAAACTGAAAGATCAGCTCACATCCTGAAGCTCAACACACAGTTGTCTTCATTATAAGTAGGAACACTTCCTATCAGTGCTGATGCCACCTGTGCTGATTTTCCGTATTGGAAAACTTTAAAATGGCACTTTATGACAAAAAGATTGCAGACCCCTGTTGTTGAAAAATTTACGATTTATAATGTATGTGTGAAGTGCTTAAGTGGAGTAAAACATATTTTAAGGCAATCAGTTTGCATTGTTTTAACAAGATGTATAATTAAATACAACTGAAATTCCAAGTTGAAGGAAATATTACATTATTTAGCTCAACTTACACCACTAAATAAGCAGTTGTTACAGCATTATATTCTTTCATTTTACTAAGTTAAAGGCAATCACTTTGCATGATTTTTTGAGGGAGCTTAACGAATTACAATTTACTGTGTAAAAGAGTCTGAAAGCACAGAATAAAATAAAAAATTATGAGATGGGCTTATTGACAAACAAAAACAAAGTTAAATACAAATAGGTTGAATGTAAAAATCTATTGTGTGAACGGACATTACATCCAACACCACAACGTGTTCTTCCCATAAATCCCATGACTTTCTTCTGTTATGTAACTACAAAATTGAAAAATTACCAGCAATATCTGATTTTCCCAGGCAATCCCTCATGGCATGGTCTTTGATATTCAAGCACAACTTTTCACCTCATAAATATTTTATTTGGAATAACTGTAATATTTTATACATGTGTGTGTATATACATATATATATATATATATATATATATATATATAAAACTGTAATATGTAACTGTCTATATTTTTTTCAGAATTGGTTTGATAAAAATATCTTGTTAGTTAGTTAATCAATTCTCAAGGGTTGTTGTTTTCATATAAGGAGTTTTTATACCAATTTCCTGTTTCTCCCAAAGAATTTTCAATAGTTATGGGTTCAATCCCATCAGGTGCTCTTGCTTTATTGAGAGGAACTCAACCTCTACAGTCTCTATGAGTTTGGTCAATACTCCTGTTGTGCTTTGCTTCTCCCTGTAAAAACAATCAATCAGTCCGTTCACTTTTTTCAGCAAAACTTTACCGTCTGTGACCGCTTACTGGAATAATGCAGTTGGTAATATCTGTTGGAAAAAAGTTTGGATGCTTCCACATCTTTTTTTTTTAACCAATAAAGTAAAAGAGATTTCTTTTAAAATAATTAATAAATACTACCCTGCAAGTCACTACCTCAAAAAGTTTAAAAAGGATATTTCCTCCAGTTGTTCTTTCTGTGACAACTCTGTTTTGGCAAGATGTCTTAGGATTTATTAGGTCTGAAATCTATAATGAATGTGTGTTGTACTGGAAGGATGTGGTCCTAGGCTTTGTAGATTATAATCAATCTAAAAAAGGTCATTTTTATGTAATTAATTTGATCTTGTTACTAGCAAAGTTTCATGTTCATAAATCTAAATATTTAAATATGAAACCTATTTTTCTTACATTTTTGAAAGAACTTGAAAAACACCTCTTTTCAAATAAGTTGTCTGAGAACAAAAAGGCCTTAAAAACATTATTTGTTTGTAATTCTTTTCCTTTTTTCAGTGTCATGTAATTCTCATATGATTTATCAATGTTTAATTTACATGATTCCCCCCTTTGTGATTTTTATTTGATTTTTATTTGTTTTAGTTCTGTTGTTGTCTGTTATTATCTGTATATTGTTTTAAGCATAAAAAAAACTAATAATAAAAAAAATCCCTCCTCGGCGCATCAAAAACATAGATCAAAAAGTGGCCTCACAAAATGGCGATTTTACCCATCAGCCAACGCGGCGCTAGAGCCGTGACGTCACGCCACGAAGCTCTATTAACCAATCACAGCAGTTTTATTATTATTAATAATTGAATGCCAGGATGATTTAACAAGGTATGCTGGGTGATGATATACATTTTATATATGTATAAATATTAAAATATATAAACGTTGCTGCCAGACTCGCGTGCAAAGCCCGCGAAAACGTACTCGGTTACTTACGTAACCTCGGTTCTCTCTAGAAGAGGGAACGAGTACTGCGTAAGATATCTTACGCTAGGGGAAAATCCTTTTTCCGCGAGATATTGAAGCCAAAAATTATCCTTAATTTTGTAATAATGCAAAATGCGTTGCGGCAGCATGCAGACATAGGCGAGGCAGCTCGCGCCTATTGGCTGCTCTGCGGCAACTGCAGCAGCCTATCGAGCGAGGCCTGACGTCCCGCCGAAACGGGCGTGGTCTAGGCCTATAAATACCGCTCGCAGGCAGCTATTATCTGGTTTTTCATCATCAAAGCAACCAGAGCGTGCGCATGCACGGCAAGATACGCAGTACTCATTCCCTCTTCTAGAGAGAACCGAGGTTACGTTAGTAACCGAGTACGTTCTCTTACGAGAGGTCTCTCGTACTGCGTAAGATATCTTACGCTAGGGGACCCAATGCAAAACGCCGTGCATACTGAGATCTGACACCAAAGACCCAAGGGCGAAAGCCCGGGGTTCATATAGTGCACAATCACCCAGGGAACTCACAGGGAGTCCGGGAAGAGGGAGGGGCGAAGCCGCACTCTTCCACATATGGCAGCGTCGCTTAGACGCAAATTTCATCATACAGACAGGGCGGGGTACGGCCTGAACTGATGGGGAAATGTGGGTCTTACACAGTTTGCCCAGGCACATCTTGTGCTACTGCTTTTCACTGTTGATCATTGAGCTGTGCTCAGTAGACGCAGCATTCTGAGCTGATAGCATCAGGTCAGATAATACTGGTTAACTAGACCGACAGCAGCCTGGCCTGCAGGGCGGGAACCTCTAGGTTGTAAAACCTTATAAATGTAGACGGGGAGGCCCAGCCCGCCGCCATACAAATATCTTGCAAGGCAATCCCACTCGACCAGGCCCACGAAGAGGCCATGCCTCTCGTGGAGTGCGCTCTGACACCCAACGGGCACTGCATGCCCTTGGAGGCATATGCCAGCGCTATAGCATCAACTATCCATCTGGATAGGCTCTGTTTCGACGCGGCTAGTCCCTTAGAACGCCCGCTAAACGAAACAAAGAGCTGTTCTGTCTGTCTGAAAACAGACGAGCGAGACACATAAGCTCGCAATGCCCTGACTGGGCAAAGGAGGCCCGCGTCTCTTTCCTCACCAGGGACCGGTAGGGCTGACAGGGAGATAACCTGCGCCCTAAACGGTGTGTTGAGGGATTTCGGAACATAACCGTGCTTAGGTTTGAGTATAACTCTTGAGTCATTAGGCCCAAACTCCTTGCACGTCGCGCTCACAGAGAGCGCGTGTAAGTCCCCTATGCGCTTCACTGAAGCGAGAGCCAGCAGAAACACAGTCTTGAAAAACAGATGTTTCAGATCAATCGTCTGTAAAGGCTCGAATGGTCCACCTTTCATGGCTTCCAGTACCGTAGAAAGGTCCCATACGGGGACTGAGGGAGGTCTGGGAGGATTCAGTCTCTTAGCCCCTCTAAGGAAGCGGATGACTAAATCGTTCCTTCCTATTGACTGACCAAGCGTTGTTCTTGAGAACGCTGCTATAGCCGCCACATAAACTTTGAGCGTGGAAGGGGTCCTGCCCTTATCCAACAGCTCTTGTGGGTGACACGCCACGGGGTGTGCACCAGCCTGAAAACACTGACCATTTCGAGGAGTAGAGCCGTCTCGTAGACGGAGCTCTAGCCTGCGTGATCGTGTTTAATACTCCCTTAGGGAGTTCAACATGTACCCGTTGATGGCCCAGACATGAAGGGACCACAATTCCGGGTGAGGATGCCAGACCGAGCCGTGGGCCTGAGAGAGGAGGTCTCTCCTCACTGGCACTGGCCACGGGGCAGTGCTCGCTAACTGCATCACAACTGGGGACCAAGGTTGGTTTTCCCAGAAACGGTGCTACAAGCAGTACTGAGCATCCTTCTTCCCTGATCCGCTCTATCACCTGAGGCAGGAGAGAGACGGGGGGAAAAGCATAGAGCGGGCAATGGGGCCATACATGAGCCAGCGCGTCCCCGCTCTTAGAGAAAAATTCCGGACAGTGAGCGTTTTCTTGAGACGCGAACAGGTCTACTTCCGCTCTGCCGAATTTCTTCCACAGCAGTTGGACTGTCTGTGGGTGTAGAGACCATTCGCCTGCCGGAACATTGTTCCTGGACAGTCTGTCTGGTCCTATATTTAGGAGCCCTGGCACGTGCGCTGCTCTGAGCGAGCGCAGGTTGCGCTGAGCCCATACCAGGAGGCGTTCTGCTAGCCTGTACAGGCTCCTGGACCTGAGGCCGCCCTGGCGATTTATGTAGGACACCACAAACATGTTGTCCGAGCGGACCAGGACGTGGCGTCCTTTTATTTGGGGACAAAACGCGTCAGCGCGTTGTCTACTGCCAGCATTTCGAGGCAGTTTATGTGCAGGAGCTTCTCCCGTTCTGACCACTGGCCGAAGAACGGTCTGCCCTCGAGCAGCGCTCCCCATCCCGAGGTGGATGCGTCCGTGGACACCACTCTCACCCTCGAGGAAGTCCCCAGGCTTACACCTGATTGGTACCAGTCGTCCGCTCTCCAAGGTTTCAGAGCTGTGACGCACTTCTGATTGACCTTGAGGCGAAGCAGACCAGATGCCCACGCTTGGCGTGGGACTCGCGCTTTCAGCCAAAACTGCAGCGGGCGCATGCGGAGCAGGCCCAGCTGGAGCACTGATGATGCTGAGGCCATGAGACCCAGCATCTTCTGAGTAAAATGGTCGTGTGCTCTATGAGCACTGAGCGAGATTGCGCTAGAATCAGCCAATCGTCCAAATAGTTCAGTACTTGCACGCCCCTCATTCTGAGGGGTACGAGCGCCGCATCCATGCACTTCGTAAATGTACGGGGTGCCGGGGATAAACCGAACGGCAGGACTGTGTACTGATATGCCTGGCCCTCGAAGGCGAATCTCAAAAATCGCCTGTGACGTGACGCTATCTGTATTTGAAAATATGCGTCTTTCAGATCTATTAACACGAACCAGTCTCCTCAGCGAATCTGCGCGAGGATTTTTCTGGTCGTGAGCATCCTGAAATGTCGCTTCACAAGCACTCTGTTCAGTTGCCTTAGATCTAGTATGGGTCTGAGACCCCCGTCTTTTTTCGGAACCAGGAAGTATCTGCTGTATAGCCCTCCTTCGCTCTGAACTTGAGAGAGAAGCTCTATGGCCCCTTTGCTCAATAGTTTCGCCACTTCGGCTCGAAGTAAATGTGCTACTTCTGTTTTACCATGGTCTCGACGCGCGCCGTATAGAGGCGAGGGCGTCGGCGAAACTGCAGCGAATAGCCTCTTTTTATAATGTTTAGCACCCACTTCGAAACCCCAGGCAGCTTTGCCCATGCATCTGCATGAATAGCTAGGGGTTGAATACGAAGCGTGCTCCGTTCGCTCAGCGATGGAGAGGCTTCGGTGTGCTGTAACACAAGCGTCGCGCTCGTGACATTTGAGGCAGGGGCGCGCTGATAACAGCGGGCAGATTACCCGCGCTCGACTCCTCTGCGGCGGTCAACCGAGAGGGGGAGGGCTGGGCGAGTCCCGTAGGAACTGTCATGCCTGTGCGTGGATGTGGGCGCGGGATAGCGGGCACATTTACCACACCGAAAGCATTGATTGCTTGAGTGAAGCGAATGCACGTTGGTTTCGTTTTTACAGAAAACGTGAGACATGCATAACGTAGTGTTTGTGGGCACTGGGTAGTGGGCACATTTACCACGTTTGATGCGCAATCGATCTGAGTCGATTTATGTGCGCGAGCCCTGTGTGACGGGCTGTGCTTGTGTGTAGAGATGGGCACTGGGCAGTGGGCATTCTTTCTACACATAAAACACCATCGGCCGTGGCCGGGACACCAGAAAATTCACACTTATGGGATTTATCTGGGTAGCCGTAAAAGCGGCGAATATATTGCATAATATTCTCCTGACTATATAATTTGTAGCTGTACTCGCAATTGTATTTACCCCTGGCATTGATTTTGTACGTTCTTAGCAATTCAATAAAAAAATGTTTTAACGTTTGGCCCTACCCAGCTAACAGGGGACGTCCCCCGGACTTTTCCAACGTCCCCTTAGGTCCGCATTAGGTCCGCTTTGTAACGTTCCCGAGCGGACGTTCGGAGGACGTCCGCATTTGGTCCGCTTTGTAACGTTCCCGAGCGGACCTTCGGAGGACGTCCGCATTTGGTCCGCTTTGTAACGTTCCCGAGCGGACCTTCGGAGGACGTCCGCATTTGGTCCGCTTTGTAACGTTCCCGAGCGGACCTTCGGAGGACGTCCGTATTTGGTCCGCTTTGTAACGTTCCCGAGCGGACCTTCGGAGGACGTCCGTATTTGGTCCGCTTTGTAACGTTCGCTGATGGACGTTCTGATGACATTTGTCCGGGCCAGTTTGCGAACGTCTATTTCGTCCCTCACCTGCCATTTCCATGACAACACAATCCAGTCGCCCATGCCTTTGATTTTTATCATTAGACCGGACATCTTGCAACTCAGACAAACGAATAATTAAACTAAAATATAAACCCATATTGGATTTAAAAGGGGATTTGTTTATCCATTAAATTAACTGTGATAATAGATTTTATCTAAAAACCATGGTTTTTTGTTTTGCAGATTGACAGTTTTATAACTGCAAATAAACTATAGTAAAAATATTATTTGAATTAATTGTAAAATTAAGTTAATGTTAAAATTGTTAGTGTTTTAATTTTAATGTTAAGATAATAACTTTCATGTTACTTATAACTTCTATCACTAATTAAAGATGTAATCAAATCACGAGTCTGTTTTCAGCCAATATAATTTAAACATCAAAAACATGAGAAGTGATTCAATTGAATTTAGCCTACAATTTATTATTCCACATGAAGAAAATATGGTTGAATCTCAGGAGCTCAAAATAATGCATCGACTTCACATGATGAATGCAGCCAAGGAAAATGCGAAGAATGGAAAAGCACATTGCTGGAAAGAAAGTGGGAAATAACACAGGTAAGACAAATAAAAGTATCCTAATTTAGGCTACCTGTAAAAATGTTGGTCAGGCGATCGAAGGACTGGTTTTATTCAAAATAAGTTATTTTAGGAAAAAAATTATTCTAATTATTGCACTTAAGACTGATATCACATTGCATTTCAAATAACAAAAAAAAAAAAAAGTGTCATATAGCTACACACTATAATTTTGGCAGAATATGCTTTCCATAACACACTAGCAAGTGACAATCACAAATGCACCTAAGCGAGTGACGTCATTCATTATGGCACGCAGCATGTATCCGTGTATCCATGGCAACGCTCAGCTGCGTAGTGACAGTTAACGGTCCTCCTCAGACGCGGCCTTGTGTTTTCTCTTTCGACAGTCTAAAAGGTATTTTTAATTTTTAGATTAGTATACATTAGTTATCGTAACCACTATACATCATTACATATTATGAAAATTTGACCTTTTAAAACGTTTGCTGAAGTTGTCCGCCGTTGTTCCACTGCTAACCGTTATGCTAACACTACGAAACTAACGTTAAATGTTGCTGAAATGAAACGACGTTATATTTCACATATTCATATATAGACATATAAAATCATAACACTACTGAATGTGTTCATTTTGTTGTTTTAGATGCCAGGGGGAAGAATTGCCAACGGACTAACCCCACAGCTGACCGACCGAGACACACACACACACACACACACACACACAGCTGCCAGCGCGTTTGAAGACACACACACACACACACACACACACACACACACACACACACACACACACACGGAAAGAGCACAACACCTTTACAATTGTTTAAATAAATACTTTGTTCCTTACAACGTGTCTGTTTTCTTTGGTTAATTAAAATAAAATAAAAGGATGTTAAAAGGACTTCTAATGAACGTTCTGTAAAGGTCCCCGAATGTTTTCCAAACGTCCCACTAAGGTCCCTCGGGACGTCGCACGACGGTCCTGCAAACGTCCTGCGCACGTCCCCCGCGACGTCCTGCTAACGTTTAAAGAACCCTACACGAAGACGTCCAGAGGACGTTCGCAGAGGACGTTCAGGGACGTTCTAGGGACGTCTTTTTGTTAGCTGGGTACTTATTAATGATAATCACAATATCATTAATATCATTAATAAAGTATTTAAGTATTTTATCCTCACAGATGCGAAAGGGAACTGAATTCGTTAAACAAGTTACTCCTGAAGCGCGGCCACTTCTAAGACAGCGCGTGAACACTGCTCAAGCACCCACAGAAATGGCCAAACGCTCACGGGAAAATACGATATTCTCTTTTAACCTCACAGCGGTTCTCGGACCGTGTGTGGCAGAAACATAAATATATGTGCCCATGTTATCATTATATCTGGCTGAGAAGTTTTCCTTTGTAACATTAGCTTAGATGACATTTTTTTTTAGACCGTCCTGAAACGTTAAAAATTCAGGGCTTTTCAGAGATACCATACCAAATGTTTGGAGTTTTCATCATGACAACCTCCCTATCCTGACTGACATTGCAAGTGCTTGTAAGCACTTCGACTTGGCGCAGTAATATCTTCACTGTTATCCATTTTACACGCTTAGAAAAGCGCAACGTTTTGTTTTGTGTCACCGTTCTAGGTCGAGTTACACTTCGCGAGTAACTGTATTTAAATAGGGAAAACGTGGAGGTGTTTGGTAGCTTCTCTGCTTGGCCCATATTAAATGAACTGGGCTAACAAAGTTTCGCCGCAAGACAGAGGGATTTAGTGCACGCACTGAGACGAGAGAGGTATGTATCAACTCGTCTTAGTTAAGGGAATAACATAGTTTAATATGAAAAAACGGTAAAGTATCCCTTTAAGTAGAAGCTTCGTCATTCAGGGTAATGTTTTGTCATTCGGTGTAATGCAAATTGTCTGTTACACCACAGTGTCATCCATTACACTGAATGACAGTGTCACTGTTTAGATAACATTTTTAGCATTTTATTTATATTTCAGACAAATGAGGGATGTTTAGCACTAAAAGAAAATATTAAACTTTATAAATATGTTTAAATGCATTTTTTTATGCGTTACTGATTTACTTTAGATGCCCACAAACAAAAAGAGAGTTATAGGCACCGCCAGAAAGTTAATGCAGACCCAGTAGCTAGGGCATCGCTTTTAGCAAGGAGACGGGAAAGGTATTGAGAATTGCAATGTCAAAATAATAGGGCTGGGTTAAAAAGATTGATTTCTCGATTTTAATCGATTCTCATTTTAAAGAACCAATACTGATTTGTAAATCGATCTTTCAGTCTATGCTGTTTTCAGTTGATGTTAATCAATATCAGATTTATTTTAAATCGAATCAAATCGTGAAATTTGAGTCAAAGTGCATTTATCCATCATAAAAGTTTATCTATCCATCATAAAAGTGCATCTATTCATCATTGAAGTGCTCCTCATTGCTCTGGGGGGTCAATAAAGGCCTTCTGAAGTGAAGAAAAAAGAACACTTGTTCGTGTAAGAAAAATATCCATATTTAAAACTTTATCGACTAAAATAACTAGCTTCTGGCAGACGGCTATACGCATCGATTTACGGTGGACGAGTAAACCGTGACCTGTCGCACAACATAATGACGAACGCAGAAGCGCAGAGCAAATCACGAAGAGTCTAAAACGAGAATTTTTAAAGAGAAATGTCGGAGAAGTTTGAGTTTGTTGCCCAGCCCTGTTTGTTTGAACCGCGAGAGGCTTTAAACTTACGATACTCCTATATCTACGTCATACATCGTCAAGTGTTGCTCTTTTGGCGTAAGTTGACTTGCATAGGCTGTTTGCCGGAAGCTGGTTATTTTAGTTGATAAAGTTTTAAATATGGATATTTTTCTTACACGAACGCATCGCTTCACTTCAGAAGGCCTTTATTAACCCCTCAGAGCAGTGTGGAGCACTTTAGTCATGAATAGATGCACTTTTATGATGGATGGATGCTTTTTTTTATGGACTTCAAAACATAAACGGCCATTCACTGCCATTATGACGCTTGGAAGAGCCAGGACATTTTTTAATATAGCCTAACTCCGATTGTGTTCATCTGAAAGAAGAATGTCATATACACCTAGGATGGCTTGAGGGTGAGTAAATCACAGGGTAAATTTTATCTTTGGGTGAACTATGTGTGTTTGTCCTTCAAGTTTCAAGTTCTCAATGAAATGAGATATGCTGATTATACAGTATTACCACCAGTTCAGTTCATTTTTACATGAATATGATATGCATTGTGGAATAAAATGGTTATTCTTTTCAGCATCTGCTTCTGTGATTTGCTCAGGAATTTAATTATACAGAATAATATTCAAAACATTGCAATAATAGGAACAATGACATCATTTTCAAAATTTTTATCAAAATGTCATTCAGAGTAACAAACCATGGTCATTCGGTGTAACAGATATATTTATGTAAAAATTAAACAATATACTTTTTCTGAGCTGTACTTATTAAAATATGTAAAACAATATGTGCTCCTACTAAATTTTATTAGATTTTAATTGATTTTCAATTCCTTACAAAAACTTCTTGCTGACAAATGTGTAAAACCTAATGGTTTAAAGGATATTGGCGAAGTGTAAAGATTTAAAATTACAAATAATTATTATTTGGGAGCTGCACTGTGATCTTTTTTTTTTTTTTTTTTACTTTTATTGACAACAGTCAACGTAAATACAAACAATAACAACAGTCCTGAGATTGGGCCCGAGCTCTCAAATAAAGATATATATGGTTACAATAAAGATCTGAGGAAAAAATAAAAATAAATAGACAAACTTCAAGCAAAAATACAAACTTAAAAGAGACATAAGTGGCCTATCCAACAAGGCTTTGAACTGGTCCCCATATTCTTTCAAAGATGTGAGTCTTCAGCTGTAGTTGTGCTGTCAACTGTTCCATTGAATATAACTGTCTGATTTTTTGTATCCACTGTGAGACCGTGGGTGGTTCAGGATTCAACCAATAAGTTGTTATCATTTTTCTTGCAGCCATTAATAGGAGATGTAGCAGAGTTTTCTGATCATGGGACAGATAATCCGGGAATTTATCCAGTAGAAACGTTAAAGGGTCCCAGGAAAGATTCACTTTAAGGAGCTTTTCTACGAGCACCTTAACTTCAGTCCAAAAGTGTTGAACAATAGGACAGTCCCAAAATATGTGCGTTTGATCGCCCACAAGTCCACATTTTCTCCAGCACTTATTGCTACCCCAACTCCCAGAGCGGAGATACTTTAGTGGCGTCCTGAAAAATCGGATTTTAGACTTCCAGTCAAACTCCTTCCACATTTGACTCCCCACCCTCTTATGGCAACCAGAACAAACACCTACCCAAGTATCATCATCCAATGTCACATTGAGTTCCATTTCCCATTGCTGTTTTATATGTTGTGTATTGTCCGACATATCCATCATCAGTTTGCAATAAATTAAGGACACTTGTTTTTTCATTACACCATTGTTTTCAATCAGATGAATCAAATGTTTTTCTATATTTGTTGGTTCTCTTCTGAGCTGAACCCAGTCCTTATGTTTTGTTAAATAGTCCCTTATTTGTAAATATCTGTAATGGTCCCCTGAGGGTAAATTAAAGTTGTTTCTTAGTTGGGCGAAAGTTTTCATTACATTTCCCTCAAAGAGTTGGTTTATAGTGATAAGCTTTTTCTCCGCCCACTTATCAAAGCCCCTGTCTGTTAGAGATGGAAGAAATGCAATATTCCTGCTTATGGACATGGCTCGCGAGAGGGCCACCAATCCTCTTGATTGTTTTTGTACCTGGTTCCAGATTTTTAGAGTATTTTTAACCCATACATTTTCGATCTTCATTTTCTTCTGTGTCTCTAGACCAATAAATGGGAGCCTCGATAGAGATATTCCAGGCATTGACTCCTCCTCCATGGAGACCCATATTGTTTCTGGATCACGAATGATCCAGGCCACGATTGCTCTTATTTGGGCAACCCAGTAATACATTTTTATGTTAGGCAACCTCAGGCCACCATTCTCCTTATCTGACATCAGAATTTTAAGGCGCACTCTTGGCCTTTTGTTCTGCCAAATAAATTTTGAAATGCATTTTTCTAATGATTTGAATGCAGATTGTGGTACAAAAACAGGGAGGCTTTGAAATATGAACAGTAATCTAGGTAGAACATTCATTCTAATACATTCAGTTCTTCCTAGGAGAGAAAGTGGAAGTACATCCCATCTATTCAAATCGGTTTTGATTTCCCTAAATAACTTTTCATGATTAGATAAAAACAACTGAGTGGTCTTAGGGGTAATTGTTACTCCCAGATATTTAAACCCCTGTGTGGAGTGTCTGAATGAGACCAAATTATCTAACTGTGATGGCCAGTTCCCAACAATCATTAATGCTTCAGATTTGTTTGTATTAACCTTATATCCCGATACGGTACTATACTCATTAAGGCTTTGGAGCAGGGCAGGAATGGTGGTAATAGGATTTTCCAAAAATAATAAAATATCATCAGCAAAAAGAGACAGCTTATGAGGAGCATTGGTTTCATCTCTTATTCCCTGTATGAGAGGATTGGATCTAATCAGTTCGGCCAGCGGCTCTATGCTAAGTGCAAATAAAGAGGGGGAAAGGACTTCACCCTGTCTAGTGCCGCGTCCCAGTGAGAAAAAATCAGAGCAGTGGCCATTAACCCTTACTCGTGACCTAGGGTCTTTATAAAATATTTGGATCCATTTAATAAAGGTGTCATTAAAACCCATATGTTTGAGAGTCTGCTGTAGAAAGGCCCAATCCACTCTGTCGAACGCCTTCTCAGCGTCTATGGGGTGTTCCTTTTTTGCGCTATTATTTGGAGATTTAAGGCTCTTCTGACATTATCTGTTCCTTGTCTCTGTGCAATGAAACCAGTTTGGTCAGGTTTTACAAGTTTTCTTAAGTGGTTTTGAATTCTGTTTGCAATGATGGCCGTAAGTATTTTCAGATCAACACATAGAAGGTAATGGGACGATAAGAGGTGCAGAGTGTTGGGTCTTTGCCCTCTTTACAAATGACACTAATAATGGCTTCAGACCATGACCGGGGGGGAACACCTTTTGAGAGCGCGTAATTGTAGACCTTATGCAGAATTGGAGTCAGCTCTTTTTCAAACACTCTGTAATATTCTCCAGGGAGTCCATCCACTCCTGGAGATTTGTTATTTTTAAGTTTCATAATGCTTTTTTAAATTTCTTCTTTTGTAATTGGGCTTGTTATTTGGTCAGCTTCCTCCTCGGTCAGTTTACTAAGATTAATTGATTTAAGCAGGTCTTCAGTCTTTTCCATCTTATTTGGGCAGTCCTCTTCCCTATACAACTCCTCGTAGTAACTGGCAAATGCCTTTGTAATATCCTTCGGCTGCTGGATCATATCCCCAGATTTTGGGCATTTTATTTTATGCACTATTCTGCTTGATTGCGATTTACGCAGCTGAAATGCTAACAGGCGACTAGCCCTATTACCAAATTCATAATATTTTTGGTTTGTGAATCTCAGCTGCCCCTCTGCTTTGTAGGTTAACAAGTTGTTCAGTTGTTGTCTAGTCTCTTTTAGTTTGTCCAATAAGTCATCCTTCCGAGCTGTCTGAAATTCTCTTTCCAATGCTCTGATTTTGTTTTCTAATTGTAATTGTTCTGCAATTCTCTCTTTTTTTAATCTAGAACAAATTGCAATAATATTGCCCCTTAGGACACATTTGGCTCCCTCCCATAACACTGTTGGAGACACCCCATCCTTATCATTAAATTCAAGATAGTCAATAATACTTTTTTGTAACTCTTGTTTAACTATTTCTTTATTTAATATAGATACATTGGCTCTCCAATATTTAAAAGTGTTATTTGGGCTCATCTTTAATTTCAAACATACTAGAGCATGGTCTGAGATGGTAATTGCTTCTATATTACATTCAATGACTCTAAAGGAGTCTGCTCCCGACATCAAGAACATATCCAACCTTGAGTGGGTACAGTGAACCTGTGAGAAAAAGGTAAAATCTCTCTCCTTGCGATGTAAGCTGTGCCAAACATCTACCAAGCCTAACTCCCCCATCAGTGTTAAAAGAGCCAAAGACTTTTGGGATTTTGAACCTGAACCAGCAGGGAGCCTATCAACAGCCGCCCTCAAAACACAATTAAAGTCCCCTCCAATCAAAATAATCCCTTCTGCTTTATCTGCTATCAATGATGCCATCTTCTTGAAAAAATTTGGGTTGTCCTCATTTGGAGCATATAAATTAAGCAAAGTTATTTTAATGCCCCCTATACTTCCAATTGCCATCACATACCGCCCCTCTTTATCACAGAATTTTTTCTCATGAGAAAAATAAATAGATTTATTGAAAAGAATTGTGACACCCCTCTTTCTCCCATTGTGATATGAGGAGCTATATTGCTGGTCAACCCATTCCCTCCTCAGCTTCAAATGCTCCTTTTCTGAAAGATGTGTCTCCTGAAGCATAGCTATAGCACAGTTAAATTTCTTTAATTGGTTGAGTACTTTTTTCCTCTTAATGGGGCTACACAGCCCTTTAACATTATAAGTAACACAAATTAGATTGTTCATCTCGTATTATGAACTTATTCATCATGGAGCACAAAGAAAAATGTTTTTTACATATTAGCAGGAATTGGGCCATTTTCAATCTCAGGACATGAAGAACATTAACAACATAAAACAACAAAAATGAACATAACAATGTAGGTTTCCACATACCAGACTGGATCAGTCGGTTATCAAACCTGAAAAATCCAGTCCCCGGTGTTTCCTGGGCAGAGGGTGGTGACTGGTCCTCCGTGGAAAACAAAACTAAACGTTTTGCGTCGCTGTGTCCGGCTCTCAGAGCAGTCCGTTGCGCGCCAAGCCGTGGAAAAGTGAAACTCCACTCGCTTTTCCTCCCGCCCCGTCCGGCGCTAAAACAGTTTATTATAATTCTCCTAACCGGTATCAGTCTCAAACATCAGATGAACTCGGCGAAGAAACAAAGAAGAAAGAGAGAAAAAGAAAAAGAAAAAAGGAAAGAAACAGCTCACTCCTTTGTGGTGAAGAAGGATTCAATCCCTGCATATGAACGTGTTTGAGGGCTGCTCCATGCTCTCGCTCCCGCAGTGCTCCATCCGCGTCGGGACAGCTCCGCTTCCAGCCGCTCCCTCTCGTCCACGCGCACCTTCACCCCCATCTTCTCAAGTATAGGTTGAGCATCTGACATCGTCGGAAAGGTTTTCTCACCGTCTTCTAGGGCCACTCTCAGCTGTGCAGGAAAAATACACCTGGCTCTGATGTTCTTCGTCCTCAGCTGCTTAAAGGGATAGTTCAGGATTTTAGACATGAATCTCTATAGCTTCCCCATAAGCAGTGTGGTGCATTGACCATGACTTACCCCCGACAGCGTCCTGTGAGCCGAGCTCCGGTCCAGTTTTGGTCAAGATGAAATTAGTCCGGCAAGTTTGCTGGGGTCACGTCAATAAAGTTTTTTTCTTCTCAAATCAATGTGTTCAAAAGAGTGATATATTTGCAGCACAAAACCGCTGTCTATGGAGAGGTCAGACCTCGTAATGGCTTGGCACTATTTTCTTCCCCGTCATATCACTGCGCGCTGCCGCTACCTACAGCCAGCTGGGAGCCGCGCACGTGTCACTTTGTTTACAGCTCGTAAAGAGAACGATAACATGTCTGACTACAGCAGCGACGATGACAACATTGACTTCGACACACAGCCAAAAGGATATCTTTACGAACCTGAATACACAGATGACGAGTTACGCCAGATGGAGTTAGAAAGGACAGAAAGAGAGAGGATGGACAGAGAAGTTGAACAAGTTGAAGCTGGAGCCACAGCTGCTGCAGTGAGACATCGAGTGGCCGACAAATGGTGGTGTCGCTCTTGGTGAGTAGCTATGTTAGCTCGTTCGTGTAGCTGTTCTGAGCACGTAAACACTGCTGTAAACACTGCCGAACAACTGAAAAAGTGGTGTGCGCCTGCGCAGCTCGCAGCTGGCTGTAGGTAGCGGCAGCGCGCAGTGATATGACAGGGGAGAAAATAGTGCCAAGCCATTACGAGGTCTGACCTCTCCATAGACAACGTTTTAGTGACGCAAATATATCACTCTTTTGAACACATATTGATTTGAGAAGAAAAAAGCTTTATTGCCGTGACCCCAGCAATCTTGCCGGACTAATTTCATCTTGACCAAAACTGGACCGGAGCTCGGCTCACAGGACGCTGTCGGGGGTAAGTCATGGTCAATGCACCACACTGCTTATGGGGAAGCTATAGAGATTCATGTCTAAAATCCTGAACTATCCCTTTAACTGCGTCACGCACAAGCGATCTTTTCTTCTGCAGTTCGGGAGAGAAGTCGTGGTCCAAGTATATCTGCCCTTCTTTGTACATTACTTTTTTTTGCTCCCATGCTTTCCTTAGAATAGTCTCTTTGACGGAGTAGTCCAGAAACTTTACAATTAAGGATCGCGGAGCAGCATCTGGATTTTTAGGCCTGGCGGTGAGTGCTCTGTGAGCTCTCTCGATGGTGATGTTCATCTCTGGAGGTAGTTGAAGGGCAGATTTAAGCAACTCTTGTACAAAAAGTTTTACATCTTTTCCCTCGCTCACCTCTGGCACACGGTAGATTCTCAGGTTGTTTCTCCGTAGTCTGTTCTCCATGTCCTCGCAACGCACAGTCAGGTGCATGTCGCGCTGCAGCAGGTGCCGGATGGCCTGCTCATGACGCTTCACAGTGTCCTCGTTAGCGCTAATGCGGTCCTCCGCCTCCGTGGTTCTCTTTTCCAAATTTGTCACTTCATCTTTTAGTCCCTTAAAGGCCGTTTCTAGTCTCGTTAAGGAGAGCTGAGTTTGCGTGTGTCCCTCTTGATTGTCTTTCCTCATTTTCTCGAGTTCCTCCAGTATTCTTGACCCAGAGTCGTGTGTGCTAGCATCAGCCGCCGCAGGTGAACACGAGGCTTGTTTCAGAGTCAACTGTTTCAAATTGTCCCCTTTGTCTTTAACTTGGTCCTGTTTTTGCGACCCCTTACCTCTCAGGGATGATGCCATATTGTCTGAGTGAAGATTCGCCGAGTTTTATGTAGTTTAGTTAGGAAATATATTCGTATATGAACGGAGCAAGTTCTTCAAGCTGCTGCCAGCATCATGACGTCACCGGAAACCCTGCACTGTGATCTTTAAATAGAATCCTATAATATGTTATCAAATTAGAGTTTTTCTAAAAATATCTGATAAGATTTTTTTGCAATAAAAACATTGTTACACTGAATTACATTTTAGTGGGTGTCTTCAGTAAAATCAAAGTAAAAATGTATGGTGGTAATTATTTTTTGCTCAGAAAAATATAAAGTTAAACAGGACATATTCTAATGTATGTGAAAAAGAATAAATTTAAAGCAGTTTTACACTTTTATTTTTTTGATGCTTGAAACCCCCTTTTCGTCTTTGACCCACATATCGCATATAATGGAAAACCAAATTTTTGGCCATGTTTTTCAAATAATGTAAAGACGTGTATATATATATATATATAACACATTAACAAAAACTTGGAGGATATTGGATTAGTGCTTACAATTACATCAACCTTAGAAACGTGGTGCTGTCTGTCATTAATGTTAATTAAACAACCAAAGTAAACACCGGTATTCGTATGAACTGCTATACAGCCTAGCATAACAAGAATTTCTCCTTCAATAAGCAAAAAAGCCCCAACAGACCAAAAAAGCCCAAACGCACACCCACTTCTTTTTTCTTTTTTTGCATTCCAAGTAATATCAATCAGCAGCTGGGTTGTTTTGATTAAGTAATAACTCAAAATTCACTGAAAGTATATATATATATATATATATATATATATATATATATATATATATATATACAACTACCTAACATGTTTCTTATTTTTCTCCATTTTGCTTTTGTGTCAACAGCAGCTAAATGACCCCCAAAAGCTCTTTTAAGAGCTCTTTCAACCATTAAGCATCTTTATCCATGTAAGTATATTTTTGAGACACTTCAGTTAGTATTTGGACTTATAATCTTTAAAGCTACATCATCAGCCATGTCTTAACAGCTTGAGATGTTTCCCTTATTTGCACTTTATCTTAGCTCTCCATGTTAATGTTTATTTATCTGCCTTTACCAGTTCAAAATTGTGACTGATTGAAAATTATCTGAAAAGATGAGAAACATGGGCATAATTAATGCAGTTTCTCTTGTTACCATACTATTTTGCTAGTCAATAAATTAAAATCAATATGATATTTTTTTACCACAATTTGATTAATCAGTTCATTTCTTTGACTACTGCATGTCTATACATACAGACCTAGGTAATATTTGATATTACAGTAGTCAGTCATTCTTATTTTACCCATTTTTCTTGTCTGCAAACAGATAATTGTGATTGTGGTGAGCAGGGCGAGGCTGAGAGTGAGAGAACGGAGGCTGGTGAGTGATTGAGTGATTGATAATGAGCAATGTACAGGTGTCACTCATCAGTAATCACACTGGCCTCCAGCTAATAGGCTTGTTTGAGATGAGCAAAATCTGCGCAGAATCGATCAGCGGTGATCAGCGCGAGATGCATGCCGGTTAGAAATGTGTCCGAGTGCGGTCCGCCTTGCTCTGATGTCATGCTGACGTATGTCAAAAATCTCTCGCGAGCGCAAGGCGCACCTGTCGGATTCTGCAGTCGAGCGCAGTTGCTCTCCACTGACTGCGCTGATCAAAAGCATGATGGGAAACGACTTGCTGACGACACAGCTTAATGTTCATTGGTTTAAACAACCGTGATGTATTGTTCTCTTTTAAAATGTTTGATTTTAAAACTCTGATATCATGTTTTATGTGTATACGTTATGTGTGAATATTCCCAAACTATCTAACAGTGCGATCTCTATGGGTTATGCAATGTAATTTTTATAAAAAAGAAAAGAAAAGAAAAAGAAAAAAACAACACATCTGTATTAAAGAAAAAAAGATTGATAAACATGTATTTGGAATGGAATTAAATAAGTAGGCTACTTTGGGTGTCTTGTTCATTATATTTATTTTCATATAAGCAACAGAACTTAAATTCTATCCAGTTTATTAGCAACACTGTGCACGAGCGTGAATCCGGTGAATCCTGCGATATCCATCTTTGATCTCGCAGGTGTCAGATCCACTGCGAGAAGAGAGAACTGCCCGTCTTGCCTGCGCTTTTTTCACTCCTCCCCTCACTGCAGCCGCCTACTCTCACATACATTTCAAGCGAGGCAAGGCGCATCTCAAACAAGCCTATTCTCTCAAAGCCCTCAGCCTCGGCCTGCTCGCCACAGTCATCCTTTGCTGTAAGATGTTTTTAATCACATTCTTAGTTTCACTTTAGATTTATTTTATATATTCATATTAGATTAATTTGCAGCATACACCTCATTCAACATTTTGGACTACTGTAGTGGTTACCTGTAATATATTATTTTTATTGTTTCCTTTTTTAGATTTTGCATCATCCTCCACTGGTTTTTATTTTTTTTTATTTTTTTTATTTTTTTTAACCATCCCTTATTTCAACCAAGGTAAGTTGTCTTTTTTTTTTTAGCATCACTTAAAGGTGTTTACAGTTGTCTGTAGTTATTTTTCATGGAAGCATAAATGAATTTATTATATTAAACAGAACTTTTAACAAGGTGAATTAGACTGACATGGTATACCTGCGTTTTAACACAAAAGGTCTTTGGATTTCCACTTACTTCTAAAATGAATGCTTAATTCGTGGTTATTATTTTTAATGAAAACAACTCATCAATAAAGAGAGTACAATGCTAAATTTGCTTACCGTATATTTAACATTAAAGGGATACTTCAGGATTTAGCATTAAGCTTTGTATCAGTAGAAAACCTGTAGTATTTTCAAATTACCCTGCTTTCCCCCCTCATGTCCCCCGAGACGAGAGATTTTATGTATTTTTTTTAATAATTTTTTTGTCTGGAAAAAAATCCTCCGATGACGCAAAAATCGTCATTTTGCGTCATCAGAGGATTTTTTTGTCCAAAGACTACAGCCAGTAGAAGGCACTGTTCCGCATGTTTTCAACCCGCCCATATGAGGATGCGATCTCACTCACAGCATGTACACAGATAGTGTCAGCTATCTTTTATTTGGAAGCTAAGCTAACAGGCCCTTGTTCTGTGGAGAAAGCAGAGTAGTAGGAGAAAGTATTAGGGGTTACCATCCTATTTCCCGGACATGTCCGGCCGTCGAGATCGTCCAAAATGTCCGGGATTCGGCTTTTGCTTTCTGCAGTCGCCATTTATTGTTTACATGCACACCTTTTGTTTCAATCTAACAGAATTCATTCCGATTGGTGAATCTGAATGTAGTGTTTACATGAACGCTAAGTTATCGGTTGATGTGCATTAAGGAAATTCCGGCTCCTCTGTGAGAGATACGAGAGCGGTGCGTCTCACAGGTGTTGCTCATCAGTAAACAAGCCACCGGCCTCGCGTCGCTCTCCCTCGTCCTGATCGCCACAGTAAACATAATCAATGGAGACTGTAGAACGCAAAAGCCGAATCCAGGAAATTTTGGGCGATCTCGAAATCTCTGTCAGACTCGTCATGGAGACTCACTAGTAGCTTGCCTTGTGTTTAACTGTGCTCTCACCGGTAGGTGTGGCTTCCTAGGGCAGTGAAGCAAGTGCATTCTGGGAGTTGTAGTTTTTCATCCACAAAAGCTAAAAATACATTTTCTGGCTTTTCTCAGTCTAGAAGGCTCCAAATTCAAATTCATTTCTACTACATAAATTACCCATTTTAAATACACATTCATCTTTCCAGAGCTGAAGTATCCCTTTAATGAAGCAAACTTTAAATGTAATATTAGTCCAAAGCAGAAAGTTTAAAACATTTAAAATACTATAATCACTTGACGCCATTGAACGGCTACTATCGTGCAAAAACTGCAACAAATCCATTATTAAGTGTGCTTGCTGAAAGCAGCACACTTATTGTTAAGTCTTCTTCTTCTTCTTCTTCTTCTTCTTCTTCCTCTTCTTCCTCTTCTTCCTCTTCTTCCTCTTCCTCTTCCTCTTCCTCTTCCTCCTCCTCCTCCTCCTCCCGGGAGAAAAAATTTTGGCCAGCTCCTGCGCCTAGGCCCTTTGAGACAGAGACATCGTTCCAACTTTAAAACGTCCGGTCAGTACCGGTGTAAGTTGCTCGCGAAGATGACATCACGAGTCCATGTCGTTCGTCCGCCATATTGGATTGAACAGAAAGCGAAACTAAGTTTTCACAGGTCACAAATTTGGTCCGAACTTCACGAAACTGGACGTACATGATCCTTGGACCAAGCCTCACAAAAGTTACTAGAAGGATTTTTGATTTTCGGAAGCGTTTGCCCGTCACAGCCAAACGAAATCGGCGGCGTAGTCGCCAAACAGGAAGTCGTCCATATCTCAGGAACTCTGTCACGTATCGAAACCAAACTTTGTACATGAACTCAGGACTCCAATGTGAGGATGCACAAGATCTGTTTTTTTTTTGTTTTGTTTTTTTTAAGGCTAATTGACAAACCCATTTACTTGTCTATGCAAAAGAGTTTCACCTCACACTTTTAATGTTAATGCATTTAGACAGTAGGTGGCACTGTTGTATTACATTTCACAGAGCTGCCAAGTCAGTGTATAGACTGCATTCGTTTTTACTAGGTTTGTCTTAATAAATGCAGGGCCTGAATTTCGTTTTTTAACTGTGTTTGTGCGCGCGGGAAATATGCTGCGCATAACAATAGAAAACAAGGAGAAACGCGCAGTCACATGCTCAAACAATCAACAACGTCGCTCTAGAGGTGCGTTCCATTTGACTGTAAGTGGACTACGAAATGGACTTCACAGGGTATTCTGCCATCTTAAGTGAGATTCCAATCCGAAGGGAGCGAACATGTTCAATTCGAAGGGCGCTGCGCACGGCATAGGGAAGAAGGGAACATCGATACATCACTTCACAGGAAGTGGAGAGCGATGATCACCCAACTGTCGGTTCGCGACCGCGGTCAAGCCAGCCGCAGTTTGAAAATACACGGTCAAGCCAGCCGCCAAAAAAAAAAAAAAAAAAAAGTATGTGCGCCTATTACTATAAATACGGTAATCTCAGTAACAGTCTATCTATCTATCTATCTATCTATCTATCTATCTATCTATCTATCTATCTATCTATCTATCTATCTTTTTTCTTTCTTTTTTTCTTTCTATATATCTTCTTTTTTTCTTTCTATATATCTTCTTTTTTCTTTCTTTCTTTCTTTCTTTCTTTCTTTCTATATATCATCTTTTTTTTCTATCTATCTATCTTTTTCTTTCTATCTATCTATCTTTTTCTTTCTTTTTTCTTTCTTTCTATCTATCTTTTTTCTATCTTTTTCTTTCTATCTTTTTCTTTCTTTCTTTCTTTCTATCTATCTTTTTCTTTCTTTCTTTCTATCTATCTATCTTTTTCTTTCTATCTATCTATCTTTTTCTTTCTTTTTTCTTTCTTTCTATCTATCTTTTTCTTTCTATCTATCTTTTTCTTTCTTTCTTTCTATCTTTTTCTTTCTTTTTTCTTGCTTTCTATCTATCTATCTATCTATCTATCTTTTTTCTTTCTTTTTTTCTTTCTATATATCTTCTTTTTTTCTTTCTATATATCTTCTTTTTTCTTTCTTTCTTTCTTTCTTTCTTTCTTTCTTTCTTTCTTTCTTTCTTTCTATATATCATCTTTTTTTTCTATCTATCTATCTTTTTCTTTCTATCTATCTATCTTTTTCTTTCTTTTTTCTTTCTTTCTTTCTTTCTTTCTTTCTTTCTATATATCATCTTTTTTTTCTATCTATCTATCTTTTTCTTTCTATCTATCTATCTTTTTCTTTCTTTTTTCTTTCTTTCTATCTATCTTTTTTCTATCTTTTTCTTTCTATCTTTTTCTTTCTTTCTTTCTTTCTATCTATCTTTTTCTTTCTTTCTTTCTTTCTATCTATCTTTTTCTTTCTATCTATCTATCTTTTTCTTTCTTTTTTCTTTCTTTCTATCTATCTTTTTCTTTCTATCTATCTTTTTCTTTCTTTCTTTCTATCTTTTTCTTTCTTTTTTCTTGCTTTCTATCTATCTATCTATCTATCTATCTTTTTTCTTTCTTTTTTTCTTTCTATATATCTTCTTTTTTTCTTTCTATATATCTTCTTTTTTCTTTCTTTCTTTCTTTCTTTCTATCATCTTTTTTCTATCTATCTTTTTCTTTCTATCTATCTATCTTTTTCTTTCTTTTTTCTTTCTTTCTATCTATCTTTTTTCTATCTTTTTCTTTCTTTCTATCTATCTTTTTCTTTCTATCTTTTTCTTTCTTTCTTTCTATCTATCTTTTTCTTTCTTTCTTTCTTTCTATCTATCTTTCTTTTTCTTTCTATCTATCTATCTTTTTCTTTCTATCTATCTATCTTTTTCTTTCTTTTTTCTTTCTTTCTATCTATCTTTTTCTTTCTATCTATCTATCTATCTTTTTCTTTCTTTTTTCTTGCTTTCTATCTATCTTTTGCTATCTATCTATCGATCTATCTTTTTCTTTCTTTTTTCTTTCTTTCTATCTATCTTTTTTCTTTCTTTCTATCTATCTTTTTCTTTCTATCTGTCTATCTTTTTCTTTCTTTCTATCTTTTTCTTTCTTTTTTCTTGCTTTCTATCTATCTTTTTCTATCTATCTATCTATCTATCTATCTATCTATCTTTTTCTTTCTTTTTTCTTTCTTTCTTTCTATCTATCTTTTTCTTTCTTTTTTCTTTCTTTCTATCTATCTATCTTTTTCTTTCTTTCTATATATCTATCTTTTTCTTTCTATCTATCTATCTTTTTCTTTCTTTTTTCTTTCTTTCTATCTCTTTTTCTTTCTTTCTTTCTTTTTTCTTTCTTTCTTTCTTTCTTTTTTCTATCTATCTCTTTCTTTCTTTCTATCTATCTTTTTTCTTTCTTTCTTTTTTCTATCTATCTCTTTCTTTCTTTCTATCTATCTTTTTTCTTTCTTTCTTTCTTTCTTTCTTTCTTTCTTTCTTTCTTTCTTTCTTTCTTTTTTCTATCTATCTCTTTCTTTCTTTCTATCTATCTTTTTTCTATGTATGTATGTATCTCTATCTATCTATCTATCTATCTATCTTTTTTGTTTGTTTGTTTGTTTGTTTGTTTGTTTGTTTCTCTTTCTTTCTTTCTATCTTTCTATCTTTCTATCTATATGTATATCTATATGTCTGTCTAAGATTATACAGTATGATGCCATGTTTTGAGATTTTTTGTATGTTACTCTGTTATCCTTTTTATTTACACTCGTGTCTTCTTTGACAGTTGTCTATTTCTTTGACTTACGTTTTGTTTTTTCTTTACAGGTAACACCTCAAGACATTTTTTTTATGTAGAGGTTTACAGGATAATTATTTGCAAAAAGTAGATAAAATAAAGTATAGACTCTTTCTAAATGCCTCTTGTTTTTATTTGTTTGCAGTAAATGAGAGTTTCTCTTGAATTCAATGTCCCATACAGTGTGCACACCTCATTTCAAACCATTTTACTGCAGCATTTTGTAGATATATCACATTTTACTACGTCAGATGTCTATAAAGTTTCCATTTCTTATAAGTAGAAAAAAGTAAATGCCAGTTCTCATAATGGACATCCCATACTGTATACACACCTCATATCAAACCATTTTACTGCAGCATTTTGGAGATATGTCACTTTATTCTACTTTAAACATATATAAAAACCTCATTTCTAATAAGTAGAAGAAAAGAATGGCCAGTTCTTATAGGGGACGTCCCATACAGTATACACACCTCATATCAAACCATTTTATTGCAGCATTTTGGAGATATGTCACTTTATTCTACTTTAAACATCTATAAAAACTTCATTTCTAATAAGTAGAAGAAAAGAATGGCCAGTTCTTATAGGGGACGTCCCATACAGTATACAAACCTCATATCAAACCATTTTACTGCAGCATTTTGGAGATATGTCACTTTATTCTACTTTAAACACCTATATACACACAATTTCTAATAAGTAGAGGAAAAGAATGGCCAGTTCTTATAGGGGACGTCCCATACAGTATACACACCTCATATCAAACCATTTTACTGCAGCATTTTGGAGATATGTCACTTTATTCTACTTTAAACACCTATAAAAACCTCATTTCTAATAAGTAGAAGAAAAGAATGGCCAGTTCTTATAGGGGACGTCCCAATATACACACCTCATATCAAACCATTTTACTGCAGCATTTTGGAGATATGTCACTTTATTCTACTTTAAACACCTATAATAACCTCATTTCTAATAAGTAGAGGAAAAGATTGGCCAGTTCTTATAGGGGACGTCCCATACAGTATACACACCTCATATCAAACCATTTTACTGCAGCATTTTGGAGATATGTCACTTTATTCTACTTTAAACATCTATAAAAACCTCATTTCTAATTAGTAGAGGAAAAGATTGGCCAGTTCTTATAGGGGACGTCCCATACAGTATACACACCTCATATCAAACCATTTTACTGCAGCATTTTGGAGATATGTCACTTTATTCTACTTTAAACATCTATAAAAACCTCATTTCTAATAAGTAGAGGAAAAGATTGGCCAGTTCTTATAGGGGACGTCCCATACAATATACACACCTCATATCAAACCATTTTACTACAGCATTTTGGAGATATGTCACTTTATTCTACTTTAAACATCTATAAAAACCTCATTTCTAATAAGTAGAAGAAAAGAATGGCCAGTTCTTATAGGGGACGTCCCATACAGTATACACACCTCATATCAAACCATTTTACTGCAGCATTTTGGAGATATATGCCACTATTCTACTTTAAACACCTATAAAAACCTCATTTCTAATTAGCAGAAGAAAAGAATGGCCAGTTCTTATAGGGGACGTCCCATACAGTATACACACCTCATATCAAACCATTTTACTGCAGCATTTTGGAGATATGTCACTTTATTCAACTTTAGATGCCTATAAAAACCTAATTTCTAATAAGTAGAGGAAAAGAATGGCCAGTTCTTATAGGGGACGTCCCATACTGTATACACACCTCATATCAAACCATTTTACTGCAGCATTTTGGAGATATGTCACTTTATTCTACTTTAAACACCTATAAAAACCTCATTTCTAATTAGTAGAAGAAAAGAATGGCCAGTTCTTATAAGGGACGTCCCATACTGTATACACACCTCATATCAAACCATTTTACTGCAGCATTTTGGAGATATATGCCACTATTCTACTTTAAACACCTATAAAAACCTAATTTCTAATTGGTAGAAGAAAAGAATGGCCAGTTCTTATAGGGGACGTCCCATACAGTATACACACCTCATATCAAACCATTTTACTGCAGCATTTTGGAGATATGTCACTTTATTCAACTTTAGATGCCTATAAAAACCTAATTTCTAATAAGTAGAGGAAAAGAATGGCCAGTTCTTATAGGGGACGTCCCATACTGTATACACACCTCATATCAAACCATTTTACTGCAGCATTTTGGAGATATGTCACTTTATTCTACTTTAAACACCTATAAAAACCTCATTTCTAATTAGTAGAAGAAAAGAATGGCCAGTTCTTATAGGGGACGTCCCATACGGTATACACACCTCATATCAAACCATTTTACTGCAGCATTTTGGAGATATATGCCACTATTCTACTTTAAACACCTATAAAAACCTAATTTCTAATTAGTAAAAGAAAAGAATGGCCAGTTCTTATAGGGGACGTCCCATACGGTATACACACCTCATTTCAAACCATTTTACTGCAGCATTTTGGAGATATGTCACTTTATTCAACTTTAGATGCCTATAAAAACATAATTTCTAATAAGTAGAGGAAAAGAATGGCCAGTTCTTATAGGGGACGTCCCATACTGTATACACACCTCATATCAAACCATTTTACTGCAGCATTTTGGAGATATATGCCACTATTCTACTTTAAACACCTATAAAAACCTCATTTCTAATTAGTAGAAGAAAAGAATGGCCAGTTCTTATAGGGGACGTCCCATACAGTATACACACCTCATATCAAACCATTTTACTGCAGCATTTTGGAGATATATGCCATTATTCTACTTTAAACACCTATAAAAACCTAATTTCTAATAAGTAGAGGAAAAGAATGGCCAGTTCTTATAGAGGACGTCCCATACTGTATACACACCTCATATCAAACCATTTTACTGCAGCATTTTGGAGATATATGCCACTATTCTACTCTAACCCTCTGATGGTCTTCCTTTAGCAGTCACAGTGGGGGCCTTCCCGGTCATAAATGACCGGACACCTAAAAATGAAACTTCCTCCATCCCAGTAAAAACCAATGCAATTTATTTTTGTTCTATAATATTTATTCTTTTTAATTTAGAATTTTGAGACAATTTGATTGAACTTATTAATATTTATGCAATATTTATAGTCCATTTTTTGCCATTGGAAATAATGTTTTTTTTTTTTTTTTTTTTTTTTTAAAAATAAAATTTCTATGCAGTATTTTCGGGTAAAATAGAGACTAGGCTTTCAGAAAAAAAAAAAAAAAAAAAAAAAAAAAAAAATTTATTAAACATAAAATTAAATAAAACATGTTATTGCATGGGTTTACCACTAGATGCCTGTATAGCTCTAAATGGAGATGTTTGTGAATTCTAGTTGTTTTTGGACCAAATTACTTACTTTTAAGATGTGGATTGAATGTATTTTTTTTAGAAATTCTCAAATAATACTTTTTGCCAAGGTTTATAACATTTTATTAATTATTATTTTAATAATTTTAATAATTATTATATTAATTATATATACATATATTAATTATAATTATTAATTATGTTATGTTTTTCACTCTTGATGTTTTAGAGCTTCACCCCTTCATAGCTGAGCATTTTTTTTCTGCATCGTGGCTGATTTGTAGAGAATTTTTGTGTTTTTGTAAATTTCCCATTCATTTCCTATGGGGGTAATTTTGACCGAAGACCACGAGTGTGACTAATTTTTTTACGACCACTTAGCATGCTCGGATCATGAACTTAATTTTTTTGTGTGTTCACATACCTAATGCCAGAAAAGTCACCAAGTTTCGTAACATTCTGATGAAGCTGTGATTTTTAAAAATTCAAAACAGATTTTTGTAATCTGAATTTATTGGTGTGTATGTGTATAAACGTGTGTTTGTATGTGTGTGTGTGGGGGTGGGTGTGAATTTTTTGCACTCTTGATGTTGTAGAGTGTCACCCCTTTACTACGGTGTACTTTTTTTTAGAATCGTGTCCGATTTGTAGATTGTACAGACAAAAATTCAGAGAATTTTTGTGTTTTTGTAAATTTCCCATTCATTTCCTATGGGTCGGTCATTTTTGACCGAAGACCACGAGTGTGACTATTTTTTTTACGACCACTTAGCATGCTCGGATCATGACCTCAATTTTTTTTTGTATTCACATACCTAATCCCAGAAAAGTCACCAAGTATCATAACCTTCCGATGAAGCTGTGATTTTTAGAAATTCAAAACAGAAAATTATTCGGTCAGAAATGACCGAGGACCATCAGAGGGTCTAAACACCTATAAAAACCTAATTTCTAATTAGTAGAAGAAAAGAATGGCCAGTTCTTATAGGGGACGTCCCATACAGTATACACACCTCATATCAAACCATTTTACTGCAGCATTTTGGAGATATATGCCATTATTCTACTTTAAACACCTATAAAAACCTAATTTCTAATAAGTAGAGGAAAAGAATGGCCAGTTCTTATAGGGGACGTCCCATACAGTATACACACCTCCTATCAAACCATTTTACGGCAGCATTTTGGAGATATGTCACTTTATTCTACTTTAAACATCTATAAAAACCTCATTTCTAATTAGTAGAGGAAAAGAATGACCAGTTCTTGTAGGGGACGTCCCATACTGTATACACACCTAATATCAAACCATTTTACTGCAGCATTTTGGAGATATGTCACTTTATTCTACTTTAAACACCTATAAAAACCTAATTTCTAATAAGTAGAGGAAAAGAATGGCCAGTTCTTATAGGGGACGTCCCATACTGTATACACACCTAATATCAAACCATTTTACTGCAGCATTTTGGAGATATGTCACTTTATTCAACTTTAGATACATATAAAAACCTAATTTCTAATAAGTAGAAGAAAAGAATGGCCAGTTCTTATAGGGGACGTCCCATACAGTATACACACCTCATATCAAATCATTTTACTGCAGCATTTTGGAGATATATGCCATTATTCTATTTTAAACACCTATAAAAACCTCAATTCTTATAAGTAGAGGAAAAGAATGGCCAGTTCTTATAGGGGACGTCCCATACTGTATACACACCTAATATCAAACCATTTTACTGCAGCATTTTGGAGATATGTCTCATTATTTGACTTTAGATGCCTATAAAAACCTCATTTCTAATTAGTAGAAGAAAAGAATGGCCAGTTCTTATAGGGGACGTCCCATACTGTATACACACCTCATATCAAACCATTTTACTGCAGCATTTTGGAGATATATGCCATTATTCTACTTTAAACACCTATAAAAACCTAATTTCTAATAAGTAGAGGAAAAGAATGGCCAGTTCTTATAGGGGACGTCCCATACAGTATACACACCTCCTATCAAACCATTTTACGGCAGCATTTTGGAGATATGTCACTTTATTCTACTTTAAACATCTATAAAAACCTCATTTCTAATTAGTAGAGGAAAAGAATGACCAGTTCTTGTAGGGGACGTCCCATACTGTATACACACCTAATATCAAACCATTTTACTGCAGCATTTTGGAGATATGTCACTTTATTCTACTTTAAACACCTATAAAAACCTAATTTCTAATAAGTAGAGGAAAAGAATGGCCAGTTCTTATAGGGGACGTCCCATACTGTATACACACCTAATATCAAACCATTTTACTGCAGCATTTTGGAGATATGTCACTTTATTCAACTTTAGATACATATAAAAACCTAATTTCTAATAAGTAGAAGAAAAGAATGGCCAGTTCTTATAGGGGACGTCCCATACAGTATACACACCTCATATCAAATCATTTTACTGCAGCATTTTGGAGATATATGCCATTATTCTATTTTAAACACCTATAAAAACCTCAATTCTTATAAGTAGAGGAAAAGAATGGCCAGTTCTTATAGGGGACGTCCCATACTGTATACACACCTAATATCAAACCATTTTACTGCAGCATTTTGGAGATATGTCTCATTATTTGACTTTAGATGCCTATAAAAACCTCATTTCTAATTAGTAGAAGAAAAGAATGGCCAGTTCTTATAGGGGACGTCCCATACTGTATACACACCTCATATCAAACCATTTTACTGCAGCATTTTGGAGATATATGCCATTATTCTACTTTAAACACCTATAAAAACCTCATTTCTAATAAGTAGAGGAAAAGAATGGCCAGTTCTTATAGGGGACGTCCCATACTGTATACACCCCTCATATCAAACCATTTTACTGCAGCATTTTGGAGATATATGCCATTATTCTACTTTAAACACCTATAAAAACCTCATTTCTAATAAGTAGAGGAAAAGAATGGCCAGTTCTTATAGGGGACGTCCCATACAGTATACACACCTCATATCAAACCATTTTACTGCAGCATTTTGGAGATATGTCACTTTATTCTACTTTAAACATCTATAAAAACCTCATTTCTAATTAGTAGAGGAAAAGAATGGCCAGTTCTTATAGGGGACGTCCCATACTGTATACACACCTCATATCAAACCATTTTACTGCAGCATTTTGGAGATATGTCACTTTATTCTACTTTAAACATCTATAAAAACCTCATTTCTAATAAGTAGAGGAAAAGATTGGCCAGTTCTTATAGGGGACGTCCCATACAGTATACACACCTCATATCAAACCATTTTACTGCAGCATTTTGGAGATATGTCACTTTATTCTACTTTAAACACCTATAAAAACCTAATTTCTAATAAGTAGAAGAAAAGAATGGTCAGTTCTTATAGGGGACGTCCCATACTGTATACACACCTCATATCAAACCATTTTACTGTAGCATTTTTGAGATATGTCACTTTATTCTCTTTTAAACACATATAAAGGCCTCATTTCTAATAAGTAACAACTTACACAAATAATTAACATTTTCTGTCACATACTGCTCTGACAGGGTTGAGGATCCAAACACAGTCAAATGGTCAAAACACGGGTCATATAATACAAAAAAACAATGAGGCTGAAAACACAGGCAAACAGGGGAATCCCAGAAACTTGAAATAAGATAAAAACCATGACACAGAACACCAGAATAACACTTAGAAATGTGGTGCAAGACTAACAAGACTTTGCAAAGACTGAGTGCAAAACAGGGTAATGACACACAACTAGAAGTAATCAAGCCTAATGAGTCCACGCAATGGGTTATGGGAAATGAAACGTGGTCAGAAAACAAAGGAGACGGGAGTACACTCTGGTGGAGATAATGGGCCCTCCAGCTGGTGGTTGTGACACATTTTTTTAAGTGACACCAGTGCATCAAATCTGCTAAATGCTAAATCAGCACATTCACCAAGAATTCATGGTCTTTTATTATTTCACTAAAGCTGCCTTTTATTTTATTTTATTGTTGACATTATCTGTTTAATATAAAGTCATATGATAAAATTGCCATTTGTGGCCCTTTAATAAAGCACTTACACTTATAACTAAACTTTATAAAGACATAATTTTAGCAAATAAATGTAGCTTACATGAATTTGTTACAGCATGACCAATGCTCATTAGACACTATTGGATGTACTTCAACAAATTATTATATATTTTTTTCTTAAATTGATCTATTTTATTAATGTCCTTTTCTGAAAAGTTATGTTTTGAAATTAAAACAAAATCACAACAATCACGGATATACTTTTTATTTTATGTATTTATTTATTTATTTTGTGACGTACATTAGCCATATTATATTTCATTGTTGGTAGGCTACTTATGCATTACCACCATCATGAGTTGCCGCAGAAAAGGGTAAGTGTTAATTCTGTGCAATAATTTGAAGAGATGTGTAAATACATTTGGGCATGGGTATTAATTTATGATTATCAATGACTGATTAATGCGTGCATTATTTTATTACCCTAAAAAGTGAATATTGATCAGAAATAATGTGACAGAACAGTTGAGGGGAAACAGTGCAACTTTTTTTCTGTTCCTTAATAAACTGGTTTAGTCCATAATATTGTTTCTTCGATTTACATATTCTGAAATGCATACTATTATTGTATGTACACACGCAAATTTCATTTACAAATGTGTTTATTTAGCCTATGAAAGCCTATGTGCAGTTCTGAGGTAAGCTACTTATTCAGTCATAAGCGCGGGAAATTTTTAAGTGAGGTGCTGTTGGGACAACGCCTGGGAACGTGCTGGTAATTGAAGTTATTTTTTTTATTTAAAACTAAATCAACAACCACACACACACACACACATATATATATATATATATATATATATATATATATATATATATATATATATATATATATATATATATATATTTACTTTTTAATATTTTATGTACATTTGGCATATCGTATTTCATTCTCCATACCACCATCATGAGTTATCTGTAATCGGTAGCCTAATTATGTGAAATAATTTGAATAGATGCATAAATATCTATATTTGGGCATGGGTATTAATATATGATTAGCAATGACTGATTAATGCCTACTTTGCTCAACTATGGGTCAGAAAAAATGTTAACAGATAATAATAAAAAAATTTTTAAATTAGCCTACTTAATTAAACTGGTTTATTCCATATAGCTAATATGGTGGGGCACATATTCAGAAATGGATATTATTATATTGTCCGTAGATATGTGTGTAATTTACAATTCTGAGGTGATTTACTTCTTCAGTCATAAGCGCGGGCATTTTTTAAGTGAGGTGCTGAAGGGACAGCGCCCGGGAACGGAAATTCGCAGACTGAGATGAAAATTTCATCCTGTAGTTTTAGTCTTGAAACAAGAAAAATAGTAATAATAATAATAATACATTTAAATTTGCATTGATTTATATTTTTAATTCATAAATTGTCATTAATAATATAGTAATGATGAGTGGAATTTTTTAATAATTACAAGTTTGTCATTGCGCAATAGCTGGCCACATGAGGACTCAATGAAATGAAACGCCCATGCGTTGAGAAATGGAGCGATTGTAGAAAAATGATCGTCAGGTGCGCCTTTATGACATCATGTAAACATCAGGCTACTTGAAAACTATACTATAATTATTTTAAATGATTAACTACTTTTGATTAATTAATATAATTAGTAATTATGAATAATTCTTTTTTTTTTAATTGCTACTTTCAATAGGCCTATGAATAACTGCAATTGTAGTTGTTTCATAGATGGCATATTAATAAAATATAATTTTGATCTATCATGTTTAGCTTTATGTTCAATCATTACATTGATAATTTAAAATCGCTAATAAGAATAAACATTGAATGTTGGTTTTCTCCCTTTACAGAATATATTTCTGTTCAACATTTGGAAAGGTAAGCCTACATTTTATATTTTCAAACACAGTGGCCACAGACTTTATTTAGAGACTTTGGAACATTTTTTGTAAAGTTACATTTGAAAATACATAAATTCCACAGAGTTATTGTACTAAATATCAAACTCAGTAACATCTTCCAACAAATTATGCAATTGTGTGTATTGGTCTGAACCATTTTAATTTCACAATTATTCATTAAACTATTTAACCAACTGTTATAAAAAAAATGTTGTCTCTTCACAAATACTGTATTTAAAAAATAGGGCAGTTGTGTAGTTTACTATATTATAAAATAATCTGTTCCATAAAGACTGATCAGCTTTTGTTTTTGAAAATGTCCTTTGAAAATATCAGTTCTATTACAATGAATGTGAAAACAAAAAAAACATATGTTGATAGTTTGCTGAATGTTATTAAATTATAATGTATTCATTTATTTTATTTCTTTGAAAGATTCATACTTATTTACATATTTTTTCTCCATACATTCAGCGTCGTAAAATCGAGCTTACCTTAAAAGACATACAACATGCTTTACATCCATATGGATCCGGAACAGATGTAAGTGCATATCTCTCCAATGGCACTTGGGGGAATCTTTGCAAAGACTTGCAAATTCCAAATACCCCTTCCAATAGGATTCAACTTAACAATGCATGTCTTGCAAACTTGCAGGTAATAAAAGAAAACAACATGCACATCACATTCCTTTTTAATGTGGATAACCAGTTTCATTGTTTATATAATGTCAATGTAAAATTAAAATTAAATTAAAATTTGCTATTAATAAGATTCAATAATTAAATATGATTTTTGAATAATATAAAGAAACATTAGGTTACACATTGAAGCTCAATAAATAAGTAATACATTTAACAGGACCTTACTATAGTTAGTATAATATAATGCAAGTAATAAAAAGTAGTATAAAATAATTGTACATTTTCAATATGAACTTTTCTGTGTATAAATTTGTTATTTATAAGAGATATATGTCTTTAAAACTTGAGTTTAAAGTTTTTTAGGATGGGGTCCCTCACACTAGGATGATCACATTTGGGGGTCCATGGAAATTCGAAAGATTACCCTAATATGCCTTTAACACATATTGAAACAAGAAACTATAACTTGAGAAATTATAAAACGTTAAATTATATTAAAAGATACATTAAACTTACTCTGTTTGTAAATTAAAAATGTATGTGCTGGAAATGAACAAATTACAGTCCAGCACGAGTATTAGGATATTTCATAATTTTCTGATTTATTTTTTGTTCATCTACTTTCTCAATATTCAAGGAAACTTCATTAGACAGCTCTGTCTGCACTGAAAGTCATTTGAGTAATGAAGAAAGAGATGATTTCGTTTGTATTTCACCATCCAAGAAGGTTTGGTCTTAGTCATGTAAATAAATTGTAAATGCTCTGTGTCCTGAACAAGTTGATTGTGTACTCTTTTATTTTTTTTCAATTGTATTTATGTAATAACTTGCCAGTCGAAGATTTGTTTGTTCCTCTGTTCTATTTTGAATGTCCAGGAACCTTCACTGATTACACCTCCTCAGCCACAAGACAGCAATGCCGACAGAGACAGTCCAGTGACTTGTGCACCCTCTCGCAAGGTCAATACTCTGTCATGATTTTACCATGCTGTGGAAAACGCCTCGGTTACGACTGTAACCTCGGTTCCCTGAAGAGGGAACGAGCGTTGCGTCGAAATGACGCTATGGGAACGCTTTGCGTGATGACGTCTTGAAGCACATGTAAAATCAGTCCAATGGTGTGGCGGAACGTCAGAGGCGGGTGACGTCACGTACCAGGAAGCTATAAAAGCCGGCCCGAAACAGAAAACGAAAGCTTCGTAAAGTCTGAAGTCGCGCTGACAGGCATGAAGGAGATATGGCAAGGCGACGCAACGCTCGTTCCCTCTTCAGGGAACCGAGGTTACAGTCGTAACCGAGGCGTTCCCTTTCAAGGGAACTCGCGTTGCGTCGAAATGACGCTATGGGAACGTCTATACCAACTACATAGCTACAAATGTCTGTCCTGTGTGTAATCATGTGAGCAGCACTAAGAAGACAAAACATGAGACCCTGGAGCAGAGTCTAAATCCAGAGAGTAGAACCTGACGAAGGTGTGCGGTGAGGACCAGCCTGCCGCACCACAGACGTCCTGTAACGATACTCCTGATATAAGGGCCTTAGAGGCCGCCATACTCCTAGTAGAGAGCGACCGGACAGCCAAAGGAGAAGGCTGTCCAGCCGCCTCATAAGCAAGTGAGATAGTCTCAACCACCCACTTGCTCATCCTTTGCTTAGACACTGGACCTCCCTTGTTAGGTGAGCAAAAGTCACTTTTACGCCACAGGGCAGCTCTGTGGACATATGCGTCTAACGCCCGAACAGGGCAAAGCAAATTATTCGCCTCCTGGTCCGATTTCGAAAGGGAGGAGGACCTCCAAGTGCCACGAGGGAAACGAGATACCAAAGGGGTCTTTCCCCACAGACATTCCACCCAAAGGACTGTGGTAAGCACCTACGGCCACCACATAAACCTTTAAAGTGGACGGGGTCAGACCTGCAGTGAACCGGTCCTGCAGGAACTCCAGAACTGTACCAATTGGGAAGTTGACTGGATCCAACCGACGGTCACTACACAAAGAGGTGAATACTCTTCAGTTCAGGGCATAAAGTTTCCTCGTGGAGGGAGCTTGGACTGTAGAATGGTCTCAACAACCTCAGTTGAGAGACCTGACTCTATGAGCTGGGCCCCCTCAGAGGCCAAGCCCACAGGTTCCACAGTTCTGGTCGGGGGTGAAAAATCGAGCCCCCTGCTTGGGACAGAAGGTCCCTCCTGACGGGTAGCTCCAGAGGAGGCCCGTCGAGGAGGGACACAAGATCGGGAAACCATACTCTGCCCGGCCAGCGCGGGGCTATAAGAAGCAGGCAAACCCGGTCCCTGCGAACTCTTTCCAGAACTCCCGGGAGAAGAGCAACTGGGGGAAAGGCGTACAGACGTAGCCTCGGCCACATCTGTACCATAGCATCCAGTCCCAGAGGAGCTGGATGCGTGAAGGAGAACCAAAGTGGACAGTGAGACGTCTCTCGAGACGCAAACAGATCCACTTAATTTCCATATCAGCTCCACCACCTCGGGGGTGGAGCCACCATTCCCCGGGCCTCGGCCCCTGCCTCGACAGAGTGTCTGCTCCTATATTCTGGACCCCGGGGATGTAGGCTGCCTGAGTGACAGCAACTTCCCCTGGGACCATAAGAGGATATGGCGTGCCAGCGCAAACCCCCTTGATATAGGCGACTACCGACGTGTTGTCCGTATGTACTACACATGGTGTCCCCTGAGACCTGTGATAAAGCTCCTCAGAGCCCGGAAGACAGCTAACAGCTAATCTCTAGGCTATAGAATGCCAGGAACGATGATGGTCTTCCCACAGACCTTGAGATGAGCGACCCTCAGGATCGCTCCCCAACCCGTGAGGGAAGCATCCGTCGTTAGCAGTTTGCGACGACAAGGAGCTCCCAGCACTGGGCCCTGGGACAGGAACCAAGGTTTCTTCCACATAACCAAGGCACGTAGGCATCACCGCGTGACCTTGATTGTGCGAAATGGGTTGCCCCTCGGGGAAAAACCCTCTGGTCCTGAGCCACCACTGCAGGGGCCTTCTGTGCAGCAGTCCAAAAGGTATCCCGTTGGAAGCTGCTGCCATGAGACCCAACAGTCTCTGGAACTGTTTGACAGTGAGTAGCTGGCCTAGCTTTACACTTTTCACAGCTGCAAGGATGGAATCGAAGCGTGGCGATGACAGGCGCGCCTGCATCGACACTGAATCCCAAACCACGCCTAAAAAAGTGGTCCTCTAAAAATGGAGAAAGCACACTCTTCTTGGCGTTCAGCCGTAACCCCAACTCTTTCATATGGGCGAGAACAACATCTCGATGTTGAACCGCCAACTAATGCGACTGAGCTAAAATCAACCAATCGTCGATGTAGTTCGTGATGCGAATACCCCGGAGGCGCAGAGGCGCCAGAGCTGCATCCACGCATTTGGTGAAAGTGCGGGGTGATAAAGCCAGGCCGAATGGAAGAACTCGATATTGGTATGCTTTGCCCCCGAAAGCAAACCTCAGGAACTTCCAATGACACAGACGGATGGAAATATGCGTCCTTGAGGTCTATCGTGACAAACCAGTCCTCGGACCTGATCTGTGGCACGATTTGTCTCAAGGTTAACATTTTGAACTTGAGCTGCATGGCTGACTCGCACAGAACTCAAAGATCTAAAATGGGACGCAATCCCCCGTCCTTTTTTGGAACTATGAAGTACCGGCTGTAAAACCCGGTTTCCCTGTTGGAGGGGGGTACATATTCTATGGCCCCTTTCTCTAACAGAGTGTTTACTTCCTGTTCCATAACCAGAACCTGCTCGGGGCCCACCACTGTGGGCAGGACCCCCATAAACCGCGGTGGGTGTTAATAGAATTGTATCTAATACCCTTTTTCCCCGGTCTGCAGGACCCAACGAGAAACATTTGACAGTAGCTTCCACGCTGTCAAAGATTCTACTAGAGGTACCAGTCTCTCGAGACTGGTTTCTGGATTTTGTTGCTGTTGAGTAGTCGGTTCGTCGCCCTGTAACGGCGCACCGGCAGGGAACGACCAAACAGACTGCTCCAGCACCCTCCTCAGAGGGGGCGGGCATCCCGAGGCCACTACGTTTCCGGGTGGACCTTGAGATATGTGCTCGCCGGAGACCGCTGCGCCCTGTAACACCGGAGGCGGCAGGGTTGGCAGAACGGTCCCCTGAGGGTACCGAAGAGAGACGGCACCGTATTTTTCTCCTGCTGTTGAGTAGTCGGTTCGTCGCCCTGTAACGGCGCACCGGCAGGGAACGACCAAACAGACTGCTCTAGCACTCTCCTCAGAGGGGGCGGGCATCCCGAGGCCACTACGTTTCCGGGTGGACCTTGAGATATGTGCTCGCCGGAGACCGCTGCGCCCTGTAACACCAGAGGCGGCAGGGTTGGCAGAACGGTCCCCTGAGGGCACCGAAGAGAGACGGGCACCGTGAAAAGAGGTGTTAACCGCTCTGCTTCGGGGGTACTACCCTCATTTGTCCTGAGCCCTCAGACATCAGGACTTTTTCCCAGCAGCCTTCTTGGCGGTAATAACGGTCCGCAGATCCGTTTTACCCCTCGAAGACTGCTGGGTTTGAGAGCGCCCTCCGTGTCCCCGAGATTTTTGTGGGGGAGCACGAGAGGACACACTCTGTTTTTGAGTGGCACGATGTTCAGCGCTCTTTTTAGAGGAGTGAGGCTGCTCCCGCTCAGCAGCCTCAATGAAAGAACGGCGGGGGAGAAGTTTTTGTAATGCAGCTGCCTGTTTAGCAGCTTCCTGAGATTTAGCTACCGCACTGTTTACTGCATCACCAAATAAACCAACAGTGGAAACCGGAGCATCTAAGAGAACGTGCTTTTCTTTCTCTTTTATATCGCTCAAATTGAGCCACAGATGCCTCTCAGTGGCCACCAGGGCTGCCATAGACCGCCCGATTGATTTAGCGGTCTCCTTGGTGGCCCTGAGAGACAGATCTGTGGCTCTGCGTAGTTCGGCCACTGTGTCAGGACCAATTCCCCCGCCCTCCTCTAAATCCCCCAATAATTCTGCCTGATAGGCTTGCATAATAGACATCGTATGAAGACACGCTGCAGCTTGACCAGCGGCTGCATACGATTTATGAACCAGAGATGATGTGAATTTTACTGGCTTAGAGGGAAGTGAAGGAGCTTTCAGGGAAGATGCCGTTGCTGGAGAGAGTTAGCTCGCAAGCGTCTCCTCCACCTTCGGCATCTCCCCATAACCATATTCTTTATATTTATGAATGGAAGAATAGTGGGATGTTTGTGGTGCATACACTCTGTATGAAACCGGTTTTCCCCACGATTTCGACACCTCGGTGTGGAGATCGGGGAAAAACGGAAGGCTTCTTCGCTGAGGCTGTGTACGAGATGGCAGGAAGCGTTCGTCGAGCTTACTTTTCGAACGAACGTCCTGCCTATCCTCTGGCCACTCAATAGATAATCTATGAACTGCTCTCGTGACAACATCGAGCAATTCCTCAAAAGCGTGAGACTGAGGTGGCGAATCCTCAGACTCAGCTTCAATACTAACAACGTCCAACTCCTCAGAGCTGGACAATTGCAGTATTGGTGCCTCCATCGGGGGGGAAGAAACCGCAGCGCGTGCTTCCACACCCTGATGAGAGGCACTGGATCTATCAGAAGGATGTTGAGATAAGGCAGAGCCCGTCTCAACATCCACTGATAAATCCATTTGTGAACCCCAGGTCTGAGATCGACGCCGTGCCTCGGCAGCGGCGGGACCCAAGCCCTGGGGAACGTGGTCGGGATTGAACCGAGCCAAGCGGGATCGGAGCGTACGCAATGGAAGCGCCTCGCAATGCACACAGTCACCACCCTCGAGTGCTGACTGGGCATGCTCCTCACCCAAACAAACAACACAAAGAGTGTGAGTATCACCTCCCGTTAAATAACGCGGGCAGGGATGGACACACACTCTAAACTGCTGCTTGCTCGCCATACTGAATATATATATGTATAATATAGACAGACAACACCAAATAACAAGGACAGATTCAACACAGAGCGCAACTGAAGACTCAGAAAGCTTTCGTTTTCTGTTTCGGGCCGGCTTTTACAGCTTCCTGGTACGTGACATCACCCGCCTCTGACGTTCCGCCACACCATTGGACTGATTTTACATGTGCTTCAAGACGTCATCACGCAAAGCGTTCCCATAGCGTCATTTCGACGCAACGCGAGTTCCCTTGAAAGGGAACCAATTAACGTGTTGCTTATATTACTGTGATTACTGATTTATTTGATATTTCTGTTTTAATTTATCATCTTTTATTTGTATATTCTATGTTGAGATATCTGATTGTGATTTGAGTAATGAAGAAAAAGATGATTTTGTTTACATTTCACCATCACAGAAGGTTTGGCAGGATTTTACCATGCTGTAGAAAAGGTTTTCCATATTGTTGTGATTATTATCTGATATTTATTTTGCCATCATTATTGGTTATTTGTACATTGTATTATCTAGAAGCCATCTGTGGACAGTCCGATCCAGATATCTGACTGTGATTGGAGTAATGAAGAAAGAGATGATTTCGTTTGTATTTCACCATCCAAGAAGGTTTGGTCTTAGTCATGTAAATAAATTGTAAATGCTCTGTGTCCTGAACAAGTTGATTGTGTACTCTTTTATTTTTTTCAATTGTATTTATGTAATAACTTGCCAGTCGAAGATTTGTTTGTTCCTCTGTTCTATTTTGAATGTCCAGGAACCTTCACTGATTACACCTCCTCAGCCACAAGACAGCAATGCCGACAGAGACAGTCCAGTGACTTGTGCACCCTCTCGCAAGGTCAATACTCTGTCATGATTTTACCATGCTGTGGAAAACCAATTAACGTGTTGCTTATATTACTGTGATTACTGATTTATTTGATATTTCTGTTTTAATTTATCATCTTTTATTTGTATATTCTATTACATAGAGGTCATATATGGAGAGTTCTATCCAGATATCTGATTGTGATTTGAGTAATGAAGAAAAAGATGATTTTGTTTACATTTCACCATCACAGAAGGTTTGGCAGGATTTTACCATGCTGTAGAAAAGGTTTTCCATATTGTTGTGATTATTATCTGATATTTATTTTGCCATCATTATTGATTATTTGTACATTGTGTTATCTAGAAGCCATCTGTGGACAGTCCGATCCAGCCATCCAAAATTGATTTGACTAATGAGGGAGATATTTTGAAGTGTTTTTCTCCCTCAAAGAAGGTTAGTGCCTCCATGAATACAACAATTTTATTTTGGAGGTTTTTACCCCAATTGTGTAAAAGTCTCTGAGATGCTGAGATGCTTTTCAAAATATTTATACATAATGACTGCATATCAAATTTGGATTGCATGTTCAAAATATACCCATATAACAAAAAAAATATATCTACCGTAAAAAAAATGAATGGACTGATTAATTTTATTGTCTTGAGAAAATGTAGCATTAAAGTATATAAACACATACCATTAAATGTTTAGAGGCACTATTTTTTTAATTAAGTGAAATGATTTTACAATAGATGTTAATCTTTGTTTTCCATTTTGGTATTTTTCTGTTGTTGTTGCTGTTTTTATCATCCTGAAACACACACACATGTGCGAGCGTGTGTGTGTGTGTGTGTGTGTGTGTGTGTGTGTGTGTGTGTGTGTGTGTGTGTGTGTGTGTGTGTGTGTGTGTGTGTGTGTGTGTGTGTGTGTGTGTGTGTGTGTGTGTGTGTTGTTTTTGCCCCCACAGGACACTGGCAAACACAGTGACACTACGTCGGACAACGGGAATGCTGATGCTGACCTCTTTTTTAGACAAAAACTGCCAAGACATCCATGTTTTTTTTTTTATCAATAGCCAAACCTGGATTGACCTAAGAAAAAAACAAAATCAATATCAATTCAGAGATCTTCAATGGACAAATGTTATTGCCAAAGGCATACAGTCAGTGCACCCCTACTGTAGCATTGCCTTCAAAAGACACCACGTCAAGATCAAGGGGTCCAAACGAAGGGGACCTCTTTTCCACTGTCTGGGGTACTGCACATTTGCAGACTGTCCTGTCTGTGTTGAGGTCACTGTAACTGATGAGAGTAGCCTAAAAGCAGCAGTCACATTTCAGGGAGATGAAGTGTGCCACAGCCTGGAAGAACTAAGACGGCGACCTGTGCGGGCTGATGAAAGGCATAATTTTGCCAAGCAGTTAGAATCCATACTCCCAAGGGCTCTACATTTGCAAAATCTTGAAGAAATCGACAGCATGGTGTTCGAGTCAGGATGTAGAGATAATGCCCCTACACCTGCCGTGCTGAAAAATATAGCATGGAACAGCAGGAAAAAAAAATCGCCGGCATCCAAATGAAGTTTTGAGTCTTGAGAAGATGGTGGAGGAGAGAATCGATTCTGGAAAAATTCTCCAGAAGGTGCTCCTGCATCCTCGAGGAGTGATGCTGTGGTCACAAAGATCAATACGACTGTTCCACCAGCGATGTAAAACAGATATTGTGTACATTGATGCCACAGGAAGCATCATAAAAAAAAAAAGGGAAAATCAGCTCCATTTTACATCTATGAGCTGGTTGTAAGACATCCAATTAAGGGTGCTTCTCCAGTTCCTGTGGCAACGTATGTAACTTGTGACCACACCACCTCTTCTGTGACCTATTTTTTGGAATCATTCCAAACAGACTACTATCGATTGTTTGGAAAAACTTCACTGAGGAGACCAGTAATGATCATGTGTGATGGGTCCCTCGTTCTACTTCAGGCTGTTTCCCTTACTTTCTGCAAAGTATCTCTGGGCCAGCTGCTCCAAATGTACTACGAAGTAGTCACTGGAAAGTTGAGGGATGAGGAATTGAATATGCCAATTCTGCATCGTTGCTTGAGCCATGTAATGAAGAATGCCAAAGTCTTCTGTAAGAAACAGTAAGTGTGCACTAATACACCTGCTATTTTGCATAATTTGCTTAAATTTCCTAAGCAATAGATCACACACCATATACTCTGTACTTATTAAATCGTAACTTATTAAACATCTGTACAATACAATACTTGAAAAAGTATTTCTGAAAATGTATATGCTAAAATTTATGTTTTTGCAGTTCCCCCCAAAACTACCGGCTGTCCATGCATGTTTTTGGCTTGTTGACATCTGCAGCTACATTGCTAGAGATGGAAGACATCCTAGTTAGCATGGCAGTGGTCTTTTCAAGCCCCCAGAGCGGCGATAATGTGGAGAAGCATTTTCGCAATCTCCAGAGCAAGATGTTGAACATAGACATTTCTGGAGATATGACAGACTTTACAGATGAGGATGTAGAGGAGGGTTTTTTTTATAGTGTGAGTATTATTATGATTTTTTTGTTAAAGTTGAATTTCTTTTATTTCTGTGGAACTATCAGCACAAATGGAGACAATAGTAATTACTAATTATGAAAATTATTATAAATAAAAACATAATTATTGATTTCAAAGAGCTATTCAACATAAGAGAAGATAGTGATATTTAAAAATAAACATGTCAACTTTTAACATGGGATAATTGTGATCAATTGTCAGCTCGACATGGGCCCCAAACCTTTTCAGAGGCACTTTGAACACATCATTGCAGAGGCACCTGTACACGATGAGGGGGAGCCAAATGAATACCATTCTGCCACATTCATGCCCAGTCTGGTAAAGTACTTCTTGCCTCAAGCTCCTCTCTGGTCTGCACTAATGCTCGGTGAGTGTACTATGATTTATGTTTCACTAAGTACCATGTCAAGTTGTCTATTTGTCATTTGTACAGCTTACATATGGGACACTTAGCAATGAATGGGAGTCTGCTCACTGCAGAGCCAATGGTTGGAGCTTAATGTCCAGGGATCAAGATCAACCTGTTTGAACCATCTGGGTCTGCAGTGAGCAACACTTGCATTGAATCACTTGTGTCGAGGCTCATGCCACACTAACAAAGACATATCAGAACAAATATTTAACAATTTGCATGAATGAATGAATGAATGCAACTAACCTTAAACCATACCAAACCCTAATCCTAATCCTATAATAAGCACATGTAGTTTATTAATATTACTCAGTCATTAAATGTATAATTAAAGTGTAACAAACACAACTTAAAATAAAGTGTATCTATTTTTTTTTCATTTAAATAATCCCCCCCAAAAAAATGTGTAGGCTAAAAATACAAGTATTTAAACCAATTCAATGTATTTCAGGAGATTTGGGCCGCCATGGAAGAGGTCCTGCATACCAAAATCTCTCAAAGAAATTTGAGCAATGTAGTCAGTTGGACACACAGGTCTGTATTTCATTGTTTGTACAATGCCTCTGATCTTTAATACCTCTTTGACCGAATGTTTTTTAGAATTACACCAATGACAACAAAACACAAGGCATTATGGAGAAAAGCCAGTGGGACCTGAAACGTGTGCGCTTTCAAAGACGCCGCTTCACACGGCTGGATGATTTCGTCCATATTTATCAAAAATCCTTTCTGCAACTATTAAGTAATCATGTTTTCAATAATGTTTCCAAACATATTTGTAAATGTAGACACATAGGGTAGATGTTGAGCGTTGGAAACAAAGAAGGCGGTCCAAGAAAGGCATTTATGTATCGCCACTACAAAAGGTCTTCCCCTTCAAGAAAGCCAAAAAGGTAGGATGAAATTAATATATTCTATAACTTAGTATGATACAGTCCAAACCACACAATAACAATTCTTATGAAATACATAATTTACTGTTTTTATTTTTAATGTAGCCCACAGTTCTGACCAAGAAAACTGGACCACAGGCAGCAAACAAAGAAGAAAATGTTTGCAGGCAAAACTTGGTAAGTACAATAGACTATTCAAGCCTTTTAGTTGTAGAATTTTGATTCATCTCAGTGACTTGAGTGCTTTGAATGTGTTCATCCAAAGGATTATTTCCAGTACTAGCTAACGTTGTCCGTTGTACAAATTTAATACAGGCGGCAACAAATTAGCGCCTTTTGTTTTCTGAGTGAGTAGTTTTAGTAATTTGTACTGCAATGCAAAAGGTCTTAAAGGTGGTATCAGTGATTTCAGGCCCAAAAATGTTTTATCACATTCATCTAATCTTTCCTAACGATCCGCTAGCTGCCCACACCATAAGCATGCCGTCAAAAAAATGTGTCTCTGTAGGCAGCCTAGGCTCTGAGATCTGCACACAAAAACAATTGGTTTCACCAACCACTCAAAACCAAAACAAATAGTTTTCCAGCCAATCACCGACAGGGGGAGGGTGTTGTGAGCATGCTTATTGGGCAGGCAGCTAATGGATTGTTAGGAAAGATTAGATGAATGTGATATAAAAAAAATTGGGCCTGAAATCACTGATACCACCTTTAATGTATATATACTGTATTAAGATTTGTACATCTATTTTCTATATTAGCCACAGAGAGAGAGAGAGAGAGAGAGAGAGAGAGAGAGAGAGAGAGAGAGAGAGAGAGAGAGAGAGAGAGAGAGAGAGAGAGACTGTCAGTAATATCATTACGTTATTAAAATTTATGTTGTATGACTTGTTTAGACTGCAGTGGAAGGATGTGACACGTCAGTGATGGAAGAAAATTTACATACAGACACCCAATCTGATGAAAATAAAGGTGAAAAGGTATGAATACAGTATTGACACTTAACAATTATTAACTACATGGTATACAATTATTGGACTGCACATGCATATATAGTTGCATACATTAATCAATTACTTGTTCATACCTTAAAAACATTACACAGCCTATAAGCAAGATTGTTCAAAATGTTAGTGGTGTTTATACGCAAGTAAAGTGAGAAAAAAAAATCCTAATGCAAATACGTTAGATCGCATGAGTGCTGTTATTTAAATGCAGGCCATGGTGCTGACCCCGGCAGATGAACTACTAACAACAACAACCCCAGAGAAAAGTCTGGAAGGAGAACTCTTGGTCAGTGTTTTAGTCCATTGAAAACCAATTCTTGTCCTTTAGCATCACAATTTATATAACAAGATTTAGGAACTCTAATCTATCCTTTTATCAAAGTGTGATAATGCAAATTTTTTACTGAGATGAAATGAAAGCAGACTTTAAAAACTGTATCCATAGGTGAATACCCTGTCTATTTTTTTGTGTGTGCCTTGTTTAGATGGCAGTGGAAGCATGTGCCACATCACCAAAGGAAACATCAGTAGATATACTGATCCAATCTGCTGACACAAAAGACCAAAAGGTATTAATGCATTTATATTCTATTTATGAAATTCAACAATTTTCAACTGCAGTAATAAAAATCTGCTAGATGTCATCATGCTTTTAATTATTGTTATGACTGTAGGTGTATCAAATGACAGAACTTAACATTTTCTTTATTGGTGTTATAAATTCATCATACTTGATTATAAATTTTAAACATCATAAAATGTGTTAATATTATGTAACTCCTAGTAATGAATAGAAAGTAAAAATACTTTAATTTCAAAAAAAAAAAGAAAGAAAAAGATTACCTTCTAGCAATCAAACACAAGATATTGTGACAGATTATAAATGTCAAACTGCTCTGGGCATAATGGTTACTATGGTGTGCTTTCAGGCATTTTCACCAAAATGTTATTGTTTCGAGTGTGAACTTGTGACAATATGTCTTTTTTTTATTCCTTTTAAACTGACATTAACAAAAAACAATCCTCTGCCTCAGGATGTTGGCCCTTTGCAAAATCAACATCACCTAAAAATGCAAAGCAATATCAACCTTGGTCCATGCTGGCATGGGAAGAACCCCAATGAAAAACTGCCTCCATGCAGACTTTATAGAACACAGCAAGCCCCCAAAGGCAGTGCCATTACCTCCATTCTGCACCCCCAACATTGGCTCAGCAGTGATGAGATCGATTTTGCGTCTCACCTTCTTGCAAGGGAGTACAATGACATTGATGGTTTTCAGTCATCTCTTTTGTTTAGTGTTTTACATAGTGGAGGGATTGTGGGTACTCCGACCAGGCCATTTGTCCAAATTTTACACACAGGGGGAAATCACTGGGTGACAGCAAGCAACCTCTTTGCTGGTAAAAATGAGGTTTGCATTTATGACAGCCTCTCAACAATTTTAGACACCAATACTGAACAGGCCTTATCATGGATGTTAAGACCAAAAGAAGACCAATTTATGGTCATGTTTCCTTCTGTTCAGCAGCAAACCAATGGCAGCAACTGTGGTTTGCTTGCAATTGGATTTGCATATGCACTATGCAGCAACATTAGACCTGAGAACTGTCGGTTCTGTGAGGGTCGGATGAGGCCAGATTTCATCAAGTGTTTCAGAACAGGGAAGATAGAATTCAAAATACAGCCAACATTGTGCAAACCGAAGTCCAGACAGACCACTGTCAGTGTCTATTGTGTGTGCAGGACGGCACACAATAAAGAAATCATGGTGCAGTGTTCATTGTGCCATGGCTGGTATCATCCCACCTGTTTAAACATACCCTCAAATGCCATTTTTGGCATGGATGATTGGCACTGTCAAAATTGTAATGATACATCACTACTCAACCAGGAATGATTATGAGGACTGAAAGATTTCAGAAAATGGAGAAAAGGTTTCAGAAAAATGTACATAGACACGCAGCATTGTAATGTTTCTGGGATTCTGTGACCATTGTTTATAGTTGTGTCTTGTTTCTATTTTCTCTACTCGGACTGGATTTCCTCCATGTGTGTATTGTTTTCTAATTAGCCTATTTTTTTTTATCCATTCCGTTTACTCTCTTCATTGTCAAGTTCTGTTCCTTGTGTACTGTAATGTATATATTTTTTCTAAGTCCTTTATGTTCTTTGTCTTTTTTTTTACATTAAAGTACATATTTAAATACTACGGTGAATATACAAAGTACAGACAGAACAGCATGTTTTATCACTGTACACGTTTTGTAGTACCCCAAAATCCAAAAGTAAATGGTTTGTATATGACTTGCACAACTGGCTGTTTTTTTTTTACACTTAGATTTTTTTTATTACTGTAAAGCTTGTATGGTAAATAATGTAAATAATGTGATATATCTCCAAAATGAAATGAGGTGAGGTTTTTATAGGCATCTAAAGTCAAATAATGAGACATATCTCCAAAATGCTGCAGTAAAATGGTTTGATATGAGGTGTGTATACTGTATGGGACGTCCCCTATAAGAACTGGCCATTCTTTTCCTCTACTTATTAGAAATGAGTTTTTTATAGATGTTTAAAGTAGATTAAAGTGACATATCTCCAAAATGCTGCAGCAAAATGGTTTGATATGAGGTGTGTATACTGTATGGGATGTCCCCTATAAGAACTGGCCATTCTTTTCCTCTACTTATTAGAAATGAGGTTTTTATAGATGTTTAAAGTAGAATAAAGTGACATATTTCCAAAATGCTGCAGTAAAATGGTTTGATATGAGGTGTGTATACTGTATGGGACGTCCCCTATAAGAACTGGCCATTCTTTTCTTCTACTTATTAGAAATTAGGTTTTTATAGGTGTTTAAAGTAGAATAGTGGCATATATCTCCAAAATGCTGCAGTAAAATGGTTTGATATGAGGTGTGCATACTGTATGGGACGTCCCCTATAAGAACTGACCATTATTTTTTTCTACTTATTAGAAATGAGGTCTTTATAGGCCTCCGAAGTAGTAAACTGTGACAAAACTCCAAAATGCTACAGTAAAATGGTTTGATATGAGGTGTGCATACTGTATGGGACGTCCCCTATAAGAACTGACCATTATTTTTTTCTACTTATTAGAAATGAGGTCTTTATAGGCCTCCGAAGTAGTAAACTGTGACAAAACTCCAAAATGCTACAGTAAAATGGTTTGATATGAGGTGTGTATACTGTATGGGACGTCCCCTATAAGAACGGACCATTATTTTTTTCTACTTATTAGAAATTAGGTTTTTATAGGTGTTTAAAGTAGAATAATGGCATATATCTCCAAAATGCTGCAGTAAAATGGTTTGATATGAGGTGTGTATACAGTATGTGACGTCCCCTATAAGAACTGGCCATTATTTTCCTCTACTTATTAGAAATGAGGTTTTTATAGGTGTTTAAAGTAGAATAGTGGCATATATCTCCAAAATGCTGCAGTAAAATGGTTTGATATGAGGTGTGTATACAGTATGGGACGTCCCCTATAAGAACTGGCCATTCTTTTCTTCTACTAATTAGAGATGAGGTTTTTATAGGCATCTAAAGTCAAATAATGAGACATATCTCCAAAATGCTGCAGTAAAATGGTTTGATATTAGGTGTGTATACAGTATGGGACGTCCCCTATAAGAACTGGCCATTCTTTTCCTCTACTTATTAGAATTGAGGTTTTTATAGGTGTTTAAAGTAGAATAGTGGCATATATCTCCAAAATGCTGCAGTAAAATGGTTTGATATTAGGTGTGTATACAGTATGGGACGTCCCCTATAAGAACTGGCCATTCTTTTCCTCTACTTATTAGAAATTAGGTTTTTATAGGTGTTTAAAGTAGAATAGTGGCATATATCTCCAAAATGCTGCAGTAAAATGGTTTGATATGAGGTGTGCATACTGTATGGGACGTCCCCTATAAGGACTGACCATTATTTTTTTCTACTTATTAGAAATGAGGTCTTTATAGGCCTCCGAAGTAGTAAACTGTGACAAAACTCAAAAATGCTACAGTAAAATGGTTTGATATGAGGCATGTATACTGTATGGGACGTCCCCTATAAGAACTGACCATTAGTTTTTTCTACTTATTAGAAATGAGGTTTTTATAGGTGTTTAAAGTAGAATAGTGGCATATATCTCCAAAATGCTGCAGTAAAATGGTTTGATATGAGGTGTGCATACTGTATGGGACGTCCCCTATAAGGACTGACCATTATTTTTTTCTACTTATTAGAAATTAGGTTTTTATAGGTGTTTAAAGTAGAATAGTGGCATATATCTCCAAAATGCTGCAGTAAAATGGTTTGATATTAGGTGTGTATACAGTATGGGACGTCCCCTATAAGAACTGGCCATTCTTTTCCTCTACTTATTAGAAATTAGGTTTTTATAGGTGTTTAAAGTAGAATAGTGGCATATATCTCCAAAATGCTGCAGTAAAATGGTTTGATATGAGGTGTGCATACTGTATGGGACGTCCCCTATAAGGACTGACCATTATTTTTTTCTACTTATTAGAAATGAGGTCTTTATAGGCCTCCGAAGTAGTAAACTGTGACAAAACTCCAAAATGCTACAGTAAAATGGTTTGATATGAGGTGTGCATACTGTATGGGACGTCCCCTATAAGGACTGACCATTATTTTTTTCTACTTATTAGAAATGAGGTCTTTATAGGCCTCCGAAGTAGTAAACTGTGACAAAACTCCAAAATGCTACAGTAAAATGGTTTGATATGAGGCATGTATACTGTATGGGACGTCCCCTATAAGAACTGACCATTAGTTTTTTCTACTTATTAGAAATGAGGTTTTTATAGGTGTTTAAAGTAGAATAGTGGCATATAACTCCAAAATGCTGCAGTAAAATGGTTTGATATGAGGTGTGCATACTGTATGGGACGTCCCCTATAAGGACTGACCATTTTTTTTTCTACTTATTAGAAATGAGGTTTTTATAGGTGTTTAAAGTAGAATAGTGGCATATATCTCCAAAATGCTGCAGTAAAATGGTTTGATATTAGGTGTGTATACAGTATGGGACGTCCCCTATAAGAACTGGCCATTCTTTTCCTCTACTTATTAGAAATTAGGTTTTTATAGGTGTTTAAAGTAGAATAATGGCATATATCTCCAAAATGCTGCAGTAAAATGGTTTGATATGAGGTGTGTATACAGTATGGGACGTCCCCTATAAGAACTGGCCATTCTTTTCCTCTACTTATTAGAAATTAGGTTTTTATAGGTGTTTAAAGTAGAATAATGTCATATATCTCCAAAATGCTGCAGTAAAATGGTTTGATATGAGGTGTGTATACAGTATGGGACGTCCCCTATAAGAACTGGCCATTCTTTTCCTCTACTTATTAGAAATTAGGTTTTTATAGGTGTTTAAAGTAGAATAGTGGCATATATATCCAAAATGCTGCAGTAAAATGGTTTGATATGAGGCATGTATACTGTATGGGACGTCCCCTATAAGAACTGACCATTAGTTTTTTCTACTTATTAGAAATGAGGTTTTTATAGGTGTTTAAAGTAGAATAGTGGCATATATCTCCAAAATGCTGCAGTAAAATGGTTTGATATGAGGTGTGCATACTGTATGGGACGTCCCCTATAAGGACTGACCATTATTTTTTTCTACTTATTAGAAATTAGGTTTTTATAGGTGTTTAAAGTAGAATAGTGGCATATATCTCCAAAATGCTGCAGTAAAATGGTTTGATATTAGGTGTGTATACAGTATGGGACGTCCCCTATAAGAACTGGCCATTCTTTTCCTCTACTTATTAGAAATTAGGTTTTTATAGGTGTTTAAAGTAGAATAGTGGCATATATCTCCAAAATGCTGCAGTAAAATGGTTTGATATGAGGTGTGCATACTGTATGGGACGTCCCCTATAAGGACTGACCATTATTTTTTTCTACTTATTAGAAATGAGGTCTTTATAGGCCTCCGAAGTAGTAAACTGTGACAAAACTCCAAAATGCTACAGTAAAATGGTTTGATATGAGGTGTGCATACTGTATGGGACGTCCCCTATAAGGACTGACCATTATTTTTTTCTACTTATTAGAAATGAGGTCTTTATAGGCCTCCGAAGTAGTAAACTGTGACAAAACTCCAAAATGCTACAGTAAAATGGTTTGATATGAGGCATGTATACTGTATGGGACGTCCCCTATAAGAACTGACCATTAGTTTTTTCTACTTATTAGAAATGAGGTTTTTATAGGTGTTTAAAGTAGAATAGTGGCATATAACTCCAAAATGCTGCAGTAAAATGGTTTGATATGAGGTGTGCATACTGTATGGGACGTCCCCTATAAGGACTGACCATTTTTTTTTCTACTTATTAGAAATGAGGTTTTTATAGGTGTTTAAAGTAGAATAGTGGCATATATCTCCAAAATGCTGCAGTAAAATGGTTTGATATTAGGTGTGTATACAGTATGGGACGTCCCCTATAAGAACTGGCCATTCTTTTCCTCTACTTATTAGAAATTAGGTTTTTATAGGTGTTTAAAGTAGAATAATGGCATATATCTCCAAAATGCTGCAGTAAAATGGTTTGATATGAGGTGTGTATACAGTATGGGACGTCCCCTATAAGAACTGGCCATTCTTTTCCTCTACTTATTAGAAATTAGGTTTTTATAGGTGTTTAAAGTAGAATAATGTCATATATCTCCAAAATGCTGCAGTAAAATGGTTTGATATGAGGTGTGTATACAGTATGGGACGTCCCCTATAAGAACTGGCCATTCTTTTCCTCTACTTATTAGAAATTAGGTTTTTATAGGTGTTTAAAGTAGAATAGTGGCATATATATCCAAAATGCTGCAGTAAAATGGTTTGATATGAGGCATGTATACTGTATGGGACGTCCCCTATAAGAACTGACCATTAGTTTTTTCTACTTATTAGAAATGAGGTTTTTATAGGTGTTTAAAGTAGAATAGTGGCATATATCTCCAAAATGCTGCAGTAAAATGGTTTGATATGAGGTGTGCATACTGTATGGGACGTCCCCTATAAGGACTGACCATTATTTTTTTCTACTTATTAGAAATGAGGTCTTTATAGGCCACCGAAGTAGTAAACTGTGACAAAACTCCAAAATGCTGCAGTAAAATGGTTTGATATGAGGTGTGTATACTGTATGGGACGTCCCCTATAAGAACTGACCATTAGTTTTTTCTACTTATTAGAAATGAGGTTTTTATAGGCGTTTAAATTTGAATAAAGTGACATATTTCCAAAATGCTGCAGTAAAATGGTTTGATATGAGGTGTGCATACTGTATGGGACGTCCCCTATAAGAACTGACCATTCGTTTTTTCTACTTATTAGAAATTAGGTTTTTATAGGCGTTTAAATTTGAATAAAGTGACATATCTCCAAAATGCTGCAGTAAAATGGTTTGATATGAGGTGTGCATACTGTAAGGAAAGTCCACTATAAGAACTGGCCATTCTTTTCTTCTACTTATTAGAAATTAGGTTTTTATATATGTTTAAAGTAGAATAAAGTGACATATCTCCAAAATGCTGCAGTAAAATGGTTTGATATGAGGTGTGTATACAGTATGGGACGTCCCCTATAAGAACTGGCCATTCTTTTCTTCTACTTATTAGAAATGAGGTTTTTATATATGTTTAAAGTAGAATAGTGGCATATATCTCCAAAATGCTGCAGTAAAATGGTTTGATATGAGGTGTGCATACTGTATGGGACGTCCCCTATAAGAACTGACCATTAGTTTTTTCTACTTATTAGAAATAAGGTTTTTATAGGCGTTTAAATTTGAATAAAGTGACATATTTCCAAAATGCTGCAGTAAAATGGTTTGATATGAGGTGTGTATACAGTATGGGACGTCCCCTATAAGAACTGGCCATTCTTTTCTTCTACTTATTAGAAATGAGGTTTTTATATATGTTTAAAGTAGAATAAAGTGACATATCTCCAAAATGCTGCAGTAAAATGGTTTGATATGAGGTGTGTATACAGTATGGGATGTCCATTATGAGAACTGGCATTTACTTTTTTCTACTTATAAGAAATGGAAACTTTATAGACATCTGAAGTAGTAAAATGTGATATATCTACAAAATGCTGCAGTAAAACGGTTTGAAATGAGGTGTGCACACTGTATGGGACATTGAATTCAAGAGAAACTCTCATTTACTGCAAACAAATAAAAACAAGAGGCATTTAGAAAGAGTCTATACTTTATTTTATCTACTTTTTGCAAATAATTATGCTGTAAACCTCTACATAAAAAAAATGTCTTGAGGTGTTACCTGTAAAGAAAAAACAAAACATAAGTCAAAGAAATAGACAACTGTCAAAGAAGACACGAGTGTAAATAAAAAGGATAACAGAGTAACATACAAAAAATCTCAAAACATGGCATCATACTGTATAATCTTAGACAGACATATAGATATACATATAGATAGAAAGATAGAAAGAAAGAAAGAGAAACAAACAAACAAACAAAAAAGATAGATAGATAGATAGATAGATAGATAGAGATACATACAGTACATACATAGAAAAAAGATAGATAGAAAGAAAGAAAGAAAGAAAGAAAGAAAGAAAGAAAGAAAAAAGAAAGAAAGAAAGAAAGTAAGAAAGAAAGAAAGAAAAAGAGATAGAAAGAAAGAAAAAAGAAAGAAAAAGATAGATAGATAGAAAGAAAAAGATAGATAGATAGAAAGAAAGAAAAAGATAGATAGATAGAAAGAAAGAAAAAAGAAAGAAAAAGATAGATAGAAAGAAAGAAAAAAAGATAGATAGAAAGAAAGAAAAAAGAAAGAAAAAGATAGATAGATAGATAGATAGATAGATAGATAGATAGATAGAAAAAGATAAATAGAAAGCAAGAAAAAAGAAAGAAAAAGATAGAAAGAAAGAAAAAGATAGATAGATAGAAAGAAAAAGATAGATAGAAAGAAAGAAAAAAGATAGATAGAAAGAAAGAAAAAAGAAAGAAAAAGATAGATCGATAGATAGATAGATAGATAGATAGATAGATAGATAGCAAAAGATAGATAGAAAGCAAGAAAAAAGAAAGAAAAAGATAGAAAGAAAGAAAAAGATAGATAGATAGATAGAAAGAAAAAGATAGATAGAAAGAAAGAAAAAAGAAAGAAAAAGATAGAAAGAAAGAAAAAGATAGATAGATAGATAGATAGAAAGAAAAAGATAGATAGAAAGAAAGAAAAAAGAAAGAAAAAGATAGATAGATAGAAAGAAAAAGATAGATAGATAGATAGATAGATAGAAAGAAAAAGATAGATAGATAGAAAGAAAGAAAGAAAAAGATAGATAGAAAGAAAGAAAGAAAGAAAAAGATAGAAAGAAAAAATATAGATAGAAAGAAAGAAAAAGATAGAAAAAAGATAGATAGAAAGAAAGAAAAAAGAAAGAAAAAGATAGATAGATAGAAAGAAAAAGATAGATAGATAGAAAAAAAGATGATATATAGAAAGAAAGAAAGAATGAAAGAAAGAAAGAAAGAAAGAAAGAAAGAAAGAAAGAAAGAAAGAAAGAAAGAAAGAAAGAAAGAAAGAAAAAAGAAGATATATAGAAAGAAAAAAAGAAGATATATAGAAAGAAAAAAAGAAAGAAAAAAGATAGATAGATAGATAGATAGATAGATAGATAGATAGATAGATAGATAGATAGATAGATAGATAGATAGATAGATAGATAGATAGATAGATAGATAGATAGATAGATAGATAGATCTGGGCAACTCAAGCGCTCTGAAAGCGCGTTCTTTCTCTGCTGTTACTGAGATTACCGTATTTATAGTAATAGGCGCACATACTTTTTTTTTTTTTTTTTTTTGGCGGCTGGCTTGACCGTGTATTTTCAAACTGCGGCTGGCTTGACCGCGGTATTTCGCGCTCCACGTCATCACCAGTCATAACTAACGTGTGTAAGTATTCATACATCTCGCCATTGTTATACAAATGACAGTATTTTTAACGGTTATTGTTGTGAATATTACATACTATTTTTGATGATTATAATTTACCTCAGTGAATGCAGCCAGCTTAGCTAGTTTGTGAAGTAAAGTGATTTTATTTTAGGTAGTTGTAAAATAGTGCAATATAATTGTAAATATATAATATAATAATAAAAATTTAAATATGAATGTAGTCCTATATATATTTGTTATATCATATATCACAGATATATCATATCTGCGCGACCCCGTCGTTGACTTTCTTTGACGTTTGCAGGGCGTTTCAAATGAGCGGTTATTGTCAATGAAGTCCACTTTAACTGATATACCGTGCACAGGGAGCAGGGGAGCAGTGAACACTGCGTATGGACCCTGTCGAATGGAACGCACCTTAGATGTGTAAAAACAAGTGGAAAGTTTTCCACAGCACGCCGCTGTCTCCTTTCCACAAGCGCTTGCTCTCCCGTGGCGTCTGTCGTTGCTATGCAACCATGAACTGCGCTCTCTATGATGACAAGGAAGTATCAGCAAAAGATTAATTGATTTCTAGCCCTTGCATTAGCTTTACTACTAGATATATTTATGGAGATGAAAAATAAGGCGCCCTGTACAGCTATGATCAGCTGTTCGGCCAAGCATTCAATGTTACACTGCAAGCTGATCAGTTGGTTCGTTGCTGCCGCGCTCTATCACTCGCACACCAGAGCAAATTGTTTTTTAATGTTTCAATTTCGTGATTAAAATGACGTAATTTGGAAGCGGATAATTTCTTCACAAACAGCTCATTATGACTCAATGTTAGAATGCTGCACCTACACTCGAATGAGATCAGCGCAACGCAGACCACTGCATTGACAGTGTGAAACATATGATCTGTCTACGGCCAGAAATGGCAGCGGGATGTGTAACTCTAGCATATGGCGCATATGTCATATAAAGTTAGGCAAGGCCAAACAGCGTTATCCATGTTGTTGCGATTGCATCGCTAGAGTAAGCTAATAGTGAAACTGATAGCGTTTTTCATTTAATTACAATATGAGGACTGACGGTAGGCTATAAAAATCAGCGTTTCTATGTAGGTGATGACAACCATCTTGACAGCAGCAATCAAAGCATCGCTAATTACAGTAGACCTTAATTTGAGATAGTAAATTTGTTCCTAATCAAAGGGAACACTCGACCACAGAACAGCTGGGTGAGTTTTGTATTGGCTTATTGGATACAGTAAATGAAGACTGTCAACTTCTTTTCAATACTATTTCATCACCCAAAACACTCCCACTCTCTGCTGTATATTCATAACCAATTATTTCAAAACCAACAACCAAGCCACATAAACAATGCCATTGGCACTAGTCTAAATTGCAGACATGTCTCTTAATGCACATAACTTTTCCCCTTTTTGCACAATCTTGAAAAAAGTACTATTGTTGAAATTCTCAGATCAAGCAAACTTCAACGCACCCTTATCCACTACCTGCTAACGTTAGTGCACTGCACCCGAGCAAGCACACTTTGCAGTTCCTCCGGAAATGCATTTTTCTAGTTCATGATTAAAAATCTAAACCAAAAGATTACTTTTAGTATCATAATTATTCAACCGTAATGAATTAAAATTGACTCCCCTAATATACGCGGGACTCAAAAGAGGTCCAGGCTTCCAGTCAGCACCTCCTGTCTTTCACAATTTTTTTTTTCCAAATGAATAAAACACACTTTTAAGATTCAAAATTAACACTAGAATACCAAAATATTATATTTAAAAAAAAATACAGACTTGGAAATACAGACTTGGTTATGAATGCAGCTTGGAAAAAACTGCAATTCATTATTTAGGAATAAGATTCAACAAGATTAGTTTAGTATTACAATTGCAACATTGTTTGCAGAGACGAAGAATAGCTGAATCACCACGAGATCTTCCATCGCACATATCTTATAACGTTACACTCATCTCGCAAAGTCGTGATAGCTACACTACACGGAAAGCCAGCCAAAAAAATTTGATAGATGGTAAAGAATCAATGCAGGAAAAAGGAGAAAAAAAAAGAAAAACAAAACCAAACTAGATTCAATCCACTGTAGTGTTAGTATGATGACACATGATCAGATATTGTTTTTGCAATTTTTATTTTCTTTTAAATGTATGGATTTATACTGTTCTACCAAACTCTTGTCTCTTTTGACCTGTCTGTAAATACCTGTAATATAGAATAATACTCTTCACTTGTATATTGTTTTATCACTGTCATTTAATATGTTTATTTGTTGATTGTAAAGGATGACAGAATTTTACTGTGAACTATCCCTTTAATTTATTAACTTGCTCTCCTAATCTGCTGTTTCTCTCTCATTATAGGGTAGTGAACATCCTGAGCTTGAACTCATTAGGGATATTCCTTGCATATTTTATTTGTGACTCTGTATTGTGTTCACTAGTGATGAATTATAATGAACGCAGCAATCTTAGGAAAAGGGCCCTCAAAAGAGATGACACTTTTCTTAAATCAGTGAATCATGAGGTGTATGACCATACTGATAATCTTAACAACTCTCCTGTTAGCATTCCTCCTGGTGGCATTCCCTCTGACTGCAGACCTTCAGATTTGAATCCTACTTGCATCTCTGTTAGTGAGAATACAAACAGTAGCCATGATTGTAGCAGTACTGGTGAAACAAACGATGAAAGTGATCTCAGAAGCAGCATTACTGACTGGGCACTTCGTTTTGGTGTATCTCTCATTGCACTTTCTGCTTTATTGGCAATTCTTAGAGTGCATTTACCATTCCTGCCAAAAGATGGAAGGTCACTGTTAAAAACGAAAACAGAGTACAATGTGGAGATGATTGCCGGTGGATCTTTCCACTATTTTGGTATTGTCAATGCTTTCAGAAACACGTTGAGAAGTGTATGTTCTCATTTTACAGACGGGCACACATTTAACATGCAGCAAAATTTTGACGGCATCCCACTTTTCAAAAGTTCTTCAGTTCAACTTTGGCCTATTCTTGGCATGTTCAAAGGTCTATCTAAGAAACCTGTTGTCATATGGTTGTTTTGTGGGACCACTAAGCCAAAAAAATCTTTCTGACTATCTCAGTCACTTAGTTTGTGAGTTGCAGAGTTTAAGAAGAGGTTTTGTTTTTGGTGGCAAGACTTTCTTTGTCAAGGTAACATCTATCATGTGTGACGCTCCAGCACGAGCCTTTATCAAAGGTATAAAATCTCATACAGGATACTATGGCTGTGACAAATGTCAGCAGAAAGGTTCCTATGTGAAACACTGCATGACATTTCCTGAGAACGATGCCTCCTGTAGAACAGATGAAGCTTTTCGACTGGGATTAGATGAGGAACACCATCTAACACACTGTCCTCTTCTAGAAACTGACATTGACATGGTAACTGGTTTTCCTCATGATTACATGCACCTTGTGTGTTTGGGTGTAGTGAGACGTCTAACGGATCTGTGGTGTGGTGCAGTGGGCCCCCTGCGTACAAGGCTTTCGAGCATTCAAGTATTGGGTATCTCTGAGAGACTGGTAGCATTGAATTCCAGCAGAGTTTGCCAGAAAGCCTAGGGCTCTCAGTGAGAGACTTCGTTGGAAGGCCACTGAATTCCGTCAACTATTGCTGTACACGGGCCCTGTTGTTTTAAAGAGTGTGTTGCCTCGCCAGGTTTATGATAACTTTATGCTGTTGTCTGTTGCCATCTACATTTTGGCAAATTCAAATTCTGTACCACAAACACTGACAGAAGCAGTACATCAGTTCAGACAGCTTACTGTTGATGGTGTCATGCTGCGAATATCGAGCAAAGATGATTGCATTGCTATTCATGGCAAAGTGATTTCAGTAAAAAACATCATTGCTTATGGGGGTAAAGAGTATGTTATGTTTCAAGAGTATAGAGAGAAAGAGGCCTTATACACTCTTGACTCCAGAAACATGGGAGTATTCCTCGTGTCCAATTTATCAACAGTGATGCACTTTACTGAGCTCACAAAGCCCTGGCAGAAGTGTGTGAGGTTGCCCCTGGGAGACAAATTTGCAGTCTTCCCTCTGACTCACACATCTTAATATCACCAATTAATGTACATAGTTCTTGAGAAGCAGCAACACCATGTCTGGATTATATTGTGGGATATGCTTTTGTAAGTGGCATTTATAAATTCGATTTTTAAATTAAATTAAGTCTAAAATTAATTACAACTCTTGTTTTTTTCAGCCAATGTATCATATCGTAATCTTTGAAACCACAAATGAAGTCGAGGTTGTCCCCCATAATTGGGTAAGGGACAATGTTTGTATGTGGCCTCCATACAAATATGAAGATAGAGTTAAAGCCATAAAATCAATGGTAAAGCCAGGACCATCCTGGACTCCCTTCAAAATCCGGATTATTTTTACCAGAGGTACATATCCTTAGCTTCCATGGGTCAGATTTACTAACCGGTTGCACCAGCATAAACCGTCTTTTGGTGTCGGGATTTATTAAAGATACTAAAAAGGCGTGAACAGTTATTTTTGCGTCTGACCTTGTTGCATATGCGTTTTTAAGAGTTTCCCTTTCAGACTCATGCAAAATCATTCAGATTAATTTAAATGAATCATGCAAGGTGATTAAAGGGTTAGTTCACCCAAAAATGAAAATTCTGTCAGTAATTACTCACCCTCATGTTGTTCCAACCCCGTAAGACCTTCGTTCATCTTCGCAACACAAATTAAGATATTTTTGATGCAATCTGAGAGCTGGATCACTCCTCCATAGGCTTCTAAGGGACTGAAACTTGCTGGCCCAGAAAAGTTCTTAAAGAGATCGTTAATATAGTCCAAGTGACTACAGTGGCTCAATCTTAAGTTTATAAAGCGACGAGAATACTTTTTGTGCGCAAAAAACACACAAAAATAACAACTTTATTTCACTATTCATTTCCTTCTCTCTGGGCTTCGAGTTTTTTCACGTAGTGTTTTAGTGCAGTGCGTCTGTGTTGCACGTCACACGCATCACACACGTGACCAGCGTCGGCCAATAGTGAGCCTACGTGTGACGTATAAAAGTATTCACAAAGTATTCTCGTCGCTTGATAAACTTAAGATCGAGCCACTGTAGTCACTTGGCCCAGAAAATGTATTAAAGACATCGTTAATATAGTCCAGCAAGTTCCAATCCCTTAGAAGCCTATGGAGGAGTGATCCAGCTCTCAGATTTATCAAATATCTTAATTTGTGTTCTGAAGATGAACGAAGGTCTTACGGGGTTGGAACAACATGAGGGTGAGTAATTACTGACAGAATTTTCATTTTTGGGTAAACTAACCCTTTAACTAAGGTTTGTGCTAGTTAATTTCTTGGTATTTGCACCATTTGCACCATGAAATTCTGTTCCCTCGTCTTCAGAAACCTGCACAAACCTGACAGAAGAACCGACCTTAAAAAAATAAAAAAAATAAAAGGAACGAAAGATGAGCAAGGTGAGAAATAAGAAGAAAAAGGTGAACCCCATGGAAACACCTATCCTCTTTCAATATGAGCGCTCACTTGAGGAATATGCGGGGCTTTACTTGGATCTTTATGATGATGTGACATGGGATGAAGAGGAACTTAAACAGAGTTTTTGGGGTGGATTGAAAGACCCTCTTGCCCAGATACTTCTGGTAAAAGATCTCTCTCTCACTTTCCTTGAGTTCGTGGATCACACGCTATGGGTGTGTGGATCCAAATTCGTGGTGGAAGAGCTTCCACTCCAGCCAGTTCCGAGTCCAGTATGTCCTGTGCCCGTCGCCTGTCCACAAGAGCCAGAGCCAGTCTTCGATCAAGAGCCAGAGCCAGTCTTCGAGCAAGAGCCAGAGCCAGAACCAGTCTTCGAGCAAGAGCCCGAGCCAGTCTTCGAGCAAGAGCCAGAGCCCGTCGCCTGTTCGCCAGAACCGGAGCCAATCGCCTGCCCGCCAGAGACTGAACATGCCGCACCTGAGTCTGCTCTGGAAGACACAACGCTCATTGTGGGGTCCATGGCTGTTTTGTGTGTGTGGGCAGCACACACATCAGCTACAGCCCATGAACTCAGCCCAGAGTCTCCTGATATGCTGATCCCGTCCAGCCCCGAGTTTCCTGATAGGCTGGTCCCGTCCAGCCCCGAGTTCCCTGATACGCTGGTCCTGTCCAGTCCTGAGTTTTCCAATCTGCTGGTCCTGCCCAGCCCAGAGCCCGTTGATCCTGCGCCAGAGCCCGTTGATCCTGCGCCAGAGCCCGTTGATCCTGCGCCAGAGCCCTCTTCGCCGCTGGTTCCGTCCAGCTCAGAGCCCTCTTCGCCGCTGGTTCCGTCCAGCTCAGAGCCCTCTTCGCCGCTGGTTCCGTCCAGCTCAGAGCCCTCTTCGCCGCTGGTTCCGTCCAGCTCAGAGCCCTCTTCGCCGCTGGTCCTGTCCAGCTCAGAGCCCTCTTCGCCACTGGTCCTGTCCAGCTCAAAGCCCTCTTCACCGCTGGTCCTGCCCAGCCCAAGACTCTCTTTGCTACCAGACCCCCCCCTTTTCTGTCAATTTCCCCATTAAAATTTTTGGGGGGGGGCGCAGTATACCTGCTAGGGGGACAGCGGAGGGCTCTCCGACGCGGTTCCCAGTCCCACCATGGCCACCTGAAAAAACATCTCCGCCATGGCCACCCGAAGGATCATCTCCGCCATGGCCACCCGAAGGATCATCATGGCCACCCGAAGGATCATCTCCGCCATGGCCACCCGAAGGATCATCTCCGCCATGGCCACCCGAAGGATCATCTCCGCCATGGCCACCCGAAGGGTCAGCACCGCCATGGCCACCCGAAGGGTCAGCACCACCATGGCCACCCAAAGGGTCATCTCCACCATGGCCACCCGAAGGGTCAGCACCACCATGGCCACCCGAAGGGTCAGCACCGCCATGGCCACCCGAAGGGTCAGCACCACCATGGCCACCCAAAGGGTCATCTCCACCATGGCCACCCGAAGGGTCACCACCGCCCTGGACACCCGAGGGTCCGACAGCTCTGCCCTGGCCACGCCCACAGCCTGCTCCGCCCTGGTCCCCTGACCAGCCTGCTCCGCCTGGACCGTCCTGGAGTTCAGGATGCCCACCCTCCCACCCCTTTGGATGTTATACGGCGCGAGGACGCGCCTTTGGGGAGGGGGGGGGGGGGGGGTACTGTCACGTTTCTATGTTTTGGTTTAGTTTTGTGATCTAGTTTTCCCCTGTCTTTTGTGATTTTTGGTTTAATCCTGTTAGTTTTTCCCTGTCTGTTTAATTAGAAATTCCCATCACCTGTGTCTTGTTAATTATCCTGTTAGCCCCAGTATATTTAAGCCCTGTGTTTTCCCTCAGTGTTTGTCGGTTCTCGTCCATGTATGGTTGTGTGTTTCTGAGTTCCTGGATTTTCCTGAGTGCTTGAATTTTCCTGTAACCTGAGTTTGTAAATAAACCAGCTGCACTGAAATTCTGTTCCCTCGTCTTCAGAAACCTGCACAAACCTGACAGCTTGCATGTTCTGATAATTTTGCCTTTGAATTTAGTAGGGCTGTCACAAACGATTATTTTTTTTGTAATCTGTTTATTATGCTCTGCTTGCATGTTCTGATAATCTTTCTAGGACTATCTATGAAATCTGATTCTGTTGCATAGAACTGAATAAATATATTAATTTTTATTTATTTATTTTATGTGCCTATTTTCTGTCCAATTTTTGTGTTACTTTAAAAATAATTGTGGCTATTTGACTTTCAGGAAAATTATTGATTGTGCATCCAGAAGTTTTGGTTTCTGCCCAGAATTTTAATTTTGGTGCATCCCTACTTAAAATACATATGTAAAAACAATGAGGCATACAATTGGTTTAAATAAAGCAGGGCTCGACATTTAAGCCTTGTCACGTGCTTGTCCTTCGGACAAGTAAATCGGTCATTCACTTAGATTTTTTTGTGTTGTAAATAGAATTTATTTTGAAGCAATATTTCCCCTAATCGTATTAAATGTGTGCTCCATCGTTCATTTTAAATTCTTACATTTGAACAATTACTTTTTGAATAATGAGACACTATAGGGATTTTATAAATTATCGCAGTATGTTTACTGAGTTTCTGTGTGCTGCACTCATTTGGTTTGATTTCTCGAGAGGTTGGGCAAGCCTCAACAGCGCAAACCTTGCTGACAGTACATTATTATCACTTTTGATCGCCACACACACTAAATTATTGTAGAATCATTCTCCCTTTTTTCCTGTACAGGTACCAGCAGAGCAGGGAATTACTCTCAACCACTGGCCAGAGAGGACGCAGAGACTATGAATTGTGAGTATTTGAAAACACTGGGCATACGAGTTACAGAGTGCTTCAATTTGATAATAGTTAGACTTGAGCTTGCCTCAAAGCTCCTGAACACTGACCTCTCCAATTTCTCCCTCTTGTTTCCCTGTACAGGTACCAGCAGAGCAGGGAATTACTCTCAACCACAGGCCAGAGAGGACGCAGAGACTATGAATTGTGAGTAGTTGATCGTGTCTCTGAAAAGACCCTTAATAGTTAGACTTGAACTTGCCTCAAAGCTCCTGAACACTGACCTCTCCTATTTCTCCCTCTTGTTTCCCTGTACAGGTACCAGCAGAGCAGGGAATTACACTCAACCACTGGCCAGAGAGGACGCAGAGACGAATTATGAGTATTTGAAAACACTGGGCATGCGAGTTACAGAGTAGATGTGCTTCAATTTGATAATAGTTAGACTTGAACTTGCCTCAAAGCTCCTGAACACTGACCTCTCCAATTTCTCCCTCTTGTTTCCCTGTACAGGTACCAGCAGAGCAGGGAATTACTCTCAACCACAGGCCAGAGAGGACGCAGAGACTATGAATTGTGAGTAGTTGATCGTGTCTCTGAAAAGACCCTTAATAGTTAGACTTGAACTTGCCTCAAAGCTCCTGAACACTGACCTCTCCTATTTCTCCCTCTTGTTTCCCTGTACAGGTACCAGCAGAGCAGGGAATTACTCTCAACCACTGGCCAGAGAGGACGCAGAGACTATGAATTGTGAGTATTTGAAGAAAACACAGGACATGTAATCGTCCAGTCATTTTATGAAAAAAGGTAGGACAAATTGCAACAGAAGCAAATTCAACTGATTTTTGTATCCTGAATATGTCCTGAGTAAGGGAAAAAAAAGCCCAGAAGAATCCCTTTAGGGGAAAGTTTAGAAAGACCCAAATATAGCCTATTCATCTTTTTTCTCATGAATAGGGTAACATTTTTAACCTGTATTTCCCCATGAGAATTACTGAGTTGATTACTTGCATCAAGACAAACAAAAAAATTATACGTTTTTTAAAATTGTTTGTTAACATGGGCAAACGGTGCATAATCTAATTACGTATGTGCTAATTTGCATAAATACCACAACAGATCTAAACATTGGGTATAGCCAGGTGAAAATGTCTTGTTGGCAGTAAAAGACTTGACGTTAAGGTCTGAATGGAACCTGTTTCGGGATGGGTCTGTGGGACTGTTTCTGGGGGATGAGTCTGAGGGAACAGAAGAGAAGGGGTTAGGAGAATGCAGAAGACAAAGGAAGGTAAAATAAAAAGTGAACCCCCAGAAACAGTCCCACGGACCCAGCCCCAAACCCCATCTCTGCAATAATAATTATTATAGGCTGGTTTAAAGTACTACTTCCTTTATGTATAATCCCCAATGGGATTCTTCACGGCTTTTTTTTTCTTTACTCAGGACATATTGAGGATACAAAATCAGTTGAGTTTGCTTCTGTTGCAATTTGTCCTAGGTTGACCCCCATTTTGGCTTAAAATGACTGGATTATAATTATTCTTATTTTTTTTTATGTTTATAGCTGTGTCTGAAACTGTTCACTCCTTCACTAATCCCTATATAATGGTGTATGGCGTTTGAGTGCACTATATCTGCAAGGAGTGAATGAAAATAAGTGAGTGGGGGACTTCCGGGTTAACATCGTCAAAATGGCAGCATAGAGCTGGTGCTCCCGAAAAGAATATTCTAAAAAACTCCCTATACTCTTTAAATCAAGATTTAAGTCATATATAACGTAAGAATTCAAAGGGAGCAAGATGGAAACTAGGTGCAAAATGAAGAAAGTTACAAAATCTACAGAGATAATCGACGACAACCCGCGTCCTCGCCTCCCAGCGCACAGATAAGCAGCCACGAGGAAGACCCAGTGATTCCCGCCGGAGAAATCGTCGATCTGAGCCTCATTCTTAAGGAGTTAAGAGATTTTCGTCAAGATAATGTAAGACTGAAAATACTGGTTGAGGCCTGTGGGCCCGGCTGGCTAATTAACATTTGAACTCACAGAAGCACATGAACTAACAACAAAGAACTCACACAAGAACATGGTTTAATGTGAATGTTTATCATTGACTGTTATGCTTTTGGTGTCATTTGAAATGTCTCAAAGTGAGTGGTACAGATATCTCATATCCAGATAGATCAAATAAAAGGAAATAAGGTTTATAGAAGTTCATAGAAAACTGGTTTAGAGATAACGCCAGATAAGGCAACCCCCCTTCTGTGGGATAGAAGCCATTTGAGGGTGGTCTCACCACATCCCCCTTGTCACCTGGTCAGAGGATAAAGGAAGGTGTTCTGGCTCTCTCTGTCTCTTCTTCTTGGCTGGACGTGGAATTGGATAGGTGGTTTCTCTCTCTCTCTCTCTCTCTCTCTCTCTTTCCCTTTCTCTCTCTCTATCTCAGGTACAAGCTGGGTAAGATTCTTTGGTGTAACCAATGTATAACCATGTTCTAGATATTTGAATTGATTGTGGAATTGATCTCTGATATCTGAAATATTAAATTGCTACAATGTGATTATTCCAACTGGGTTTGACATTGTTTATTTAATGGTTAAAAGGAATAGTCAAACATTCGCTCACTTTTAGTGAGGCACAGATATTATTAAAACCTTTCATTTATGGAGACAGATGAATTAACGAGTAAATACATATGATTAATGTATTGCAAATTTAACCAACCAATACTTTGCATGAGTGAGGACAGAACATGTGATAACCTTCCCCGTGTATTGGCGAACCGGAGATTGGGCCAAATATAGCGGGCTTTACAAAATGGTGACCTCGGACGTGATCTCAAAACAGATCAAAACAGTTTCACGAGAAATGTCCTTTTCAGCAAGTATTTGGGATTTTAAAATCAACAAGAGGTTTGAACATCTTCTCTTTCTTCCGCCGCGATGGTAAGTAAACTTTTTCTGCCCTTTATAGAAGTGTTGAAGAAATGTTTGCATTGTTTACGGGTCGGAATTAAAGCCCTTTGTTTAGAACGTGATGCGGTAGCTAGATGAAGAATGAAAACCCTTGTGCATTAGATTTTAAAGATCTCCTTGTTTTGCCTAAGCAACAAGAAACGAAACCTAAAGTGAGAATAGCATCTTCCAAATAATGAATAATCGATGAAGAGCTAAAAAAGTAAAGACTAAAAGTTTTAAAATCAGGCGCATGTTTTCCGGCCATTGTTGAAACCAGCAACACGTGAAAAGAATGAGCAAACTAACAGAAAACAGAGAAAGAAAAATCTAAGTTTGTAAAAGATCGGAAAACACGTGATTTTATAAATAAAAAGGCAGATCGATGCATTGTTTATGAAAAGAAAATTTGGGGGAAACAGGATGATATGATTTACAAGCTAAAACTCAAATATCAAGGCTAATGCTAAGTGCTATTGTCAATGCTAACCCATGCTGTGCCCAAGGCTAATGCTAAAGGCTAAAGCCATGCTGCGTCCAAACGCTTAAACCATGTTTTGTCTCACTGGCTGACTGGTAGGCCCAAAAGCCACATTGAAAACATTAATATCCTATACTAAACCTAAACTAATCTTGACAAACTCTATATTCCATTAAAATCTTAAACTTTGACAATTTAATTTGGCTTATTTAAGTTCCTCTGAGAAGTAAACCCCTAAAGTATTTGATATGCTGGGATGGAGATAGATCTTTTTTAGAAAGAAGACCATCTAGTCAAAAATCTGGGAAAATTAACTGTAAGCCCATTATTGTGAAAGCATGTGTACTGATCATGTCTTGTTTACATTATGGGCCGAAAAGGTTCAGCCTACACTGTACAAACTCAGTAGAAAAGGTCTTAACATGGATGCTATTGACAATGAAATTTTCACTTGGTGGAAAACAGTGGGTAGTAAACAGAAGAAATCAAAACATGGTGAAATAATTGAGGCTTTAAACTTCATAAGTTATAAACGGCTAAATGAGTTAACAAAATTTCTATCTTCGCTTATGGATGCTACCCACTGAGCACAGACACGTCCAAACGACGTCATTACAACGTCTTTGTCGAACGTTCAGAAGACGTCCACTGAGTAGCCAGAATGAAAGTTTTTGCAACGTCTTTTTTAGACGTCTTTTTGACGTTCAATGTTGACGTCCAGGTGACATAAAAAGTGAACGTTCAAAAGACGTCCAATGAAGAGTCAGCTTGAACGTCTTTTTTAGACGTCTTTTTGACGTTCAGCTGACATAAAAAGTGAACGTTCAGAAGACGTCCACTGAAGAGCCAGAATGAAAGTTTTTATGACGTCTTTTTGACGTTCACTGTTGACGTCCAACTGACATAAAAAGTGAACGTTCAGAAGACGTCCACTGAGTAGCCAGAATGAAAGTTTTTATGACGTCTTTTTTAGACGTCTTTTTGACGTTCACTGTTGACGTCCAACTGACATAAAAAGTGAACGTTCAGAAGAAGTCCGCTGAAGAGCCTGAATGAAAGTTGTTTTTGACGTCTTTAGACGTCTTTTTAGCGTTCACTCTTGACGTACATATTGAACGTTCATTAGACGTCTCTTTTAAATGATGATTTTTGATGTCCAAGTGACATCTTTACAATGTTGTAAATGAAAGTTTTCACGACGTCATTTCAACGTCACTTACAGACGTCTAAAGAACATTCATAAAAGTTTTTAAGATGCACAAACCAAATTAGCTTTACTATTAGCTTTATTAAACCATGTTTTGGTCATCAAACAGGCTTTTGTTCCAAGGTTGGATGACAACATGGTATTCAATAAAACTCATTGTAGTCATAGTAAAAAGCAGTGTGCAGAACTACTGCTTTAAAATTGTAAATAATAAATTAATACCTATCCCTTTGATGCACCTGTCTAAAACATGCAAATACGTTTTAGTAGCCTTATATTTTTGCAATTGGAAATAAGTTACATCTGATTATTGATCAAAAAATGCAAAAATAGTTTGAAATGACAATTTTTTTTCCATCTTTAATGAGGTTTTCAGCAAATTAACAGGCTGATAAATAAAACAACTCTAATGGTTACACTGAACTGCCAAGTGAACAAAAAACAAATTACTCCAGACCAAGATTGGGGGAGGGTGGTTGGAAAGGGGAGATATAAAGTCCCCTAAACTAGAAATAAACACACATGCCTTACAGTACTCATGTAAAATTCCTCATTATTTCCACCCCTGTATGCCCTCCACGGCACGTTTAAGATGTTCTGCTGCATGATGCTTGATTGTAGCCTCTGTAGCTTCTTTATCCCATTTCATGACTGCAGCTGCAAGAGTTGAACAAAAACAAAAAATCCATAAGTATGTAAAGAAAACCAGTTACATTGTTAACATTGCAAGTTAACATACAATATTTTTATACCGCCTCATTGTTTACAAGCGTGGAGGAGGATTGTTCAAATTTATTGTATGTTGAATGACATATTTATGGATTTTTGTCAGTTTATTTAAAAATGTTTTAGTCTTCGCAAGTTCACTTTGTAAACAACGGGGCGGTACTTCTGCCTACGTCCAGCGTGAAACTGCATTGATTTGGACTTCAACAATTTGGTTACCGCTGAAGTCCATTGTGTGGAGAAAAATCCTGGAATGTTTCCTCAAAAAACTTTTATTTTCCTCTGAAGAAAGAAAGACATGAATATCTTGGATGGCATTGGGGTGAGTAAATTATCAGGAAATTTTCATTTTGAGGTGAACTAATCCTTGAAGTGGCAATACTACAGTGACCAATGGTGTGGTATATGGCAGCAAACAAATGACTGAAAATGGGTTCTGTAAACTCGCATCGCTGTATGTTAGGAAGGTGTAAGACTGCAATAGACAGTGACCTTGGGTGACAAGATATTTAAGATAGCAATTATGAATTGAGAGAGACTGCATATAATAAAATTTCTCAGGCACAGCCCAAATGTAATGCTTTTGGATACTATAACTTCCATTTTAGCAAATACTAGATTACTTGTAGATGAGTTTAGAAAGAGGTAAGCCAGTGAAGTATCCAGCTTCAACGTTATCAGTTCTGCTGTCAGTACTGGAGAAATTGAGAAAATGCACTTACTATTTATTAATGATAAATAGATGTTATCTTGCAAATTCTATCTTTGCCAGCCGTTTCTATACGAGATAATATTAAATCATCTGTCTATGATGCATTTTTGATATTTGCAATGCAGAAGAGAGTTGTTGTAAAATGCAGTCTCTACTGTTGCATTGCGGTTACTTGTTTGATAATAAAGAGCTATTTAAGTAAGGGATAATGTAAAGCAAGGCAGTTGTTATAGCGAATAGAACCCCGACAGGCTGATGCGGAGGGGTCTTGAATCTGCCTGAAGGGGTTGTATTCGCTATAACAACCGCCTCGCTCTACATTATCTCGCTTATTACATGGCTACCCACCAAATAAATTAATAATTTTACATAAAAAACTGATTTAAAAAGGATTTTATTAATTTAAAAAGGATTGTATTGCTTCTGCTAAAGAAAATACTCCGTTCCGTCTCTACGGTTAGAATCCTGCATCTATAGCACCGCTCTGTTTTTCATGGCAACGGTGTGTTATACTTCGCAGAGTTCTGTTATCAAGAAATAACACACCGCTTTCTACATTAGAGTTCAACCAAGCCATGTAATAATGAACAATAATCCGAGCAAGGGACACTGTTTCCAACTTCAAGGTGGCTTATGTGTGTGCGCACCGAAACCGACCGCAACTAGACAAGCAAATTATACTTTAGGCTTTGTGTGCGCATTTAACCATCAAATAAACAACAAAATATGTCAAAATGACCGGATTGGAGAGTATTCACTTAAACACAGTTAATATCTTAAATTGGTGTAAATAGTTTGGAGAAAAGGGGAGATTGGTATTATTTGATCTGCATTCAGTCTAATAAACCTTCGGATGATTGCACCATTAATGTGAATAAAACAAAAGGCAAAGAGAAAATACTTGAATGATTAACTTTGTCTTGATTTGTCTTAATGTTACCCTTACTTTTGTCTATCTGAGTGCTTTTAATTTATTAAAATAGAACAATGTAAAAAAAATTCAGTTAAACTGGAGATCTATTTAAAGTATAAAAACAAAGAAATTAGTTCATTGTGATTTTAAACTTTATGCATGTAGCATGTGCTTTTCAATTTGCAATTTTTTTAAAGTTTGTTCAGTAGGTTACCAGTTTAAAAAGTACAATTGGGTATCATTTTATTATAATAATACTAACATAATTTGTCTCTTAGTTAAGCTTTAACTAAAAGCTTAAGGGGGGTGCGCTGTGTACCTTTACCTTTCAAAAGTTTTAGTCGTCTCTAGAGGCAGTTTCCGCTTCTTCACCTTCCCCTTCATATTGAATTTTGCCATCAGCCGGTTGGTAAAGAGCCTGAAGAAACAAATTCACCATTTAGAAATTACATGCGTGTGGTAATCTACAGGAACTGTAGCATGGGTGAGAGTGCCAAGAGTGGATTAAAGAAATGGGGGCATGGGACACTGTTGTTTTCTGGAATCGATTATACAAACCTCTTAGAAGTGACCATTTGATAGCTCTGCTCTGAGAAAGACCTCCCAGAGTATCTTGAGATTGGCCTTTGAACATTTTCATAATCTGAAAGACAAAATTTGTCAAATATTACTTTATTGTTCGTAATAGTGGAGCTCTTGTAGCAAGTTGTGTGCCCATATAACTCGAGCAACCCTGAGTGCGGAGCTCCTGCCTCTGTTGTACTGAGCGGACAGTGTAAAGAGATCTATATACTTCTGGCTAGGGCTGCACGATTTGGGGAAAATGTCATATTGCAATTATTGAGGTCAATATTGTGATTGAGATATGCGATCGCAATATAATAAACAAATGGTTTCATGAGTCAACTTGCTTGGTTCTCAAGGAAAATGCACACACAGATTAGTGATGATAATGCTGAAATGTGTATTTCTCGACTCAAACTAGCAACAACAACTTAATTATTGATAACACCTATAATGATCAATAAGCCATTGATGACTGGATAAAAACTCTTAAAACTTCATTGTAGCTAAGAAGACACACCTAAGACGACGGCTGACAAGAAATGTATGTGTGTATATATATATATATTAGTGGTGGGCCGTTATCGGCGTTAACGTGCTGCGTTAACGCGAGACTCTTATCGCGCGATAAAAAAAATATCGCCGTTAATCTATTCTCCAAGTTGGGTTGGGAGTAGGGCTGGGTATCGATTCAGATGTTACAATTCGATTCGATTTCGATTCGCAAGCTCTTATTCGATTCGATTTCGATTCTCGATTCGATTCGATTTTTCCAATTTCGATTCTAAATTAATTTCGATTCGACTCACTCAATGAATATTAAATACAAATCCTATATTTATTAAAAAAAGAAAAAGAAAAGAAAAAAAAGTGAACAAGTTTTCAAGTGTTTAATTAATAAAAAGAAATTAAGAGCTACAAACCTGTATAATTAAACTTTTTATTTTAGGTACACTTGGGTACATTAAAACAGAACCCAACTCTATATTTCAAATGCATACAATGAATAGACAGGATTTTGATGCAAGATGAAAAATTTATGCTGAAAATTGGACAAGTCAGAACAGTCGCATGTCTTGATCAATCAGGTTAACAATCCTCACATAAACCCACATATAAAAACGTTGCATATAATATAATATGTGCCCTTCCTGTCTAACAGCTAGGCCATACAGAAATTGAATAAAATTATCAAACAGTCTGTGTTGCATTAATTATAAATTATATATTGACTAATCAAAGTTACAGAAGTTCTTTATTCAAGAGCAGTGAGTGTTTTTCTCTGTTCTCTTTGTTCTTTGATTAACTTAAATGACAGAGATAATTAGTGGCTACAGTGTACTGTCCCTTTAAGACCAGCCGCTGTTGACAGAGACGCGGAACTCACACGCGGACTCATTCTCTCACGAGGCACAACTCTTCACGTTCGTCATAAGACTGCTCTTATGTTATAAAGATACTCGACAAAAATACATTTTGGCATAATTGTGTGTGTTCTTCGTTCAAGCGCGAAAGATAATTCTATTCTGTGCTGTCTTGTGCGCACGCACGATATCATCGCAAGTTTTTCTGTCAGTCACGACAGCATTTTGGTCATATAGCCTAATTGCGTATAGGCTTGTCATAGCGATTGCGATATGATTAAACGTGCAGCACTAATTGAGGTTATTTTATGATTTAGATAAAACTACCATAAAATCTCACAGCATTAGCTATAAAATTGAGTTTGCAAGCCTATGAACAGTGGAGGAAAACTAATACATAAAGATGGAAAAAAATCGATTCTTGGCGTTTGAGAATCGATTTTGAATCGACCACATTTAAAAAAACGATTAATCGAAAAATCAATTTTTTTGCCCAGCCCTAGTTGGGAGATGGCTCTATACTACACAAGCTATGATGACGCAATCTACCCGCGGCCGTGAGGTAAACCCGGCTGCAACGCATATTCGTCGTCATCTTAAGTAAACACGACTGAAAGTGAAAGCTGGTGAAAAAGATCGGTGCAACATCCATTATTTGGACTTGGTTCGGGTTTAAGCCGTCAGACGAGCAGCAGCAAACTATATACAGAGTGTGTGGGGTAACAGTTCGGTAAGTTAACACACGACTAATCCGTTCGACCACCTCAAATTCAAAACGAAACATGATATCACTGAATACCAGCGCGCGCGTATTATTCCCATTCCAATATATCTTAGTGGTGTAGCACATAATCTCGATTTTAAGAATCGTTGTTGTGTTTCTTTTTAACTGAAAAGACATCAGTTAGACAATATTCTAATTTTAAATTTGGGGTTTCATAAGCTCCAAGCCATAATAAACATTAGACCTACTGCAGTGTATTTAAGTACACTGCAGCTAGTGTACTTAAATTTTATTTATCTGCAAAATTATGTTGTATACTTACAGTTTTGCACAATATATGTTCTCAAAACTACATACACCCTTTAAAAAAAAATACATTTAGCAGTTGTTTAGCATGGGTCTGTGTAATCTGTTCTGAAATGGTTTTATTATAATATACTGGATATCGTTATCGCAAGAGGCTGCAATGTATATCACAATATAGATTTTAGGCCATATCGCCCATCCCTAATTGATAGCCTATAGTAGTTGATAATAGCATAGGCCTACCTAATGTTGCCTACGGACGGTAACAGTACAGTAGTAACCTTTTACAGTCTATGAGTAGAACAGCTTTCTCAAGCAGTTTGTGATGCATTTTGGAAACAGGAGATGAGAAACCCGTTCTCAAAGACTTACTTTTATAGTCATTATTTGGGTAGCACACATATTCTGAATGCCTTCGGCAGAATTCAAATGAGCCATTTTAATCTAGATTAATTTCAAAATTAATCTAGATTAATCTAGATTAAAAAAATTAATCTATGCCCACCTCTAATATATATATATATATATATATATATATATATATATATATATACACATATACACACAGACACATATTGCTTTTAATTTATTTAGCATATAGTTAACAAAATAATTCTAATATAAATATAAGTCAAAAGCCCACAGTCATACCTGGAAACAAATCCTGTTCAAATAGGATATATGGGCCATTCTACAGAATTGGTTTAAAGTTAAACAAATTTTTATGCAAGCAAATTTTATAATATTCAAGGTAAACTTTTCTAGTAATTGTGCAGTTAATCATCATATTGTATTTTCAGAAAGGTTTGGAATATTTATCCTCTCCCCAAATTTGTGACTAATGAAACAATAATATGAAAGTCAACAATTACAATTTTAACTATTCCAAGTGTAATTTTTCCTTTGTAAAAAGCATACATTTTATCATACGTATTTCAAAGTTAAGGATTCATTACTATTGTCTAAAAACATTCATATTTCGTCTCAAACATATATATTTTGTATGATACATTAATATAGGGCGTATACATTTTAATTTGCAGTGTAATAGCATACGTTTAAAACATTGCATTTTATTTAAACAACATATTTCATGAACATATTTCAGCAGATTTTTACTCATGTCAGTATTGCATTATAGTTACGGAAAAGCTAAACTATAATAGCGTTACGTTCATGTAAAAATAGCATGTTGTAATTGTAGTAATCGAGCATCTGAGCCGTTCATCACACATACAAACCTACAGATACAAACGCGATTCATATTAGAACAAAGATATTTGCGTTTGAATAGCGCGCGCTTTTCAGCGGGTGATTAGAAGATAATGAGTTGCCATGAGAACGACTAACGTCTCTCTTTTTATATAGATTACATAAACAGAATATTCTCTTTCGTTTTGAATTAGATCATTAAAAAGTAAACGCTTAAATTATTATAAAGATTACTCTTGCCAGTGTGTATTTGCTGAGTTTTGCTTACGTTTAGAGAACTGCTCCAGAAAAAAAGTTCATGGAGAAGGAGGCAGAAAGCACACAAAAGCATAATGTTTTGTTTCGATTGTAAGTGGACACATAAAAAAGACATTTTACAGTTTATTTTTTTCATATTTCAAGTCTGTATGACCATAAATGACGGAGTATTTTAAGTCTATTTTGCTGCTATGTGAAAAGACAAAAAAACTGCAAAACGCGCGGGCGCATTTGTCGACTTTTCGGTTAATGTGACCGCGCAAATTGCCGCAGTTTTAAGAAGTTTTTCAAGGTATTAGGGGGCATGTGTGACTTCCAATTCATCTGATATCATCTCTTAACTGAATAACATATTCAATTTATTTTTTTTAAATGTTTACTTACCTGTTTTAGGGTTTTAGTCCAATTAAGGCAGTGTCTCTCTCCACGTGTCAGCAGCCTCTTTCATCAGCAGGATACTACTTTTCCTGGTGACGTTGCAGTGTGACGTGCGATTCTTCTTCTTTGATTTTTTAACGGCGGTCGCAAACTGTTTTAGTGCATTACCGCCACCCTCAGGTTATAAATGATCTCTGGCTTACATGCTATGTCATTATACGAAATAAATAAATAAAACAAATGATTTTATCCAGCTTGGTAGCTCTTAGAAATTAAAAATAAATATTAAATTATTTTATGGCCTGACGATTTATTTAATATTTCTTTTAAAATCTCTCCCATGCCCTAAATTTTCCTCTTGACTACTGCTATCATATTTATTACACATCATAACAATACTCTGCTGATCAGGTACATTGCAATTATTACATAAACCAGTATCATGCTTGCCTAGTAGATGCAGAGTTTTGTTTAGTCTAGTGTGCCCTAACAATAACATTGCAATGATTTCCCCCTTCGTACCCCAACCTAAGGGTTTATAAAAATAGTTCCCCTCCCGTTTCCTCTATTCTATTGTTCCTGCCACATTCTCATAACTTCTTTCTTTATTATCGATTTAGCTTCTGATTTTCCTTCTTTGCTGTATATTGAAATATGTTGTGCTAGGGGTAGGGTAACCCTAACCCTAATCCTAACCCTAACCCTAATCTCACACATAAGTATTCGCTATATTTGTTCATCAGTACAGGATTCTGTGTCCTCCAATGACATCAGGACATTTTGTGATGAGATATGTGCTAAATCAGCATTGAATTAGGAGTCTTTACAAAAACAAAAATACACATATGATCCCACTCCAACATTTTTAATATAAATCTGTAACATTTTAGGCCCTTTGTGGGCTCAACCCTATGTGGAAGATCCAGAGAATCATGAAGCGTGCTCTGCACCACTTGATAGTGGGTTGTAATTCTACTGAATTGCTTTTAATGCTGGAAATGTGCATGCACTGAATGTACAAGTTTGAGCACACATTCACATCCAAAATACAAATTTTTCAGAAATTTCACAGTTTCTATTTCTTAATCCATATATTAAATAAATTGTAAATAATTTATTCATTTTAGAATGATTGCATAATATCAACTTATTATGCAACATCATTTGCCATTTTCATAATAATGTGATTATTTTTATTTTTTTATTTACCAGTATTTCGTATGACTATTTGTCAAAAAACTTCTTGCATTTCACAATGACACATTTCAGATTGGTTCAGATACTGAAATAGTCTTCTGTCCAAAAGGAGTCCTGGCTTTCTTGCACATCCACACACATCCACAGTAAGGGTCCCTATTCAGACGTTCGATATTAAACCAAATTTGCACTTCCACAGATGTCCAAAGGGTTCCCTAGTCAGACGTTCAGATTTCGAACCAGTTTTGCACGTCCACAGACGTCAAAAAAAGTCCCCAGTCAGATGTTGAAATTTTGAACCAATTTTGCACGTCCACAGACGTAAAAAAGAGTCCCTAGTCAGACGTTCTGATTTCGAACCAGTTTTGCACGTCCACAGACGTCAAAAAAAGTCCCCAGTCAGACGTTGAAATTTTGAACCAATTTTGCACGTCCACAGACGTCCAAAAGAGTCCCTAGTCAGACGTTTAAATTTTGAACCAGTTTTGCACGTCCATAGACGTAAAAAAGAGTCCCTAGTCAGGCGTTCAGATATTTAACCAGTTTTGTACGTCCACAGACGTCAAAAAGAGTCCCTAGTCAGACGTTCAGATTTCGAACCAGTTTTGCACGTCCACAGACGTCAAAAAGAGTCCCCAGTCAGACGTTCAGATATTGAACCAGTTTTGCACGTCCACAGACGTCCAAAAAAGTCCCCAGTCAGACGTTCAGATATTGAACCAGTTTTGCACGTCCACAGACGTCCAAAAAAGTCCCTAGTCAGACGTTTAAATTTTGAACCAGTTTTGCACGTCCACAGACGTCCAAAAAAGTCCCCAGTCAGACGTTCAGATATTGAACCAGTTTTGCACGTCCACAGACGTCCAAAAAAGTCCCTAGTCAGACGTTTACATTTTGAACCAGTTTTGCACGTCCACAGACGTCCAAAAAAGTCCCTAGTCAGACGTTTAAATTTTGAACCAGTTTTGCACGTCCACAGATGTCCAAAAAAGTCCCTAGTCAGACGTTCAGATTTTGAACCAGTTTTGCACGTCCACAGACGTCCAAAAGAGTCCCTAGTCAGACGTTTAAATTTTGAACCAGTTTTGCACGTCCACAGACGTCCAAAAAAGTCCCTAGTCAGACGTTTAAATTTTGAACCAGTTTTGCACGTCCACAGACGTCCAAAAAAGTCCCCAGTCAGACGTTCAGATTTTGAGCCAGTTTTGCACGTCCACAGACGTCCAAAAGAGTCCCTAGTCAGACGTTCAGATTTTGAACCAGTTTTGCACGTCCACGGACGTCCAAAAGAGTCCCTTGTCAGACGTTCAGATTTTGAACCAGTTTTGCACGTCCACAGACGTCCAAAAGAGTCCCTAGTCAGACGTTTAAATTTTGAACCAGTTTTGCACGTCCACAGATGTCCAAAAAAGTCCCTAGTCAGACGTTTAAATTTTGAACCAGTTTTGCACGTTGTAACAACAATGACTTTGTGTTGGGGAATTAATTAGCTCAAATTAGCGGTAATATTCATCAATGTGAATATGCATCTGTTGCTTCCATAAATTAATTTATTCAAATTAGGGAATAGGTCAAAATCTCGGCTTGTATCAGCGATTACACAATTACTTGTAATAATCACTGATAGAGACGGGTAGCATTTACTCAATTTGGGGGAATTTGAGGTAGAAGTTGAGTTTGTTCATTTACCATGCAGACTGGCCGTCCAGCGGACAGAATGTATACTTTATGAACAGAAATCGGGCGTCTTTAACACTGATAGATAACACTTTCTTGTGGCCACAAAGAAGATAATTATCTCCGTGTTTTAGACAATTTTAGGTTTATTTTAAGAATAACCAATCGTAGAGCTTATAAGGTAAAATCTGCACTCATCAGGGACTCAGAATTTGAAACAAAGCAGGCAAACTTAATTCAAATGATTTAACAAAGTTTATTTAAACAGGCTAGCGATTACACAATTATTTTAAATCACGCAGGAGTAAAAATGCATAAACAAAACAGGCAATATAACGATCGTAATACAGAGATACAACAAAATAAAAAGGTTTTAGAGAGAGATTGGGAGAGGGAGAGAGAGAGAGAGAGAGAGAAAACTCAGCGAGAGGAAACTAAGTTGAGATACGAATGATTTTAGGTGTGTGTGTGAGAATGGAGATGGTAGCGTTTGTAAGGTGGGTGTGTCGCTCCGTGAGCACGTGGTAGTGTGTTTATCTCGGCACACGTGGGTGAGAGTGTGTGTGTGTGTGTGTGAACGTGTATGTTTGTGTGTGTGAAAGAGAATTTAGAGAGAGAGATAGAAACAGTTTTAGTCATTCACCACAAAACCCCAACGTTTCTTAGTAATATTTAGACACTTTAAACAGCATTTCCTTCAGATTGCAAATTTAAAAGATCTACGTTACTCTGTTTGGAAGGTCGGCCTTCTGTGTGTGTGTTGGATAAAGGCCCCTGGATCACGTGGTCACAGCGTTCTGGTTGCCGTGGCGACTTGAAGCGAGCGAAGACTCAGCAAAGATTATCTTTAGCCTTAAGTTGATTTTGTGGGTTGGTTTCAGAAGACTATACTATAGTAGTTCTAAGAAAAGACTTGGAAATAAAAGGAAAATAAAAAGGAAAATAAAAGTGAGCGGAGCTTCCTTGAGGGAAGGAGGCGTGTCGTCTTCTCTCTCTGGCGGACTGCAATGAGAGGAAAGGGGCGCGCAATTTTAAAGGGCTAAACTCACGCCTCCCTCACGTACGTGGGCCAATCGTCTTTAACAACGTATGGGCCCACCTCCTGACGTTTTGAGGTCTATACGCCTCCTTTTCCGCGGGGTTTTGAAACGATGAATTCGTCCATAACTTAATAACACTGGTATTTAATAAAACAATGCATTCTCTGATATTTTGTGTTAAAGATTCAGCATCGCTGGGGTTCGTGGAACACGGCAATACCGCGAATGACAGTTCTAATATCTAAAATCAAGGAGGTACATCATTTCTTGTAATTGTGGACACCACAGAGTGATTACAGGCCAACAAACTACATAGGCATAATATTTGGGACAGGGGATCAGACACACATCAAGAAAATACATTTAAAATATTTCATACAAGGATTTTGGTCCCACGTGGTGGGATCTGCGTGTGTTTCTGTGTGTGTGTGCGTGAGTGCGTCTTGAAAGTTCATACCCGTCCGCTGAACTCTTGTCCCCGTCACTGCGGGTGAGGCTTATGTGTGTGCGTGCGTTTGGCTCTTTGGATTGATGTATTAGGCACAGACCACATGTTTCGGGCATCTGGTCTCTACAAACACTGTTTTATTGTTGTGAAGAGTTAATTAGTGTCTATGTGTAAATCAGTGTCCGAGGGACTCCCTAGGGGGGAGTGCTTTCGGGATCGCTCTCATTGGTCAGCGTGAGGCTCTCCCGGCCATAAACAGACGGTCTCTGTTGGTTTAGACGTAAGAGATCATGTAGAGTGAGAGATAGTCAATGATTTACACCATTTTTCGGCGCCGTTTGGGCTGCACGTCTTGCGTAGAGCAATCTCAAAACAGCAGAGGTGTCGTAAATGAGAGTTCTTTGGAATGTGAGAATAGCTTGAGTCAGAGCGAGACAGGGGTTTTGTAGATTTAGACTGAATTAATTCATTTGATTTAATCACCATGCAACTGGTGATCTGCTCTCCGTTACATTCCCCCTTTTGATGAGTCGACCGGGCGTGTATGGGCCTAGTCGAGTCATCACGGTAACAACGGTCAGATGGCAGGTGCATGGATGGGCGGAGGCTGCACACGGGTGTTGCTTAGGACTGCAGCGTGAGCTCGATGAGGTCTTCAGCTTGCTCTGGTGGGGAGTCATCCTTCCGGAGGTTTCTCCTGAAGCCGACGGAGACTGCCTCTGTGAGCTTGGCTGTGGAGGTTCGAATTGCGTTGATCCTTCTGTACAGGATATAGGCCAAACCCAAAGCTAGGGCGTGTCCGAGGATGCTGGTAATGCACAGTGCGGTATCAGCGGCTGTCCATGTTTGTACCACAGGTGAAGTGTTCAGAATGGGTAGTCGGGACAATGCTTGAAGGGCTGAGTCCAGGGGAGCTATGTCGATAACTTGTGGCCCCCTTTTTGCAATCCAATCTTCCAGTTCGGGATCTAGAGTGAAATTGCGGCTCTTGAAGAAAGACAGAATTTCTAGTTCGGCTTGGTACTCTTCACTTGGGAGGTGGTACGAGGCCAGGTCATCTAGGTGGAGGATGGCTCCTCGTGGGACTTGAATCCACATGCTTTGGTTGAGCAGGCTGACACGTGTAGCAGTGTCGTGTTGGTCATAGGTCAGCGAGGGTTGTCCCGGGGGATGGGACAGTCTTCTTTCCTGTAGGGACGGCGGTTGAGTTTAGTTCGTATTGGCCTCTTCTTGTCTGTCCCTACTACGGGCCACATATCTTTTAATTTGATTTCGGTGGACCCATTTGAGAACGGGTTCTCTTGGTCCCCGTTTAAGCTGGATCTGGTATGCTACAGGAGAGAGTTTGTTCACAATTTCATGTGGTCCAGTCCAGTGAGGCAGAAACTTTTTTGACAGTTGCTTGGGTGGCAAGGCGAAACTGTAGTACAGGACTTTGTCGCCCACACTGAGTTCTTGGTGCGATGCCTTTTTGTCGTAAAAGGCTTTCTGGCCTTCAGCGCTGGTCTTCAGGTGTTGCTGAGCGAAAGCGAAAGTTGTTTTCAAGTGTCTATGGAGCTCGTCCAGATATTGGGACGTGGTGTAGGCAGTGACGAGGTTGTTGTCTCCTGGTTGGTACAACAGGTGTAAGGGCAGAGTCATCTGCCTCCCAGTCATGAGTTCAAATGGAGCCACTCTGGTGGATTCCTGTGGTGTGGCTCGGATAGCCATCAGCACCAGGGGAAGTTTCACATCCCAGTCTTTCTGGTTAGCCGACACATATTTTCTCAACATGGCGACCACCGTTCGGTTAGACCTTTCTACCTGTCCGGATGAGATCGGATGGTGACTGATGTGAAGTTTGGCTTGTACCCCTAGAATTCTCCAGATCTTTTGCATGATCTCTGCGGTGAAATGGGTACCTCGATCTGAATTGACTCTCAGTGGCAACCCGAATCGGGAGAAGATGTGGTTCATCAGGAGATATGCCGTTGTTTGGGCGGTGTCGTTAGGTGCTGGCAAACACTCTACCCACTTGGTAAACTGACACACCACCGTGAGAAAGTATTTGTTACCTCTGCTCGATCTGGGCAGCGGTCCCACCCAATCAATTTGGAGATCTGACCAGGGAAATGTGATTCCTCTGCGTTGCAACGGGGCTCTGTGAGTCAGGTTTGTTGGGTGAAACTGGCAACAGACCAGGCATTCTCTCACATACTCTGCCACATCCTGCTGCATACCTGGCCAGTATGCCACTTGTCTAAGTGTCTCATACGTGGCTCTGGTACCGTGGTGCCCCGCGTAAGGTGCGTTGTGGGCGTGGTTTATCATCTCCCCCCTTTGACATCGGGGCACGACAAGCTTGGGCGAAGTGGTGTCATCGGTGACAAACCATAAAATGTCGTCCCTCACACGCAGCATGTGTCTGCTGTTGTGTAGGTGTCTGAGATCTGAGTTATCAGTGGTGTCAGACGGTGCGATTGGGTTGGGGGAGGGGTTTTTGAGGTGGAGAATCATAGTCTTTATGGCATTGTCTGAGGCTTGCATTTCTGCAAGGTCGTTGTTTGAAATTTGTGGGGTTAGTGACAGCATCTGCGAAGCAGGTGCAGTAGCAGGTGATGGTTTCTTGCTTCGGGTTAGCACTGCTACATCGGGGGTGGGTGAGGGTTTCGGGGAATTCCACGGTTCACCGTGTAGGGCGCCCGCTTTTGCGAGGGCGTCAGTGTGGTCATTGAAGTCTTTGTCTTGACCTGGGAGTTTGGAGTGTCCTTTTACCTTTTTCCAGTACACGGCGAGATCGTGTGTCGTTGTGATGTTATCACATTCCTGGAACAGGTGTTGGTGTTTTACAGGCTTGTTGTTAGCAGTTTTGAAACCATTCTGTTTCCAGGTCTGGAGATGGCATACAAAACTGAGTCTGGCATAGTTAGAGTCTGTGCAGATGAGAAGTTCTTTGATGTTGTTTGATGCTGCGATTTGCAGAGTTATGAGAATTGCTGCGATTTCTGCATACTGTGATGACTTGGGGCCTAGCTTGAAGTGTTGTGGTGGGCATGGGTGGTCGTTCACCCACAGTACCCCTGCACCTGCTTTTAGGATGCCCTCGCTGTTGTAGGAGCATCCGTCCACGTAGGCTGTGGGCATGCCTTCGCACGCATTCTTGTCAAAGTACCTGTGGCAGGTCAGTGGTGGTTCTTGGGGCTCAGGTGTGTTCAGCGTTGCGGCAGGAGAGTTGTCAGAGCAGTTTTGACAGGCCGCCAAGCCGTTACCTAGAGCGGATTTGTGGTTTTGTGCATATCTTGCCTCGACGTTTCGTCCTTGGAGAGCCATTAGCCATGTAGCAATGCGTGAATTAGTGACAACGCCGTCGCGGATTCGCTGGCTATTGAGGAACATGACGGGCTGGTGGCATGTTTCTATGATGACTTTTTGTGCACCAATGTAGTTGGAGAAGCGCTGAATTGCCCACACTGTACAGAGCAAAGCTTTTTCGCAGTCTGAGAATTTACATTCTGGAGGGAGAAGTGTCTTGCTGGCATATGCGACTACCTTCTTGTCTTGGTCATGTTGTTGGTATAGGCCAGCACTGAGACATTGGTTTGAAAACCCAGCTTCCAGGTGGAATTCTTTTTGTGGATCAGGGTAAGCAAGGCATGGAGCTGTGCATAAATGTCTTTTTAGTTCTACCATGGCGTGTTCTTGAGCATCTGACCAGACGAAAGGGCAGTCCTTTTTCAACATAGTTGTTAAAGGCCTGGCGATGTCTGAATAGTTTTCGATGAACTGTCGGGAGTAGTTGCAAACTCCTAGAAAGCTTCGAAGTTCTGAGACGTTAGGGGGGGGCTTGATGTTTTGGATGGCATGAATACGGTTTGATTGTGGTTCAATGCCATGGGGTCCAATGAGCAAGCCAACGTAATTGACCTTGCTTTTACACCACTGCCCCTTGTGGAGGGCTATTTTGGCGCCGGCAGCAGATAGCTGGTTTAAAACATAGTCAATTTCTTTTAGGTGGTCTGCCACCGTCGTGCTTTTCATAAGCACATCGTCGACGTAAATCAGGTTACCTCTCATCCTGGCGTCTGGACATGCTTTGTTCAGAAATATGTTGAATTCAGCTGGTGAGTTTGCATATCCGAACGGACACCTGTTGAAGGTGTACTGTCGGTTGCCAAACGTGAATGCCAGCTTGTGTTGGTCGTCAGAGTGTACTGGAATGGTCCAGAATCCAGAGGCCACATCGAGTGTAGAGAAGATGGTGGCTCCTCTGATTTGTGGGATTTCCTGTTCCAGCTGAGTCATGGGCCATCGTGACAATGGCACCTGTTGATTTAATTTGCGATAGTCGATGGTCGGTCTCCACTTTCCATTAGGCTTGAGAACAGGCCATAGTGGCGCAGAGTATGTGCTGTTGCAGGCTCGAATGACATTTTTCTCAAGCATTGATTCGATGATTTCCCGCACCGGTTCGTGTGAGGCGATGGGAATCTTGTATTGCTTGACAAAGGTGGGCGGAGCCTCGGGGTGCGTGGGGATACGCACTGTGTGGAGGTCCGTCAGACCACAGTCTAAAGAGTCTTTCGCAAATGATTCTTTGAACTTGTATAGGACTTGTTTTAGTCTTTGGCGGTCTGCATCATCCTGAAGGGCATCAGCATCCTGTAGAATTTGTTGCACTTGCAATTCGAAACCTTGGTATGGTTCCTCTGTTGGTTTGTCATCAGGCGGGTTGGTTTCAACCGGCACGGCGGGTGCGTCAGCTTCACTGACGGGCTGGTGGGAGACTGTGTACACTGTGAGGTGTTGATCCTCTGTCAGCTCTGTTCTCCACACGCGGTGTTTGGCTACCGACATGACAGATGTGATGGCAATGAATTGGAAGGGTGCTGTGAACAATGTATTGTCAGTATGTCCCTCAGGTATCAGTGCAGGTGGAATAGGCCCTATTACGGGTAGTATCAGTTCAAAGTCATGAAAGTCATTACTGACTAGCCATCCCAGTCGGTAGGCTTTGGGGATGTTGATGTCAGCTGCTGTGCAGTTGTTGAACAGAATGTAGACTACCCGAGATGACACTTCAGTGAGGGGTGTGGCTTCGAGGGTGAGTCCGAGTTCTACACATTCAGGTGAAGGTTGGAAGAAAGCCAGTGTGTGGTTTAGGGTTTGGCCCTGTCGCAGGTTGAGGCGCACGGTGACGCCTTTCGTGTAAGCAGGTATGACTGTTCCTTGTTCGTTGATGAGGGTGCAGACTTCAGGGATGGTCTGACCTGACAGTAGATTGTCATGACTGATGGGAACAGGTGGCAGTGAAATCAATGGAGCCCATACAACCTCATTAAACATGTCCACATGAGCCTTGAGGCGAATCAAGATGTCTGCTCCAATGTAGACGTCGTGAGCTGGGTCTTCCAGGATCAGGAAGTAATGGGTCAAGTGCCGGTGATTCCATGTCAAGTTCAAGGCACAGATCCCTTTGGCAGATGTCAATGAGGTTGGTTCTGGGTTCAAAGGGAAACGGGTGCGTTTACAGGTGTAGGGCAGGTCTGGAGTCTGTTCAAGAATTGCATTGAATAGTGACAAGCTTATAGCTGAGTTGTCTGCCCATAGTGCCAGGATAATGTCTGTTGCGGTTACGTCCTGCAGCTGCAGGGGAGTTTTTACCTGGGGGCAGTAATTATCGGAGTCCGGCGTTGTTCTGAACGTGCAGAGTAGCGAACTTGAACCCTGAACAGCTGTGGGGATTTCATCCTCGTGTCTGGCTGAGGGAATTTCCACGATCCTTGTGGCTTGGCATTCTGGCTCAATGGATTTGTGCGGCTGGAGGGGGAGGGGTTCGCGCACCTGAGCCCAAATTTGTAGATGCTTGAAGTCCAACAAGGGTTCAAAACGGTCCAGCAGGTCCTTGCCTATGAGAAATTGATAAGTGTTCACAGGGGAAATATACACAGGGTGGACTACGCTCATAGGACCGATTGCCAGGTGAATGGGAGCTAAGTTCTTTAGCTGGATGTCGTTCTGGCTGTATGACTGCACGTTCAGCTCACAAGTGTGGAATTTAAGAGTTCGGTTTTGTCTTTGCGCTTCACACTTGAGTTTTTGAAATAGTTGAGCAGAAATTAGCGTTAGGTCCGAACCTGTGTCCACCAGGGCTTCGAGCTGCATTTCCTTTTCTAAGGTGATGGTTAAGTACAGTTTTCGTGCCACTCCTCTCTCAATAAGGTTGCCCAGGAGTTGTGGCATGGGCTCTTGTGTGTTGATTGACAAGCAGTGGGGGTAGGTCTCTAGTGTCTCGTTGTTGGTGCAGATTACTAGGACAGCGCTGTCTGGCATTTTGTTGTGAGAGCTGCTGCAGTCTTGTGCAGGAAGTGTTGTTGTCAGCTGGAGGGAGTGAGTTGAGCTGTCATTTGGTGATGCAGCAGCGAGTTCGATAGTCTTTGGTTTGACAGCAGTGTTTTGCGGGGCTGTCAGTTTGAGGGAGTGAGTGGAGCTGTCATTTTGTGATGTGACAGCGAGTTCAGCAGTCTGAGGTTTAACAATAGTTTCAGGTGGGCTGTCAGCGTGAGGAGCGTTGGTTTCAAGCCTGTGGGCTAGTCATGCGGTGTCTGGTTTATCTTTGTCTTCCTTGTGAGGTTTCTTTTGGACAAGATTCCTCAGTGCTCTTATGAGTTCTGCTTCTTCGGGCGTTGCTGCACTGTTTCTGTCGGGTGTGGGCTCCATTTTGACTTTACCGTTGTCGTGTCGAGATGGGTCCCTTGGCCGTTTATCTGGGCTTGTGGTTCGGGGAGATCGGGGTCGGCCCCTTCTGGGGTCGCGGTCGGCTTCCCAGCTGCCTCCGCCTTTTTGGTTGTGGGGGAAGCGATGCCGGTCCCAGGATCCACCGAAACGATCATTTTGCGGCCTTGGGCGGACACCCCCCCGGTTTCGCTGTCCTCTGCCGGCTTGGAACGGTCGGGACTGTTTGTTGCCGGGTTCGTAGTTGGCAGGCTGTGCACCCTCCAAGGCAAGTTCTGGACCGGGCGCAGCGACGGCACACACTGTGGGGTATTTTACAGGTTTTTCAGACACAGTCTTTTGTTTTACGTACGCTTTGTGGGCCAGGTCACGTAACTGTTGAATTGACAGGGTCCGTGGACAGACTAGAACGCCCAGGTGCGCACTTTGACTTGGGTGGAGATTCCGCAGAAAAAGCGTTTTGAAACTCACGTCCTCTTCCATGTGTGCCTCATTCCTCGGTCCGAAGTAGGCGAGCCGCAGACGTTCGTAGTAGGCTTGCGGCGTTTCCAGACGAGCTTGTTTGAGGTCCATTGCCGCAATGATGCCTTGGTCCGAGTCTGGATCAGAGAATTCACGGATCAGGGCTTGTCGTAATTGTGGATAGTTCGTTTTAACGGATTCTGGCTGGCGATCCAGGAAACTCCTCACGATGCGCCCAGAAGTGGTCCGAAGGAGATATAACTTGTCCCAAGTCGTGACATTGTCCACAGTTTGCAAGTGAAATTCAATATCGGTTAAATAAGAGTGCACGTCGTTGCCACCTGCTGGATTTGGGTTGAATGTAGGGATGTTCCTTGCCAGCTTGTCCAGTTCTTTAGAGGCTGTGCGGTGACTGGTGGCTCGTCTTTCCGGGACGGGTCCAACAGGTGAGATAGTGTCAGGACGTGGGCTTTCCTCTTCTTCTTTAGCTTTAATAGTTTGGCTGTGAAGTGAAGGTTCGCGGGTAAGGAGAGACGGGGTGGTGTGTGTCTCCCCCTCCCGCTTATCTTGTAGGTCGTACACATGTTTGAGTTCACAGTGGACCATGTCCAGCTCGCCCTTAAGCTCATGTCTTTGTTGGATGAGCTCGTCAATTTCAGCTCGGGCTTTCTGCAAAAATGTTTCACAAACTTTGACTCTAGCGTCTCTGTCCGTTAATTCTGTGCGTGCTCTTGCTAGCAGATCCTCTCCACGTAGCAGCTTGGAATTTAGGGCCGCCGTGGTCTGTTTCTCCGCCTCCACTGTCCTGTCCGTGTCCAGACGCAGGTCCTCCAGGGCCTGCTGTAATCTTTCCACTTCCTGTTGTAGTCTTTCCACTTCCTGTTGTAGTCTTTCCACTTCCTGTTGTAGTTCCGGGTGTGTTTCCTCCTCAGTTCCCAGAAGTAGCTCGTCCAGTTGTTGTTGTGCCAGCTCCTTTTGTTTGCAGGCCTCCTTTAGCTGAGTCTTTAGTCCAGCGGTGTCCTTTTCCAGCTTGGCTTTGTCCTTTTCCAGCTGGGCTTTGTCCTTTTCCAGCTTGGCTTTGTCCTTTTCCAGCTGGGCTTTGTCCTCCTCCAGCAGACGTGCCTGGGACACCAGGTAGTGAGAGAGACTCCCGATGAGGCGACTCCATTCTTTTGAACTGTAGGCCTGCGTGGGGTCCTGGGACATGATCTGGTCCACGTTGTTGTCCAGTTCCTGTTGGGTCAGGAGTTTTGGGTCACCGAAGTCTTTGGATAGACATCCGGAAGTCATGGCGGACAGCCACGCTTCTAGGCTACTCCAGTGAGCCGCAGGGCTGGGTGAGCGCGACATGTTGACTCACTGTAGGCGAGAGAAAACACAACACACACACACACACAAGAAGGGCCAATGCAATCGTGTCGTGAAGCTAATAAACTATAGGACGGTATGCCGTCTATAGAACTTTGGGCTAACTGACTTTAGACAGTTAGGCGGGTCAGCATAGGACCCGGAATAGAGACTGTTCAGTTGTCCCTCTATTACTTAGCTTTTTGGGGTCTCGTTGGTGCACTGAAAAACAAGTTACCACAGAACATGCAAGGCCCGAGTAGGCGAGGATTTGAAGGGGAGGAAGAAACAGAAATTGAACACAAAAACAAAAATATCAGTGATTTGATCTGGGCTGTAATTTGGACACTAATAGCACAAAGGATGTGCCTTGGGGGAGATATTTAGGATTATGTGGCTTATAGTGGGAGGCAGAGTTTTCTTTTTTTTTTTCAAATGATTTAGTCTTACCTGAAATGGACGGAGGTCGCCCCGGCCGGCCCTCCCCGAGCGCGGTCAACCTTCCTGGCGCCCCGAACACCTGGCCGCCGTGGATTCTCCGCCTTGGATTCTCCGTTACTCTGCTCACGGACACGACCCCTCAAACAGGGTGACTTTTAACACAATCCTAGTAGTTCCGGAGATATCAACCAACCAAACGCAATGCAAAGGTGGGTGCGTCACAGAACGGTGGCAGGGTCTGCCTAGTGTTTGCGCAGCGGTCCCAACAATTGACTCTTGCGTCGGTTTTTATGGCTGACACTCCGAAGCACCGGATTGCTGAGGTCACGCACTGCGTGCCGCCGCCCGTGGCAGAGGTAAGAGAAACTCAAGGGTCACCGCACGGTCAGTGTCGGAAACGTCAGTCGGGAGACTCACCCACAGAGGTCAAACCGGGACTTTCCTAGTCCACTGCAAGTGCTGAGATTCTTGCCTTTAAGAGCCACAACATGGAGTGAAACAAGGGACTTCAAAGTGAATTAAGATTTCTTGCTTACACCAAATGGGTTATGTGGTAAAACAATAATAACAAAATAAAACTTCGTAGAGGAGAGAAAAAAAATAAATAAAACAAAGTAAAATTAAACCAACCTTGAAGCGGAAAAACCGAATTAAAGGGGTGTATGGTCTTGTCAGTTAAAGGTGAAACAGAAGAAGGTTAGCGGTTTCTCGATGTAGGTGGAAACAGGAGAGGCGGTGCGGTAGACCACTGTAGTGGTTTAATAGAGCCTCTAGGGGGCGCTCTTCCTCTCGTCGGTTCGCCTTAACTGTTGGACACACTTAAACTTTTAATTCAAAATTGGCTTAAAATCAAATCCAAATAATCCTGGGGTACCTTAACAGAGGATTCGAATGGTTATTTATAACAATCAAACAACACTTAAGTTATTTTGTAATGATTACAAACTAATCATTCGAAATCAGCATCTATGGAATGAAATTCAACAGAGTAAATTTGTAGAAAGCTGACTTGGACAGGGAGCTTCCACTAGGGGGCTCTGTCTTTCTCAGGGGTATGATGATTGGGAATAACAACAACAAAAAAAAAAAATTCCTTTTTTTTTTTTTTTTAGAAATGGAAGGATTTCAACAACAAAAATAAAATAATCACTATAACATTGAAGTTGTTATTAAATGATTATTTAAAAATGGGAATAAACCCAAAAAGAATCATCAATGTAGATTTAGAAGTGGAAAACACAGCAGGGTATAGTGACCCTGAGGAGAAGAGGGATAGTTGACCTGGAGGGGTGTGGCCACGTGGGGCACTGTCCTCTTCCGGGTGAACTATCAGTGCTTTTGGATTGAGACACCCTATAATTTCCAGTTTCCTTTCTGGGAATTTAAATTCACAATAAACTGTCTCAGTCCAAAATACAAGGGTTGTTTTAAACGAACTTAGCGAGCTGTAAATACAAATATGTATTTAAACAGCGTCTTAGATACCTACGACCGCGAATTTATTTATTTATTTTTTATCACCAAAAATCAAGGCGGAAGGAAATGGCCGACGGGTGTTTACCCCGTCGTCGACCACGCGGTGGCAGTGTTGCGCTTACGCGGAACAAAGACACGAGGTGGTAAATTTAAAACATGAGAACAATACACGCCTGTAAGATTGACTTCAGCAATCGCAATTTCACGCGTGCAGGCCTTTTACAAACACAAAAATCACACTGCAAACAAATTCTTTAAAAAGGTCACGCAGACCTTTTGCAAACACAAAAATCACACTGCAAATAAATTCTTGAGAGATCACGGCGGATCTTTTGTTTCTGTTCTGTGCAGAACTATAACGTGGGTTTTTTTGCTGGTTAGCAAAGCCAGTGGTTTAACCCGTAAGTGTCGTTGCTAGCGACATATAATGGAATATATTCTTTCTGACCGGAGTAGCTTACTTTGCTCTCGGGGTTTACAGAAATACCGGTAACAATGCCTGATGGACTCCTTTGTTCCAACACAGGTATTAAAACAGAATTACATGTACGGTCAAGCAAAAGAGATGTTTATTTTCCTCTAATTTTGGACTCGCAACAATACTGTAAACTTAACTGCAGTTTTTCTCCACGACCAGACTTAACTGGTGGGTTATGGCTTTTTGCCCTTTGATCAGTTTTTCGAGTCGACTTATTCAGTAATTCAATACTTGTTTAGTAACGTTACAAGATTCAAACGCGCACAAAAACGTTAAACTTTCAAAAATCACACATGAATATCAAATTGCACAATTTGCATCAAAACTGAGTATGAGAGTGCCCGCATTCAAAAAACCAATATTTATGTAACAACAATGACTTTGTGTTGGGGAATTAATTAGCTCAAATTAGCGGTAATATTCATCAATGTGAATATGCATCTGTTGCTTCCATAAATTAATTTATTCAAATTAGGGAATAGGTCAAAATCTCGGCTTGTATCAGCGATTACACAATTACTTGTAATAATCACTGATAGAGACGGGTAGCATTTACTCAATTTGGGGGAATTTGAGGTAGAAGTTGAGTTTGTTCATTTACCATGCAGACTGGCCGTCCAGCGGACAGAATGTATACTTTATGAACAGAAATCGGACGTCTTTAACACTGATAGATAACACTTTCTTGTGGCCACAAAGAAGATAATTATCTCCGTGTTTTAGACAATTTTAGGTTTATTTTAAGAATAACCAATCGTAGAGCTTATAAGGTAAAATCTGCACTCATCAGGGACTCAGAATTTGAAACAAAGCAGGCAAACTTAATTCAAATGATTTAACAAAGTTTATTTAAACAGGCTAGCGATTACACAATTATTTTAAATCACGCAGGAGTAAAAATGCATAAACAAAACAGGCAATATAACGATCGTAATACAGAGATACAACAAAATAAAAAGGTTTTAGAGAGAGATTGGGAGAGGGAGAGAGAGAGAGAGAGAAAACTCAGCGAGAGGAAACTAAGTTGAGATACGAATGATTTTAGGTGTGTGTGTGAGAATGGAGATGGTAGCGTTTGTAAGGTGGGTGTGTCGCTCCGTGAGCACGTGGTAGTGTGTTTATCTCGGCACACGTGGGTGAGAGTGTGTGTGTGTGTGTGTGAACGTGTATGTTTGTGTGTGTGAAAGAGAATTTAGAGAGAGAGATAGAAACAGTTTTAGTCATTCACCACAAAACCCCAACGTTTCTTAGTAATATTTAGACACTTTAAACAGCATTTCCTTCAGATTGCAAATTTAAAAGATCTACGTTACTCTGTTTGGAAGGTCGGCCTTCTGTGTGTGTGTTGGATAAAGGCCCCTGGATCACGTGGTCACAGCGTTCTGGTTGCCGTGGCGACTTGAAGCGAGCGAAGACTCAGCAAAGATTATCTTTAGCCTTAAGTTGATTTTGTGGGTTGGTTTCAGAAGACTATACTATAGTAGTTCTAAGAAAAGACTTGGAAATAAAAGGAAAATAAAAAGGAAAATAAAAGCGAGCGGAGCTTCCTTGAGGGAAGGAGGCGTGTCGTCTTCTCTCTCTGGCGGACTGCAATGAGAGGAAAGGGGCGCGCAATTTTAAAGGGCTAAACTCACGCCTCCCTCACGTACGTGGGCCAATCGTCTTTAACAACGTATGGGCCCACCTCCTGACGTTTTGAGGTCTATACGCCTCCTTTTCCGCGGGGTTTTGAAACGATGAATTCGTCCATAACTTAATAACACTGGTATTTAATAAAACAATGCATTCTCTGATATTTTGTGTTAAAGATTCAGCATCGCTGGGGTTCGTGGAACACGGCAATACCGCGAATGACAGTTCTAATATCTAAAATCAAGGAGGTACATCATTTCTTGTAATTGTGGACACCACAGAGTGATTACAGGCCAACAAACTACATAGGCATAATATTTGGGACAGGGGATCAGACACACATCAAGAAAATACATTTAAAATATTTCATACAAGGATTTTGGTCCCACGTGGTGGGATCTGCGTGTGTTTCTGTGTGTGTGTGCGTGAGTGCGTCTTGAAAGTTCATACCCGTCCGCTGAACTCTTGTCCCCGTCACTGCGGGTGAGGCTTATGTGTGTGCGTGCGTTTGGCTCTTTGGATTGATGTATTAGGCACAGACCACATGTTTCGGGCATCTGGTCTCTACAAACACTGTTTTATTGTTGTGAAGAGTTAATTAGTGTCTATGTGTAAATCAGTGTCCGAGGGACTCCCTAGGGGGGAGTGCTTTCGGGATCGCTCTCATTGGTCAGCGTGAGGCTCTCCCGGCCATAAACAGACGGTCTCTGTTGGTTTAGACGTAAGAGATCATGTAGAGTGAGAGATAGTCAATGATTTACACCATTTTTCGGCGCCGTTTGGGCTGCACGTCTTGCGTAGAGCAATCTCAAAACAGCAGAGGTGTCGTAAATGAGAGTTCTTTGGAATGTGAGAATAGCTTGAGTCAGAGCGAGACAGGGGTTTTGTAGATTTAGACTGAATTAATTAATTTGATTTAATCACCATGCAACTGGTGATCTGCTCTCCGTTACAACGTCCACAGACGTCCAAAAAAGTCCCCAGTCAGACGTTCAGATTTTGAGCCAGTTTTGCACGTCCACAGACGTCCAAAAGAGTCCCTAGTCAGACGTTTAAATTTTGAACCAGTTTTGCACGTCCACAGACGTCCAAAAAAGTCCCTAGTCAGACGTTCAGATTTTGAACCAGTTTTGCACGTCCACAGACGTCCAAAAGAGTCCCTAGTCTGACGTTTAAATTTCGAACCTGTTTTGCACGTCCACAGACGTCCATAGGGGGGTCCTAGTCAGACGTTCAGATTTTGAACCAGTTTTGCACGTCCACAGACGTCCAAAAGAGTCCCTAGTCAGACGTTCAGATTTTGAACCAGTTTTGCACGTCCTCAGACGTCCAAAAGAGTCCCTAGTCAGACGTTCAGATTTTGAACCTGATTTGCACGTCCACAGACGTAAAAAAAAGTCCCTATTCAAACGTTCAAATATTTAACCAGTTTTGCACGTCCACAGACGTCCATAGGGGGTCCTAGTTAGACGTTCAGATTTTGAACCTGTTTTGCACGTCCACAGACGTCAAAAAGAGTCCCTAGTCAGACGTTCAGATATTTAACCAGTTTTGCACGTCCACAGACGTCCATAGGGGGTCCTAGTTAGACGTTCAGATTTTGAACCTGTTTTGCACGTCCACAGACGTCCATAGGGGGTCCTAGTCAGACGTTCAAATTTTGAACCTGTTTTGCACGTCCACAGGACGTACAAAAGTGGTTCTGAACTGACGGACGTTATACAGACATGATCTGAACGTCTATCTGACCTCGCGTGTTTGCTGGGTAAATGTGAAGAAGTGCATTCTAAAAATGCAGAGGCACAAAAGTCTGAGGAAAAGATTCAAGATCTTCAAACACAGCTAGATAAATTACTAGCTGAGCTGTTAGCCCTGACTAAAAAGTGTAAAAATCACAAAGACACCATTGCAGATCTTAAGGCTAAGCGAAATGCTAAAAGCAAGTCTCCCAACAAGCTTAGCAGTGATTGGGCTAAAAATGTACACTTCTTAGATGAGGCAGCCTGCTCTAATAATCTTGTATCTTTTCAGACAGATGAAGCATGTGATAAAGTTATGAAAAGAGTGCCTGTTTCTGCCCTTAAGGTGATACGGCACCCAAACGGCACAGAGTCAACCATTCGGCGTCCTTTAACAGTAACTGAATGTAGCTTGTTTAAAGCAGAGATCGGACCATTCCCTTTGAAAGGGCCATTCGAACCATGGTGGAGACACATTGTTAGTCTAAAACATGCATTTCAGCTCGAACCAAAAGATATTTGGCAAATTGTTATCAGCTCAATTCCAGATGTTCTGAACTATAAGATACCACAGGTTTTGATGACAGGCACCATTGTGCAGTCAATGCATCAAAATGAGCCTGAGAGCGAAATCTTGAATAGACTAAAACAATGCCTTCGCGAGCTGCGTGGTTGTAGTCCTGTTGGATGGGAATTGATTTTCAATCGGAAACAGAGTACTGAAGAATCGTTTGAGACATATGCAGAAAATATGTTTGAACTTTTTGAGGAGTATTCTGGAATTGAGGGTGTTAACCACAACAATGTAATTGTCCTTGAATTCCTGCTTACAAATGCAGGGCCGCGTGTACAGCAATCACTCATGTGTGGTGCTTCTCCAGCACAAAACACATTCGAAGATATTGTTAGTTGGGCAACAAGAATTGAGTCACGAAAACAAATGCATGGTGAGGTAGCTGTGTTAGAATGTCATGAAGATCCTCCATCTGCAGGACAATTCAGAAAGCCACACTGTGGCAAACTGAACAGATTCTGTAATTCCTGTCACAAAACAGGCCATACAGAGGAAAAGTGTTGGTCACTGGGCAGAGGCAGACCTCCACCCTATTTCATAAAACGCAGACAATCACAATCTAATGACAAAAAACAGCACTCTGCAAGTAACCAAAGCTCAAATGCATCTAAAACTCTTACTGACCTAACAACTTTGGACGCTCAAGGCCTTCAGCTATTAGCGTCATTTGCTAGTCGGGTAGCAGCCCAATAGCAAATAGCTTAAATGTTTAACATCTAAATTCATTGAACCTGTCTGCATTTTCAAATTTGAAATTGTGCTTAACACATCGTGCCCTACACATCGTGCACATAGAACACAATTTGGTTGTTTGTGCTACAACATGCACATAGGCTAATTTAAAGTTTATTGTTTAAACACAGGATTCCTTTACTGTAAGTGTAGTTGAAACACTTAGGCAAAGGTGATATAGATGTTGTATTCTATTGTTTTGCTGTGGGTGTATTTGGAACACTTAGGTAAAAGGGTTGTAGATGTTGTATTCTAGGCCATGTGTCCTGTGTAAACTGAAGTAAACGCGTGTGTCTGTGCTGAATTCGATGGCTATAATGTGATTCACAATGAATTTGAAAATCAGAAATAGCGAACGCATCTCATTAATCCTGAAACAAAAACCTTTTCATATTTAAGGCTTCAGAGAACTAAATATTTTTATGTTTGAATGTATTCTGAATTACTCTGAGATTTGTTTTTTCCAAAATAGATTAACGGATTCGTATGTTTCCACAAGATTGCGTCAGAGATTGGCGACGGCTAATAGCTGATATCAGGAAGTGTGCGGGCGACTTGGATGAGAGGATGGGTTAGTCCGACTAGGATCAGCTTTACGCTGGTTGATTAACCTAGCTTGGACGCTTCCGATGACTTCTGTTCTAATTTAATAGTTTTGGAAAACGGTTGAATTAAGTTCCTGAAGGGCATCCAAGGGGGCTATTGTATATATCTTTGGTTGTTGCGCGTGTACGGCAAAATCCCTAGATATTTAGCCAACTGCCTCAGCTTCTGATCTTCGGGGCTGACCACTTGTGTCGTGCATCCTTGGGAAGGACTGCAAAGCGATATAGTTTTCCTTATCTATAAACGGAAAAATATAGAGTAAATAGAAGAATCAAACGTTATAATGGCCATTTAAAAAGACTAAATGAGAAGAAAAGGTACTTGAAACCTAGCAAAGGGAAAAAGAAAAACAGCGAATGTACATCTTATCAGCCCTGGGCCAAAAGGCCTTTTAATATTCAAATGTATTGACATGAGAACAAGTAGAGATTTGACCATGCGTTAAGTTGTTCCAGAGACTCTTCAGAGACCGAAAACAATATAATTTGACTTGTATTGTTAAAGAATATAATTATATTATAACTTGAATTATAATAAACATTATATTACACTCGCCGAGCAGGACAATAATTGGAGAAGTGTGACTTTCGTCATTAAAATTGAATTTCTGAAACAGAATTTAATTTGTGTGCTACCCAGTGCCAAAAAGGGGCGGAGTATGCCTTTATTTTTCACCGTTAGAAAACACGGCTAGGAGTGTGGCACAGGTAATACCACGCTAAATAATCCTTGACTGTGGTGCACCAACTGAATTGAATCTGATAAGATAAGTACATTTACGAGGAGGGTGTGAAATGCTAAACAGCAGACAGAAGTACCACAGTTTTTTGCAGGTCAAAAAATATCTGCACAAATTAAAATGTGTGAATGCATTGCACATGCAGCAGACTGAAGGCTGAACTGAAAAAGCAGCTTCAGGTGTCACAACACACTGAGACAACAGCAACAATTCAGACGTGGTCAATGAAACTCGGTTTCATGTGACATCTGGAATTAAAATTGCTAACAAGTAAAATAATTATACACGTCTGAATTTAATGCTTTTGAAATATTGGAATCATCAGTGGTTCGCTCTCCTCTGTTTTCTGTCTCAGGCTTAGGCTACTTCTGCAAAATGGTGGAGCCCACCTGGAGCAAATCCAGGACAGCGGAATTGTTCGAACATAACCTGAGACTCGGGAGATGGGTGAAAAGACATTATAAAAGGCCTTTTCACACGTCACACTATCACATTACTGCATAAATATGGCCTCCCAGTTTAGAACTGGATCGGAATTTGCAACACAATTGTTATAGATTAGATTCCACCCATCTCCTAGACATGAACACTGAACACACCCCTCCATCACTATACCCTCACAGCAACATCACCTGGGGTAGATGGTCTATCCAGGCTGAACACGGCACATCAGACGAAGATGTGTCATCTTCACACTAACAGATCCAGATAGCTTCACACACACAGGGTGGAGCTGATCTCATGATCATGGTCTAACAGAGACACAGAGAATAGCATACGCTATTCACAACAAACTGCTAACTAATGTAACACACATGAAGAACTGAATGGCTACAGTCACAAATCAAGACAAATTCTAAGGCAGACCTGCCATTAAATTTCAAACTCTATGATTGTTGGTGGGAGTTGGAAGATCAGAGGGCCCCTGATTTCTCAACTTACCACTAATAACAGAAACATAATTAAAATGGATAAATCTGAAGTGAGACCAATTCAATCAAGTACAAAAATGTACAATTCAACTCTGTCATCGACTGTGACTTAGCCAGATCAATACACACACTCTCAAACACACTCTCTCACAGACACACACACACAGACAGACAAAAACACACTCTGACATTCTAAAAAAATTCTCACACAAACACACAAAACCATTGATTGGTTTACACCGACCTCTTGATGCATTTCTGAAACCTATTTTGATTTCTGCATTTTTTTCCTTTGAGTAATTCAGAAAACATTTCTGAAACTTATTTTGATTTTAATTTTCTGAAACTTATTTTGATTTCTGCATTTTTTCCTTTGAGTAATTCAGAAAAACATTTCTGAAACTTATTTTGATTTTAATTTCTGAAACTTATTTTGATTTCCTTTGAGTAATTCAGAAAAACATTTCTGAAACGTATCTGCATATTTGTATATTGTCCATTTTACTTGCAACAATGTATTTGGACATCAATTCAATTGAATCTCTATGTTTGGTTACACCAAAATAGCACTGGTTGTTTTGTTAGAATGCCATTTATTTAAATGTTTCTAGAAACAGGGTAAGAGCTTGTAAGATCTTCCTTTGTCCTTCCTTGACCCTCTATAGGAGTACTATTGACGTGGTAATTAAAAATCAGGTCATTAATGAGACCAAACGTACCACTCACAATTGCTGACATGAACATGGTATTTTACATTGAACATGACATGATTTTTCCTTATTGCATTATGCGTTCCTATGCATTTCCTTACGACTGTAAGTTCATATGTGCTCAATCGTGAAGCGGACATTTAAGATGCTTTTCAGGTGTCGCACACAAAGCCGTGTGGACCAAAGGAGAACCCCTTCATCCACTGAGGTCTGCCCAGACAACCGTACCGCTGGAGGTGACAGGGTTGGTCAAGAAGGGTCAGATCATCATCGTGGAGAAGGTGCCAGGGAAGCGGAAGTTTCTCCATGAAGGAATGACACGTCAACTGAACAAGTCACAAAAGGTCCAGATTGACTCTATGAACTTTGCTCACGTCACAGGATTACAGGAAGAGAACCTGAATGCATTCATCCACCTGCTGGACTCAAGCTATACACCTGGTGGGAACAGGTGTTCTGCAGGTGAACACAGCCCACTAAGCTTCTACAGATGCCAACATTGCAAAGACAATTTTTGTGCTACATCTTCAAGGATTATAACAAACGTCTTACTGTGACCCCGTAAGTGTTCATCAGAATGTGACCCACGGGATCAAGGAGGGAAACTGTAAGACTGAAAATACTGGTTGAGGCCTGTGGGCCCGGCTGGCTAATTAACATTTGAACTCACAGAAGCACATGAACTAACAACAAAGAACTCACACAAGAACATGGTTTAATGTGAATGTTTATCATTGACTGTTATGCTTTTGGTGTCATTTGAAATGTCTCAAAGTGAGTGGTACAGATATCTCATATCCAGATAGATCAAATAAAAGGAAATAAGGTTTATAGAAGTTCATAGAAAACTGGTTTAGAGATAACGCCAGATAAGGCAACCCCCCTTCTGTGGGATAGAATTCATTTTAGGGTGGTCTCACCCCATCCCCCTTGTCACCTGGTCAGAGGATAAAGGAAGGTGTTCTGGCTATCTCTGTCTCTTCTTCTTGGCTGGACGTGGAATTGGATAGGTGGTTTCTCTCTCTATCTCTCTCTCTCTCTCTCTCTCTCTCTCTCTCTCTCTCTTTCCCTTTCTCTCTCTCTATCTCAGGTACAAGCTGGGTAAGATTCTTTGGTGTAACCAATGTATAACCATGTTCTAGATATTTGAATTGATTGTGGAATTGATCTCTGATATCTGAAATATTAAATTGCTACAATGTGATTATTCCAACTGGGTTTGACATTGTTTATTTAATGGTTAAAAGGAAAAGTCAAACATTCGCTCACTTTTAGTGAGGCACAGATATTATTAAAACCTTTCATTTATGGAGTCAGATGAATTAACGAGTAAATACATATGATTAATGTATTGCAAATTTAACCAACCAATACTTTGCATGAGTGAGGACAGAACATGTGATAACCTTCCCCGTGTATTGGCGAACCGGAGACTGGGCCAAATATAGCGGGCTTTACAATAATAAAACTCAGCTTGAGGATATTAAAGCAGAAATCTCGAATACCAACGTTAGATTAGATGAGGCGGAAGGTCGAATTGTGACAGCTGAAGAAAGGATTCAGAATGCGGAAGAGGTACTCACTGCCATGCTGAAGATGCACAGCAAAATGGAAGAGAAACTCGTGGACATAGAGGGTCGTTCAAGACGCAATAACGTTAGAATATATGGCGTGCCGGAAGGTGCCGAAAAGGATTCTCCGACGATGGCTTTGTTTCTGGAAAAACTCCTGAGAGAAAATTTAAATCTACCGGAGGACGCACCTCTTCAGATTGAACGTGCCCACAGATCACTCGGAAAGCAGCCGCCAGCTGACGCTCAACCGCGATCAATCGTGGTTAAATTCCTAAGTTTTACAACGAAAGAACAGATCATTCGTCAGGCATGGCAAAAGAGAGGATTTTCCTGGAAGGGAAAACAGATCAACATTGACAACGATTACGCTCCTCGAGTTCTGCAGATGCGAAGAGAGTACGCAGAGATACGCAAAGTCTTAAAGGACAGTGGAGTGAAATTTAAAACTCGGTTTCCCGCTCGTTTGATGGTGATGTATGAGGATGGAGCAAAGACATATAACACAGTAGAGGAAGCAACGCAAGATATGACAAAGCGGGGACTTCCAGTGCAGCCTATCAGTCACCCGGGCACCCTAATGGAGCAGATCCAACGGATGACTTGGCAGAGAGGCGGCCGAAGTAAGGATACTCGCGATCCCCAACAGAGGAGAGGGCCAACATTCAGGGAGAAGCTACAGACTTTCCGAAGAAAAGATGCGAGTTCCCAATCTTGATAATTGCTGCTCGATCGTGATTCCATTTGGAGCTTATCAAGAGGAAGGAGAGACGGGGAGCCGTCAGTTTGAGAGAGACCTACAACCTAGTTAATTCAGCGCAGTTTTAAATAATCGGGACATGCAGTACAGCTAGCTCAAATGACTTTGATCATACCTGCTATCCACAAGGGCCCCTTCTACAACCCTATGGAGAGGGGTTTTCCCTTGCAGCCTACTAGTGATGGCTCGTCAGAAGTCGAGGTAACGACTTCGATTATGGAAGTTCACTTTGTATCTTTTCTATGTTTAATAAGGAATTTAGACTTGTTTTTTGTTAATTTGTTTCAGTTAACGTTAGTTCTGTCAAAGGGGATGCTGTATGTTAAGACACTTTTGCCACTATTATTCCATGAAAATTGTTTCATTTAATTTCAACGGCGTACTTAATCCAGTTAAAAGAGGAAAGATCTTCTCCAAGCTAAAGAAGGCAAGAGCGGAGGTAGTGTTTTTACAAGAAACTCATTTAAATGATGCTGAACATCTTAAGTTAATCAAAATGGGCTTCAAAGAGGTATATTTTGCATCCTATAAACCAGCACGAAAAAGAGGAGTGGCCATACTTATATCCAAAAAACTGAACTATGAACATATTTCAGAAAAGAAAGATAAGGAAGGAAGATTTGTACTTATAACTGGTAAAATAGAGGGAAGGTTAGTAAGTTTTTTTTTTTAATGTCTATGCCCCCCCAAATTCAGAGTGGAATTTCTATCGTGAAGTGTTTGATTTAATAGTTACTAAAGTTCAAGGAATTTTAATTTGTGGAGGTGACTTTAACATACGCCTAAATCCGAGTCTGGATTGCTATAGAAATACAATGGAATTAAAACCACTGATTAAAAAGGTGAACGGCCTGTTAAAAGAGATGGGTATAATAGATGTGTGGAGAGAACTGAATCCAAAAACTCGTGACTATTCTCACTACTCTCATCCTCATTCAACTTAATCAAGAAGAATAGATTACTTCCTTACTTTTAAAAAGGATCTTCATTTGGTCCAACACTGTGAATTGGGTACGATGGATATTTCTGATCAAAGTCTCATTTACATATCGATGTGTTTAGAAAGGAAATCTAGATCCACAGTCTGGAGAATGAATTCCGATATCTTAAACGACCCCCAAACCAAATTAAATTTAGAAAACGAGATTAGATCATACTTGGAAATAAACGACAATGGGGAGGTGACACCATCAATGCTTTGGGACGCACTAAAGGCGGTAATAAGGGGCAAGATAATAGCCATCACATCTCATTTAAAGAAACTTAGAAGGCAGAAAATGCAGGAACTTGAAATTAAATTGAAAAGATTGCAGATTGAACATAGGGCTACAATGAATCATAAGGTGAAGCAAGATATTAAAAAAACAGTTAAAGAAATAGATGATATATATTCTAAAGAATTACAGAATAAACTTATATTCCTAAAACAAAGATACTACGAAACGGGGGGGAAGTCATTAAAATTGTTATCTTACAGACTAAGAAAGCAACAAGCAGACAGAACAATCAATAAAATAAAGAATACTCAAACAGGGGAAATATATTGTAAATTAGAACAAATACAGCAGAGTTTTGACATTTTTTATAAAGCTCTCTACTCGCAGCCTAAAATTAATAATGATTTGCAGATAGATGCATTTTTAACCTCAATGGATTTTGCCTAAAGTGTCAGAAGAGCAAAATAGATTTTTGTTAGCAGAAATTACTATGGAAGAGTTAAAAGTAGCCGTGACTAGATTAAAGACAGGCAAATCTCCAGGGGCGGATGGCTACACTGCTGAATGGTACAAAACCATGTTTGAGCAACTGGCCCCGTCTCTACTAAAGGCTTTCAATTGGGTAGTACAAAAAAAAAGGAAATTTTACCCTCATGGAGAGAAGCAATCATTTCTGTCATTCATAAAGAAGGAAAAGATAAATCGGAGTGTGGAAATTATCGCCCTATTAGTGTTCTAAATGTTGACTATAAACTATTTACCTCAATTTTAGCACGAAGATTAGAAAATATTCTCCCGGATCTCATTAATCTCGACCAAACAGGCTTCATCTGTCAAAGGCAAGCAGCTGATAATATTAGAAGGACCCTGCATGTTCTTAGCCACGTTTCAAATCACAAAGTGGAAGCGGCTCTAGTGAGTTTAGATGCTGAGAAAGCCTTTGACTCAGTAAGATGGAACTTTTTATACAAGGTATTAACACAATTTAGATTTCACAAGAACTTCACCGAAATTATTAAGACATTGTATGACAAACCCTGTGCAAGGATTAAAATCAATGGGGATTTATCGGATTCATTTCAATTAGAGCGAGGCACGAGACAAGGATGCCCTATCTCTCCACATCTATTTGCCCTATTTATTGAACCACTGAGCCAATGGATTAGGCAGAACCATTCAATTAAAGGGGTAGAAATGGATTCGGGAGAGCACAAATTGGCTCTCTTCGCGGACGATAAATTGTTATATATGAGCCAACCTACAAAGTCCGTCCCTACACTATTTAACTTTCTTGAGGGGTATGAGGCCATATCGGGTTATAAACTCAATGTTTCCAAAACCCAGGTACTAACACTAAATTATGATCCACCTAGACAAATTAAAGAGAAATATAATTTAAAATGGGATAGTAAATCAATTAATTACTTAGGAGTTAACATATCGGGAGACTATTCAGATTTATTTGATTTAAACTATGGCCCTTTGATTAAGAAAATAAAATCTGACATAACACGTTGGAACCTTATCCCCATATTTAGCCTAAGTTCTAGAGTCGACTCCGTGCGAATGATTATTCTACCAAAATTATTGTATCTCTATCAGTCACTTCCGGTGGAAATTCCGAACCAACAATTTCTTGAATGGAATAAATTAATATCTAGGTTTTTATGGCAGGGTAAAAAACCCAGAATAAGATTTAAAACGTTACAGTTAAGTAAAGAAAATGGTGGGCTAAGTCTCCCATGCCTACAATATTATTACTATGCGGCCCAATTAAGGCCATTAGTCTGTTGGAGTAGTCCAGGTTATCTAGCAAAATGGATTGAAATAGAGCGAGGGATGATGGAAGAAACTCCGTTATCTGCCCTCATCGCAGACAACAAGTTAAAAGATAGAATGATTAAAAACAAACCCATTGATAAATGTATCATTTAAAATTTGGCATCGGACATTAAAAATGGGGGGTTTGAAGGACGCATCGAGAATATTAAGATGGTGTGCCTTTGATACTGATTTCATACCAAACAGAATAGACAATCGATTTCGTTTTTGGGCTAAATTAGGAATCTCAAGTTATTACACTTTTTTTGACAAGGGTCAAATCCAAAGATTTGATTCACTAAAGGAGAAATTTGGGCTTAACCAAAGTGACTTTTACAGATATCTTCAAGTTAGGGATTATTTAGAAGGTAAAATTAAACCAGTATTGGGAAGGGCTGAGTCAGGAATAATAAAGGTTTTCCTAGCGGTATCCAAGGCTCAGCCATGTATAAAGATAATTTCAAAGTTGTATAAGGGTTTTTTCCAAAATCTACCCGAAAAAACTCTTTATATAAGGGACAAGTGGATAAGGGAAGGAGACTTAAATATTTCAAATGAGGACTAGGGGAGAATTTGTAGAGCACAGTCGCAATCCACAAGTTCAGCCACATGGAGAGAATTCTGTTGGAAAAATGTTATTAGGTTTTTTATTTCACCATCACAGAATAAACATCAAGGGAAGGGTACTAGCTGCTGGAGATCATGCGGGGAAATGGAAGCGAACCATTATCACAGTTTTTGGGGGTGTCAGAAATTGAATCAGTACTGGCTAGAGAAGAAGGTATGAATGCTGTCTTTGGGGTAGAGATTGACTTTACTTGTGAATTTTTATACTTGGGTAATATCCCCTCAGAGAGGTGGAACAGAAAGGATAAGAAGTTATTGTTAATTCTCCTAGCAGCTAGTAAAAAAGTAATTACCAGAAAATGGTTAAAACCAGAGTCACCCTCGGTGAAGGAGTGGATCGATATAACACATAATATATATGTGATGGAAAAATTATCTTTCTCCCTAAGAGCATTAAGGGAAGACTTCCTCCAAATATGGAGTAAATGGATTGATTATATTAAACCAGTACGCCCAGATTTCTTTTAAAAGGTGTTTATTTTATTTCATCTTTATTTTGGAATATGGCAACTTTCTGTAAAAAAAATAGCTCCCCATGTTTTGTTGTATATAGTTTCTGTAAATAGGAGGAAACAAAGCAATGGTAACATTTGTGAAACTTGACTCCAGGCCTGAGAGAATACACTCTGTATTGATAACTGTGTTATTTATATTTGTATGTATACATATATATATTTGCAGATTTTTTTTTTTATTATGATCAGTATTAATACTGTGTTGAAGGCTTGCATATTGTATTTCTCCTTGAAAAATTACAAAAAAAAAATTACAAAATAAATAAATAAATAAGTGAGTGAATTCGGAAGCTGACGTTTACACTGCGCGTCGGAGAGCTGGAGCTGGAGCAGTAAAGGCTTCGTCACACGTGATAAAACTCCTTTTATCTTACATGTTACTTTATATAAAATAATATGTGATGCGATCTGGGAAAACCCACCACATGGTGAAATTTTATATATATATTTATATATTTAGCTATAGCTATATTTTTATCAGCTTGTTGGTAGCAAAAGTTATGTTTATCTGAAGTCGGCCGATCGCTATGATTTTCTGGAACGGAATTTTGAGAAAAACAGGTTTAATAACTGTCACCGTCGGGACGCTTGGCACTTTTTTTTTTTTTTTTTTTTTAACAGGATTGGCGCGAAATGCGCACTAATACACATTCACTGTACATGTTATGTGGTTTATTTTATAGGTAAACTATCTTTGTAGTGTTAAGAGACGGACAGGTGTATGGGATATACGGCGTTTTTTTTTTTTTTTTACCTCTGCCGGGCGTTAGAGAAAATGGTCGCAAAGAATACATTAGAGAGAGTATTTTCAGCTTGACACTCGCTGTTTTTCTGCACTAAACAAGGGAATTTTGCCAAGATATTTTCAGAGATAAGAGAAAAGATGTTATAGAATAATTTAATGCAGGGCCGGAGTGGGGCCACTTTTCAGCCCGGGAGTTTCAGGCCCAAGACCGGCCCACTTTTTCCATGGTGGAATTCCAAATTAGCACTTTTTCTAAATTGGATAAATGAAGCAACAGTTCAGCTATTGTGTAGTTTGTATTAATACCATGGTTCAACAAATAATGTAAAGGTTAAATAATAATTCACTTAGACTTTATAAGAAGCAATTGCGACTTTATCACACAATTCTTACTTTATATTTCGCAATTCTGACTTTATAACGCGACTTTATATCACACAATTCTGACTCTATATCTTGCAATTCTGACTTTATAAGCAACTGCAACTTTATTTCACGCAGTTCTGACTTTATATCTTGCCATTCTGACTTTATAAGAAGCAATTGCGACTTTATGTCACACAATTCTGACTTTATATCTCGCAATTCTGACTTTATAACATACAATTGCGACTTTATATCACAATTCTGACTCTATATCTTGCTGACTTTATAAGCAATTGCGACTTTATTTCACGCAGTTCTGACTTTAGGCTATATCTTGCAATTCTGACTTTATAAGAAGCAATAGCGACTATTTCACACAATTCTGAATTTATCTCACAATTCTGACTTTATAACACACAATTGCGCCTTTATATCATGCAATTCTGACTCTATCTCGCAATTCTGACTTTATAACACGCAATTGCGACTTTATTTCAGGCAATTCTGACTTTATATCTCGCAATTCTGACTTTATAACACGCAATTGCGACTTTATTTCACACAATTTTGACTTTATATCTCGCAATTCTGAGAAATAAAGTCAGAATTGCGAGCTGTAAACTCGCAATTGTGAGATTAAAAAGTCGCAATTATCTTTTAAAATGTTTTATTCTGTGGCGGAAACAAGCTTCCATACCTCCTGGTCTCTTCCTCCCATCCATCCTCCCTGATGCGTACCGTTCATATACTGTCTATGGTACCGTTAGGGTAGGGCCGGCCCAGCTATCGGTAGGCGCCGGCGGTGCCGCGGTAAGCACGTCCCAGTCGGGTCCGTCACTTATTGGGTTCCCCGGAAACATTTCCGTTGTGTTCTGTCCTATTTGCAGCGCGTTTCTGATTTGTTTGTGTTGTGAACTTTTGCAGCGCGTTTCTGTATTTGGTTGTTTTGTGAGTATTTGGAGCACACTTGTGTTGTGAAACTGATGAAGATGTTTTCTTAATTTGCAGGTGTTTTTTTCAGTTGCAGCGCGTTGAGCTCTCTCGGCCACCATAGATTCAACCTCATTCAAAGCGCAGTTATAGGTGTGCACATACAATTGTTTATATATTCATATTTAACATACAGAACATAACTCAGTGTTTAATATAATCCCAGATTTATGAATGTGTATGTCTGACCAAACTATTTAAAATGTTAATTATGCAAGAAAACATTGCTTTGGTCATCTGAACCACTTATTTAGACTTATTTTATTAATTTAGTAAATGGCACACATTTTAACAAAGCCAAATCAGTTTTTTTTTGTAACAAATAAATACGTTCGTTAAAACATAGCATAAAAGACACTCTTTTTCGCCACCTGCTGCAGTATTTACGTAATATGAAGAAATTGTGACTGAACGAATCAGTGAACGAGTCTGAACGAATCATTTTGGTGAACGAACTGAAAATGAACGAGTCTCTGGAAAGAATCAAAATTTCCACCACTACGCGGTAGCCTACCTGAGAAAACGTTTTGGAAAAGACGTGTTATGGACCAAACCAACTCTATAGGAGGGGAGGGGAGAACTCCCTCACATGGTACAACCCATGCAGAGGCTGCGCGCTGCGGTGTCAGAATGCGGAAGGTGTGTAGCCTAATGTAACTAACGTGACATTGAAATGTGAAAAAAAAAAAAAAAAAAAATATATATATATATCCTCGACCGGCCCAAAAGTGAAGCGGCCCACCGGGAATTCTCCCGATTCTCCCGATTACCCACTCCGGGCCTGATTTAATGAAAAAAAAAAATTTGACAAAAAACTGACATTCAAACTATTTTGGAATTTACTGACAACGGCCCAGCGCGACATCCGACGGGTTTTCCCAGATCACATCACATATTAACAACAATCATATTGACTTTATTATACCTCCATGCCAGCTTTGTAGTTTCATAGATTGAAATTGTTAACTCACGCTCACAGATGACAGGGTCGTCGAGCGCCTCAGGCGACCATTATGATTCCATTCGAATGACAGATGATCAACGAATATTTTTCAAATCATCCACCAAATTATCATTATTCCTTACAGTTTAACGAGTTAAAACGCATTAAATTGTTTTAATGCCTAAATAATATTTTAATAAAAAAATTACCTTATTAAAGGGTTAGTTCACCCAAAAATGAAAATTCTGTCAGTAATTACTCACCCTCATGTTGTTCCAACCCCGTAAGACCTTTGTGCATCTTCAGAACACAAATTAAGATATTTTTGATGAAATCTGAGAGCTGGATCACTCCTCCATAGGCTTATGGACACTATAACTTGCTGGCCCAGAAATTGCATTAAAGAGATCGTTAATATAGTCCAAGTGACTACAGTGGTAGTTACATCTTAAGTTTATAAAGCGACGAAAATACTTTTTGTGCGCAAAAAACACACAAAAATAACAACTTTATTCCACTATTCATTTCCTTCTCTCTGGGCCTCGAGTTTTTCCACGTAGTGTTTTAGCGCAGTGCGTCTGTGTTGCACGTCACACGCATCACACACATGACCATCATCGGCCAATAGTGAGCCTACATGTGACGTAGAATAACTGCATAGCGCTTCTGTGTTATACGTGAAAACTCGAGGCCCAGAGAGAAGGAAATGAATAGTGGAATAAAGTCGTTATTTTTGTGGGGGGTTTTTGCGCACAAAGTATTTTCGTCGCTTTATAAACTTAAGATTGAGCCACTGTAGTCACTTGGACTATATTAACGATCTCTTTAATGCATTTTCTGGGCCAGCAAGTTATAGTGTCTTAGAAGCCTATGGAGGAGTGATCCAGCCTCTCAGATTTAATCAAATATCTTAATTTGTGTTCTGAAGATGAACGAAGGTCTTGCGGGGTTGGAACAACATGAGGGTGAGTAATTACTGACAATATTTTCATTTTGGGTGAACTAACCCTTTAATATTTCATTTAATTTTAACAAGTCTCCTATATATTTTCTCAATATTTTAATACGTTTTATTCAAGTAATGATTAATAATAATAAAAATGTTAAATAAGGATTAAATAAATGTTAAAGCAGAAATAAGATGGCTGTAAAGTAATCTCTGGTTTAAACTCACTCGCTCCCGCACATTCATGCGAGCTCAGTCCTCAACGCATTGGATTGTGGGAAATTGTGCTTCAGCTGTACATCGGATGTACGCTCTAGTTCAGAGAGGATTGTGGGTAAAGGTAGGGAATGATGTCGTTCACTCAGAATTTGGACACCACTACAAAATGTCCGACACCCTAAATAGTGCACTATATAGAGGATAGGGAGCGATTTCAGACACAGCTTATATCTTTGTGTTTTGTGTTAATATCTAATGTTAGCCAAATTCAGGGGTGACATTATGGCTTGTTTTGATGCCATCAGGGCACCAAAAACAAATCCACAGCAACCAAAGGAGGACAACACCATTGAAACAGACATCAGTAACGCGTAAATTTACGATAACTTTTCTTCCCATTTAACCCATACCCATATTTTACCCATATAACATGTGCTAAAATCTACTGCTAAACTTTGGCCTTTCCCACTAATTAGCCTTGACAGCAAGGAATCGCACCCCACACTTTAGACATGGAGAGGCAGAAGTCTTAAGTTGTAAGTAATACTGTGTCCGTTCACTAACACTGCATTCAAATCTTACAGGTTTACACATATCCAAAATACTGTTACACAACATGTGTTATCTTTCACAACAATTTAAGTTCTAAAACTGATCGTGTTTAACTCATTAACCTATTAAACCAAATTATGTACAACCAAATCTGCAGAGCCATAGAGTGTAAAAGAGTTTTACTTCCTTCTACTGTCATTAACATGTTCAAACTAATATATTGCCCCCTCTTTAGCATCATCCCACACTGGTTTCAGTGAAGGTTGGTACTTACTTTTTTATGTGTTTTTTTAATATATTTTTTACCCTAATATGCTTTTTTTTTTTTCATTGCTTTTTCTTTTTTATAGCTTGGATACGCAAAATTCTTGCAAACCAAGAAATGATTAAAGAGCAGATGGGCACATTGGTTAAATTGGTCTAGGACCTCAAAAAATTATCAACTACTGAAGACAGCCCAACATTAAACACAGACTGTTTTCCACTGTCAAGTTTTCAACAACTTCAAGTCATTGAGGGGCAGCTGCAGCAGGAAGACTACAAGACAGCTGTGGTAAGATTTCATATTTCAATAGAACAATTTAACTCATCAATTAACTGTGTCAGTGTTTTCATCTTTTGTTCATTGTACATGGTACAGAAGGTAGTCAACCACATGTTAAAATCATATATGTACTGGCTGGGCCGGTTCGACATGGAATGGTTAAGCAACAAGAAAGGTTTGGCTTGGTGAAGAAGCGGCAATTGTACTCACTCTAGCTGATTTGCTTAAGTCAAAATGTGGATGGTCATAGTTAGCACTAACCAATGAGATTGATGGTTGCGAATAACTTCCTCCTACTGCTGAAGGAACTAGCCTGACGTCGTCATACTCAGATTCTAGTCAGAATGTGAGTCTGATACTGCTCCATTGAGCTGTGATTATGGGGCGTGTTTCAACCGAACCAGGAAAGAAAATGCCTCTGCACTCAATTGGATAGACCTACAACCAATCAGAGCAACGGAGTAAGTGACGGATGTTCTTCATTCATGTTTCCGATCGACAAATGCCTTGATCGCGGTTCTGTTCCTCTTTTAAAATGAATGCGCTGTCGATATCTTCTATAACAGATGCGATGGCGGAATCTACACATGATGTTTCATAAACAAAGTTCGGGAGGAGCACGTTCAAATAATCAATCCAATCAACTTGTCATCAAACAATTACCGTCTACACTATCAGCAGGAGAGGAAGCATATATTATTTTAACTCTGTCAACCCACCTAACATTCCTTGAGTGTCCTTCTCAGCGTCCCTCCACTCACTCTTGGCTTGTTCTTCCACAGCCCGGAATACGGGGGGAGTACTTTGGGTTCGGTCCGAATACCGAGCCCTGAGCCTCTCCTCGGACAGCACGCTAAATATGCATTTATTCTAAATGACTTATTTGTAAGTGTGAACTCGTAAAATCTCAATTCTCCAGCGGCAGTTATCTTTGTTGTAAACGAATTCAACCCAAGCGCTCTTGATGACGTGGGTGATTACGTAACCGCAGATCATCTGTCCATCATCGATTAAAGACAGCCCTGGCAATTTGATTGGCTCGGCCTTCTGGGAGAGACTTCTAAGGAAAAATTTCGTTTGGTCCCCGGGGGCCACTCCCCCCCCGCGCTGGGCCCCCCCAAACCCAAAAAAATGCAGTTTTTCCTAAATAACTACCTGAACCGTGGCACCGAGGATGAAGACATTTTTATGGTATGTTGGTCTACTAGACTTTTACGGAAAAATTTCGTTTGGTCCGCGGGGGCCACTTCCCCCCCCGCGCTGGGGCCCCCCGTAAATTTTTCGTCAACGATACCAGGGACACCGAAACACCGGGGAACATGAAATTTGGTGGGCATGTAGCCCCACTAGACTTCTACGGAAAAATTTCGTTTGGTCCCCGGGGGCCACTCCCCCCCCGCGCTGGGCCCCCCCAAACCCCAAAAAATGCAGTTTTTCCTAAATAACTACCTGAACCGTGGCACCGAGGATGAAGAAATTTTTATGGTATGTTCGTCTACTAGACTTTTACGGAAAAATTTCGTTTGGTCCCCGGGGGCCACTCCCCCCTCCCCGCGCTGGGGCCCCCGTAAATTTTTCGTCAACGATACCAGGGACACCGAAGCACCGGGGAACATGAAATTTGGTGGGCATGTAGCCCCACTACACTTCTACGGAAAAATTTCGTTTGGTCCCCGGGGGCCACTCCCCCCCCCGCGCTGGGCCCCCCCAAACCCCAAAAAATGCAGTTTTTCCTAAATAACTACCTGAACCGTGGCACCGAGGATGAAGAAATTTTTATGGTATGTTGGTCTACTAGACTTTTACGGAAAAATTTTGTTTGGTCCCCGGGGGCCACTTCCCCCCCCTGCGCTGGGGCCCCCGTAAATTTTTCGTCAACGATACCAGGGACACCGAAACACCGGGGAACATGAAATTTGGTGGGCATGTAGCCCCACTAGACTTCTACGGAAAAATTTCGTTTGGTCCCCGGGGGCCACTCCCCCCCCCCCCCCCCCCCCCCCCCCGCGCTGGGCCCCCCCCCGCGCTGGGCCCCCCCAAACCCCAAAAAATGCAGTTTTTCCTAAATAACTACCTGAACCGTGGCACCGAGGATGAAGACATTTTTATGGCACATCAACCTAGCCCATAATCACTCATTTGTGATTTGCGCCCCTCCCATAAAAAATGAAAATGCAATATTATTCTGCTTTAATCGCCCCTATCTTCAGTGGAGATGTTCAGAACTGCACCATATTTCATGTGTATGATTAACTTGACAACCTCTGGGGGTATCCTCTGCTAAGTTTTGTAGAATTTCATCCATGGGGGGGTATAAAATAAATTCATTTATGTGCACATTTAGTGACTGTACACTCATCGGCCTGTAGATGGTGCTGTTGAGCGAAGGGTTGCTGGTTTAGGATGATACTGTCACACACACACATGCAGGAATACAAACAAACGCAAGCATGCACACACACTGACATCCACACGCACAGACACACACCCATACACACACATACAAATCCACATGCACAGACACACACACACACACACACACACAAACACACACGCGCACACATGTACGCACACATACATACACGCACAGACACACACACACACACACACACACACACACACACACACACACACACACACACACACACACACAGACACACACATACACAAATACACACACATACACACACACACACACACACACACACACACACACACACACACACACACACACACACACACACACAGACAGACAGACATGCACATACTATTACTTTTTTTAGGTATATACATAAACACGCAATACAGCCAAATTACTCCACGTCATTTATTTTTGTGGAAAGCCAGTGCAGGCCTGAGCGGCGGTCATATTTTGTACCGCGATGCGGTACATCTAGTTACCAGTCAAGTTAGTTTAAATAGTATAGCTTTATTGCACATCCCTTGTTAGGGAACTCTATTAATTGCCTAGTACATGAATGTACAATTACGTTAAAGGTACACTGAGTAACTTTATGGCCCTTCAATCTGAAATAGAAAGCTTTTGTAACATTACAAATGTTTTTACTGTCACTTTAGGTCAATTTAATGCATCCTTGCTGAATTAAAGTATTAATTTAATTCAACAACCTAAAAAACAGTAGTGCTTTCTATTTCAGATAAGTGCTGTTGTTTTTAACTTTCTATTCAAAGAAATCCTGAAAAAAAAGTGTACAACTGAAAATAATCAGAAATGTTTCTTGATTCTCACAAGTGCTCCTAAAAAGAAATGTAAGTGTAGAGCCCTGCAAGTTGTGCATTACAATATGTTAATCACATAATGCATCTGATAACGTTAGTTAGTCAAAACATACTTGCAAAGCCAAAGATGCTCAGTGCTGAGGCTCTTAAAAGAGCCTTTGGGCTGTAGTTAGCTCCTGTTGACACAGGGAAAAGAGAGAAATAGAAGAAACATTATTTTTCATCAATGATTATTGGCTAATGACTTGCCTATATGTTATGAACATGATAATTCACAGATCTAGGATGACTGCTAGATTGATCAATTACACCAGGGGTTTTCAACCAGTGGTCCGCGGCCCCCTGGTGGTCCGCGGCGGCATTGCATGTGGTCCGTGACATGCATTCCAGCCTACGTAATTTCACTATTAAATAATTTATTTTTCCTAACATTTCCAGAATATTTGCACATTGGTGTGAATACTAAATTTAATGAAACTATCTAAAATAATATAGAGGAGTTGAGATTCAAACTGACACAGGATAGGCTAGCTTTGCACCTATCAGGTCTATGCTTTGTTAACGGTGTGTTTTGCGTCCCCAACGTCATATACGTACACATTCATCTTGCGCGCGAAATAGACCAGCATCTCTGAGTTAAGGAAATACATTATTGAGGTTTCATTGAAAAGACGCTTAATATTGGTGAATTTAAATTTGGAGTGGAGTGGAGCTGTTAGCTAACGTTTCTAACTAAGGCGAAGATTGCTAGTCAGCACCAAGCATGGATCGCTTTTTAGTGAGGAAAGTGACAGATGTCAGGACAGATGGACAGGCTTCTGCTGCATGCTCTTCAGACAAAGCTACAACTTCGGAGGAAACAGGGAAACGTAGTGGGAAACGAAAAAGAAAATACAGTGAAGATTATGTTAAATATGGATTTACAGTAACGACTGACAAAACAGGAGAGGAGGTACCACTGTGTTTCGTATGTTCAACGTTGCTTTCAAATGAATCCATGAAACTGTCGAAACTTTCTCGTCATATGGAGACACATCACAGCTTCTTGAAGGTCAAGCCTATTGAGTATATGCAACAGATGTTGCGTGATTTCAAAGGACAGCAGACGCTCATGAGAAAGAGTGCAAAAGTCAGTGAAAATGCACTGAAAGCCTCATATCTGGTGGCTCTCAGAGTTGCGCAATGCAAAAAGCCTCATTTAATTGCAGAGCAGCTGATTTTGCCAGCAGCAATAGACATGTGTAAAACCATGATGAACGAAGAATGTGCTAATAAATTAAAAACTATTCCTTTGTCAGATAGCACAGTCGGACGTCGAATTGAGGAAATGGCAAATGATGTGAAAGAGCAGCTGATAGAGAAACTTCGATCAGTTCAGGGATTTTCAATTCAATTAGACGAGACGACAGATATAACAAATGACGCGCAACTTTTGGCATTTGTGCGGTACGAGGATAATAGTGCGATGTGCGAGGAATTTCTCTTTTGCAAACCACTGCCAGGGCGAACTACAGGTGCCAAGATATTTTCAGCCCTTGATGACTTTTTCAAAGAACACAATATTTCGTGGCAGAAGTGTGTGGCGCTATGTAGCGATGGAGCCAGAGCAATGAGTGGCAGCCAGACTGGATTGATTGGGCACGTAAAGAAAGTAGCACCGGCGATAATTTGGACACACTGCATGATTCATAGAGAAGCTCTGGCCGCCAAAGATCTCAGTGTTGAGTTCAGCGAGGTGTTTGATGCTGTTGTTAAAACTGTAAACCTGATAAAACGAAAAGCATTAAATACACGCCTGTTTGCATCCCTATGTCAAGGCTTAGGAAGTGAACACACCTCTCTCCTTTACCATTCAGAGGTGAGATGGCTGTCTCGCGGCGCGGTGCTCGCCCGTGTGTTTGAACTACGTGACGCTATCTATACTTTCTTGTGCGAGAAGGAGTGCACTGAACTGGCTTGCATGTTCAAGGACAGCCACTGGTTAACTAAGCTGGCGTATCTCACCGATGTTTTTGCAGAGCTTAACAAGTTGAACACTTCAATGCAAGGGAGAGATTCAAACGTCCTGCAGCTCTACGAAAAACTAGAGGCATTTGTTGAAAAAATGTCAAGATGGATAGAAAGAGTGGAGAGTGGTAACTTGGCTATGTTCCCTTCAGTTGAGGAATATTCGGTAACGCTTTAGATTACAGCCCGGAAAGTACTGCATAATTAAGATGAATTTACAGCGTAACTTTCGGTAATTATAGTGTACCTATAAAGTACTTGCATGTAAGTATAAGGGAACAATATGTTAAATTTGGGGAATAAAGGGGTAACAACCAGGAGAATTAAAAAAAAAATTGTATACTGTAAGTATTATAGAACTAAGTGGTACTTATTCTACTATTATGATACAACAATCTTACATTTGGGAGCAATTTAGCAAGAACATACACTGTACCTTTTTGTAATAATTGTGTACCAATACATACTGTATACCCTTTTTCAAAATTACAGGGTACACATCTATGCATTTATACAGTTTTTTTATATATATATATATATATATATATATATATATATATATTTTTTTTTTTTTTTTTTTTTTTTTATAGCAAAAGTGCAGATGTTTAAGTTTGGGCTTACATGTTTCAAGGCAAGTAAAGCTAAAACTATTGCATTTTTTTTTTTAATACTGGGAAATATACTCTTGTTCCTTGTAATACAGTGTAAGTGTGACATTGCGGGCTGTAAATTAAAGTGGTGCTTGTTACCCTCTTGTTCCATGTAGTTACAGGGTAACTACAATAAAAATACATACACACAATCTAATATCACTGACTCGGAAACCTTTATTTAAAAAAAAAAAAACTTATTACAGTTGGTCTGAGGCGATAGTCTACAGTTTAAAATTTTAATATATTGTACTTTTTCTTACAAACACCTATCGTTTCACTTCAAAAGACATTGATCCATCCATTGGGGTCGTATGGATTATTACAGTTATTGCAGTATGTGCTGTTTGATGCTCCAACTTTTAGGAACACATGAGCTTGCATTATATGTATTCCCAGAGATTTATTTGTCTAAAAACCTTCATTTGTGTTAATCTGAAGAAGGAAAGTCATATACATCTTGGATGGCATGAAGGTAAAAGATGAGTAAATGGTGAGGATGTATTTCTGGGTGTACTGCATTTTCTTTTAATTCATAAACAGCATAGCAAGACACATGATTTCTTCTTCAGATTCATCAGTAAAAAAAAAAAAAGAAAAAAAAGAGGAACACAAGAAAGAAGCCAAGCAAGAGAAAAAAGGGGCGACAAAACATGCTACTAACTGTCAAGACTTAAGCATTTTAAATAAATTGTTGATTTAAAAAAGCAGTTTTAAACGAAAAAGAAGTATTGTAAATCTGTTTTGAATTAAGTTGTTTTTCAAATAAAGGTTTCCGAGTCAGTGATATAAGATTGTGTATGTATTTTTATTGTACTCTGTAACTACATGGAACAAGAGGGTAACAAGCACCACTGCATGAAACAAAAGTATCTTTCCCCAATATTTAAGCAAAAGTTGCAATTGTTTTAGTTTTCAGTGCTCTAAGGCTACGGTTGTCAAACTGGGGTACGCGTACCCCCAGGGGTACGTGGACTGATTTTAGGGGGTACGCGAAAAAAGATCTAAGGCCGGCGACACACTGGCTGCGTGGCGCGAGCGTCTCAGCTGTGTGGCGTGTCCGTTTTTATTTCGGGTCCCATGTTAACAGGTTAGAGTTTGCACACTGCCTGCTCGAGCCGCGCGGAAAACGCGTGCATGCAAAAAATAGAACCAACGCCTATTTTTCACGCGACACGCAAGCGTGTTGGAAGCGTCCAGGCAAAATAGAGTAGGAAAATATGTTTATATGTCATTTTGACACGAATACATATTAATAAATGTCATTTTGATGTTTGAAAGTGTCTAGGGTTTGACATAAATGCAAATATTTTGTAATGTAAAAAAATATTATCGATTTTCAAATACTGCACCTGTCAATACAGAACGAAATATATTCAATAGCCTATTTTGCCGTCAACATATATAACATACATCTTTTCCTACTCTATTTTGCCTGGAAACGCTTCCAACACGCTTGCATGTCGCGTGAAAAATAGGCGTCGGTTCTATTTATTAAGACCAAGTATGGTACAGACTGTTTGTGGAAAATGATCTAAGACTGAAACTGTCCCCAATTCGGCCTAACATCGCTGCATTATTTAAGAACATCAGGCACATCCCTCACATTGATTAAACTGGTGATGTGGATGGAGAGGTGGTAGGCCTATTCTGTGTGGTTTACTACAATTTAGTTTACTGTTTACTATTTAGTTTACTATTGTTAATGTGTTCTCTTTTTTATTATTATTTTACAGCAGAGAAGTTAAGAAAATATACAATGTTATCATATGTGAAAAGCAATACTTATCAGTATGTGAAAAGTTAACAATAGGTTTAATGAGATGTTGGATATGTGTTGTAGGCCTCTTGTGTGTGAGATTGGGTGCATATCTGTTTAAAATCATTATATTCAGCACATTTGTATCATATGTTGACTTTTGATGAGATTTGTATCATATGTTTATGATTCTATTCACTATTCTCGACAAAATTGATACAAATAAATATTAATAAAATTTAAAAAAACTTGTTGTTGACAATTGGTGTTGGGGGTACTCCGGAAGATCTATAATGTCTCAGGGGGTACATGCCTGTTAAAAGTTTGGGAACCACTGCTCTAAGGTAATCTAAAGCGTTACCGAATATTCTGACAGCACTGACATTAAAGACATTGTGTGTGAGCATTTGAGGAAGCTTGTGCTTCAATTCCGAAAGTACTTCAATGATTCTGATGAGTGGCGCTGTGACAGCAAATGGATCCTGCTCCCATTCAGTGATGATGCAGCAGCAGGGTCAAGCTTAACCACTGTAGAAGAGGATCAGCTCATAGAGATGTCCACAGACTCTGTCAGGAGGCATATGTATGATACACAACCCCTTGTGAAGTTCTGGATAAGTTGCCAGACAGAATTTCCAGAGCTTACAGTAAAAGCAGTGAGGTGTCTTTTACCCTTTCCAACTACATACCTCTGTGAGAGCGGTTTTTCCACACTGGCATATCTAAAGAACAAGTACAGGGCAAGGCTGGAACCAGAGAATGATATGAGGCTGTCACTATGTACAACTATATCACCACGAATAGACAGACTGTGTGGAAGTCACCACGCCCAGAAATCCCACTAACAGGTAAGGAGCACCCTGTTCTTGACCTGTGTACTCATCTGACCAACTTCTAATAAACCCCTTTTACTTGCATTTGTATCCGTCTCTGTTTCACAACAGAACGATCTGACCAAACATGGATACAGCAAGTGCAGCCAGTTTGAGTGACTTCATCGCGCACAGCGTCACAAGAATGGATCAACAAGGAGAGGAGATCGCGAATACAGGTCGCGCGGTTCAAGCACTCGTGCAGGTGTCCGAGCTAACCCAACAGCTACATCTACGAGCTCCCACTGCGTCGCCCACACCGCCCGTTCAGCCCCTCCCGACTCCACAAGAGAATCAACCTGAGCCTCGTCTGCCCTGAGGGCTATTCAGGTGAGCCTGAATACTGTAGAGCTTTTCTCACAAGATGTTCCATGCATTTTGCATTGCAGCCACGGACCTTTAACAGTGAACAGTCTAAAGTAGCGTTTAGATTGACTCTACTGTCGGGGAAGGCGGCTCTCTGGGGAACGGCGGTGTGGGAGAATCAAGATGTCTGTTGCGCCTCGTTCCAGGCACTCTCCACGGAGATGAGAAGAGTTTTCGATCGGGCGGTGGTAAGGCTGGCCACTTTCTCTATTCCTGCCCGGTAAAAGGAGCAAGCCCGGTAGTAAATATGAGGCTACTATCGGGTGGGATCTCCGCCGAGAAGACCTCATCACCATCATCGACCCTCCTCCCGGTAAGACTGAGATGGGCAGTCGGTGAAAAAGCAATGGTCAGTCCGAGCGGGCCAACCAGGATTTGGAGAGAATGTTGCGATGTTTGGTAGCCAAGAATCCTTCATCCTGGAGCCAATAACTTTCTATGGTTGAGTATGCACATAACTCGTTACCATTGTCATCTACGGGCCTCTCTCCGTTTAAGTGTAGTTTAGGTTACCAGCCACCAATTTTTCCGAGTCTGGAATCGAGGTTGCGGTTCCCTCCGCTCACGCATTCGTCCAGAGGTGCGGCCGCACTTGGACCAGAGCCCGTGAGACTCTGCTCCAGGTGGGGAAGCGCATGAAGGCCAAGGCCGATCGCCACCGGTCAAAGCCTCCCGTATACGTTGTGGGTCAAAAAGTGTGGCTTTCTACCAAGAACATTCCGCTCCGTTCCGTTTCCAACAAGTTAGCTCCCAAATTTATTGGCCCGTTCCCTGTCACCAAGATTATTCGTTCGGTGGCAGTCCGACTCAAACTTCCTCTGGCGTACTGGAGAATTTATCCCGCCTTTCATGTGTCAAAGATCAAGCCCGTGTTTCTAATGCAAAAATTAGAATGTAGATTCATGATTTTCATCTGCAGAACAAGATGAGGGGGGGGGGAAATATAAAACATTATCATATGATATTTTAATATGCCTAAAAAATATGCATATACACACTTCAAGAAATCTGTCTTCTTTATTTACAGTAGCACTACTGCTTTTGCGTAAACAGTAAAGTACCGCAAATTCCCATATACAGTAAGTTACTGTAAATTTCATAAAAATACACACAATGCAGTGCATATTACAGTAGTTAACCGTAAATAATATAAATGGTATTTTACTGGGCTTTTTTTGCGGTACGTAACTGTAAAATTACGGCAAAGTCTAACAGTGTACGTTTAATGAGAATGGCAACACCTCTACTTCTAGATGTAAAAGAAGAAAAGTATGTCTGCTCAAAACCACCCTGTTGTAATTTTAGATGTTCTGCATCACTCAGATGAGTCTCTTGTGAAAGAGCAATTTCAATATTTCCTATCTTTCTACGCGTTATAGGATTATGGATACCTCAAATATTCCAAGTGCAAATCCTAAGCACTCTAGACATTCAATATTGTACAGACAATCAGTGCAAACATAAGATGATTTTAGAGTATATTCCTGTAAGGGAACCCTTAGGAAATCTGAGCTTCAAACAAAAATTTTATAAAATCAAAATAAAACACAGAAAACTATTCAAGGGAACAAACCTGCCAAACATGCAGTTCAACTGTTCTTACTCTTTTCTTCTACAGGCAACTGCCTACCCCCCCAAACACCACTCACATCTCTGAACATAGGGTAAACACAAACCTCACCACGCTCTTAGCAACATGATACATCTTCACTCAGCATGTTATTTTGTTGAAATACCACATAACTGTCCGCGAAAGCTTGCCAAATTAGCCTAGGCTGTCAACGAACGCAGTCGCGTCATCTGAAGAGGCAAAGCGCTTCACTGTCCCGTTGATGATCAGCCTCAGAGTTGCAGGATACAGCAGGGCATACTCAATCTTCATCTTCTGCAGTCGCCGTTTGACATCGTCGAAAGCCTTGCGTTTCTTTATCACCATCGCAGAATAATCGTTGAAGAATGAAATCCTCGGTCCCACGTCAGTGCTCCTTTCGGGATCCATGCCAACACGACGAGCTGCGTCCAACACTCGCTGTTTGTCCGTAAAGTTATGAAACTTTATGATGACAGGTCTGGGTCTCTGCTTAGGTCCTGGTAATGGCGCTAACGAGCGTTGAGCACGATCAAGCTTGATCCGTCCAGCCTTCGTTGCAATCTTTAAGTAATCGGGCAACCACCTTTCAAAAAAATGCACCAGATCACTTCCTCCGCCTGGCCTACTCGCTCCACCAAGGCTTGGAACTGAGCGGTTTGATCGTTTTTTTGCGGCTAGGACAGTGTTCACTTTCTCATCTATTACCTTCGTAATGTTTTCAGTTAATTTGTTCAGAGCTTGAGCAAAGTTGGAGTTGGAAATTTCCTCCTCACGACTCTTCATGCTTGCGTCGTTCATATTAGCACCCTGTTCGTCACCGCTGATAGTAGAACTTTTCGGCGCAATCTTCTTATTTTTAAAAGTCAGATCCTTTTGAAAAATATTGATCTTAAGACATGACACAATAACCATTTAAGCTCGTAGAATGATTCCGCTGAGTGAAAATATTAATTAATCAAATATTTGAACTAATGCCATGAGAGCTCGCCAAAATACGTGTCCACTCTACGACGCCATCTTTCTTCCCCTTTTTTATCTTATCTTATCTTTCTTTCAACTCATAATGGCGTACCATGGGATTTTTATTTTACAACCTAAGTTTTATCTTTTTTTTCTTTCACTGGCGGAAATGGGCTTCATAAATGTATCCAATGAGGATCAAGAGACTTCAACGGTCAGTCATGTCATCGCAAACAGCAAAAAGCTCACTTCACTTCTAGGTTGAATGTCCACTCCGCATAGCCGCATTAAGACCTATTTATACTTCTGTGTCGAACTTACGCTGTAGCTACGTCATAGGCTGTGTTTAGCGCACATACCCTGACGCGTACCCTGACGCACACCTCTCCAAAAATGTAACAACGTGTCAATTCTACGCGGACGCAAGCACTGTGAAACCCTCCCTCGGGTTTCACATGGTCCCTCTACATGAGTAATTGCGCGTCAACGCGGACAACGACGCAGAAGTATAAATTAAAACCAACGAGTTGCCTACAGCGTAGAGGCTCCGGCGTAGGTCCGACGCAGAAGTATAAATAGGCCTTTAAGCTAGGTTTATACTCGACGCGTCCGCACGAGCGCGAAGGTGCGCGCGGCAAAAATGACGTCATTGCGGTGTGGGCGATCGTGTGCGTTGGGTTCGCAAGACCCCATTTCGCCTGGCGGTGTGCGCGACATTTTTTGTAACAACGCGCGCGGCTCCGCATCCGAAGATGAACGACTTCGAGCCGAATCTGGCCGAGCTCGAACTTCTCACCACACCGGCACCCAGTTTGCACGTCTAAATGAGTTGCTTACATTTAAAAAATGAGGATACAATAGCATAAAAAGTATTTTTATTTTATATTAAAGGTCCATGTTTAATAAAAATTTTCACGAAACTTAATGAAATGTTTAGTGAAATTAGAAAATATGTAAGCGATTGTTAATTTAGTTATATTGTATACACATTCTCATCTCCATATATTTAGTTTTATTGTCACGAGTAATAATCTCAGGGTTTACTGGGTTTTACACGATTCTTTTTGTAGTGTGGTATTGGTGGTGGTGTACTAAAATAAACATTGTCACGTGTGTATAGCTTTCTTCTTCTCACCGCTGATTCCTGATGGTTTAGAGGACAATTACTCGAGTCGCCCCCTATCATTTCAAAGAATAGTACAACGGCGAGCGCTCGTCCGTTTAGGGAGGTACGCGCGCAGTCTGCGGAGACTCGCGCTGCGGAGCCAGGCGAAAGTAACAAGGCTTTCAACCTAGAACGTGCGTTAACTTTGGATAGTCTAATGGTGTGTCGTCCATTATCCCTTACTTATGTTGTACCTGTATTGTCATGTTCCTGTTCACCAAATGTCTTAAATAAATAACTGTTAACAATGTTCTTGTTGTCTGTAGTTAATTGAAATATTTTTGAATATGGGTGATTCTATTAATGATGGCTAATATTAAATAACAGTGATACATTATTTAAATTGTACAGTGAGAAACTGAATTTACAGTGATTAACTGTTACCTACTGTTAATAGTACTGTGTTGCCATATACAATACATAAAAAACAGTGCTTAACTGTTTTTATTTGTACAGTAAATAATCCAGCACTGTAAATGCAATTGAAATCACAGTATTTAATTAATATTTCTTCTACAGTAAAAACAATCAATACTGTAAATACAACTAAAATCAGTGTTTAATTGTTTTTGATTTTACAGTGAATACACAAAATATTGTAAATGGAAGTACGGTACCTTTACTGTAAAAAGTATTCACAGTAACGTACTGGCTAATTGTTGCCAGTAAGTGTTGTGGTTTAAATCTTTTTAGGAAATCACTTCTCAGAGATCTTTGATGCCAGAAATATTAGACTTTATTTCACAAACAAAGTCTGAACGCCCTTCTGCAGAAAGACGCTCCAGATCAGACGCAAGCTTCTCACATACATCCCTTCCAAAAATGGTAATACATTCTACAGATATTTTGAGAAATATTTTGTACCATGTGACATTACTGAAATATAATTCTCTGTTGCATCAGCCTTCCTTTAAGCCCCCAAAAGTCAAACCAAAGTCACACACAGAGGAAATAATAGTGTACAAATATATAGCTAAATTACTTATTTTCTAAATAATAAAATCTTCAACATTCCCTCCTCTGGAGCTTATTTAAGCCCCACTTTCACTTTCCTTTTCCAGAGTGTAGTTTCAAAATCCAGCCCCCTCAGTTATGCTATCTAGTGACTAAATTAAGTCACCCATTCTCCTTTCCAATGACTAGGTTATTGCACCACACTTCGGAGGAACATTCGAGCCAAACATCTCTCTCCATATATTTTTCTTTCTTTCAATTGTTTTTTCTTTTTCTTTCAATGGAGAAAGTAAAAGACTCGAATCCTCCCTAAACAAAAAATTAAACATTGTTATAAGTGTGTGGATAAAATTGGTTCAGCATTGTATGTTATTGTCACAGTTAGAGTATGTCAAACATAAAAATCCATTATACTATAAAGTTCTTCTTGCGGTGTAGATTTCCTCTTCGACCCAGACACTTTGCGCATCGTAGAGGGTCACCCATGGGGAAGGGGTTTAGCTAGCACATACACCCAGGGTCTGGCTCGTCAATCATCTTCTTCGTCCTCATTTGAGTTACTTGAATCATTGTCCAATGCTTGTAAAATCCAATTTGTTTATCCTGATAATATTTACTTTGGTTGCCCTCTAAAACTTATCTTTCCATTTTCTTGACATTTCTTCAGCACCTCCATTTGCTTAACCGTGGTTTTGACAACTAGTGATCTTAATATGGGAAGTACTCAACAGAATAATAACCCCCTTTCAATATTGCAACTCCAAAAAACATTCCTAATTTAGCAAACTATGTTCACAATTCTCCAAACTTTAAATCAAGTTTTCCTTAACTTTTTGACTCAATAGTATTCGCTAAAGTTTCGTCCCTGTGCAGTATTATTTGATAAAAGTGCACACTAATCTCCAAACATAAGTCATTCTATTTTTTTCATGTAATTGTTTTCCTCCTAATACAGACAAATCATTATAATAAATCTCTGCTGCTGATTATAGAAGTATAATTGATTCATTCTGCGTTTTTATTTTGCGTAATCCATATGAATTTTGATTTAAAATAGGGCTGGGTAAAAATAACAATTTCTCATTTTTATTTGCTTTTTATGAAGGAATATCATTCTAAAAAGAATCAATCTTTTAATCAGTCATTTTTAGTTGATGAACGAACAGAACATTGTAGTGCAGCTTCTATCCAATAAATCGCAATATGCTTTGTCAAAGTTTTACATTTCAAATTCTGTCTATTTTATTACCAAATTGAACAATAAATACTATTTTGACATTTTTATTCTTATAGCTCCTCATTCTCACTGTAGCTCCTCAGTTCAAGAATACCTTAACTGAATACTGTTTCTTCCTTTTTACCAATTTTTAAATAAACTATCATTAATAAACTAATTATGTCACATGGAATCACTCAAACTAAGAAAGTTTTGAGAGCAATGTTACATTTACCTCATAAAAGTCATTCAATAAACTCATTAGACAATTAGAAAAAAATAACTCTAGAAAATAACTTTTTGCACTATCTTACATATTCATTATACGTACATTTCTTTTTCTGTATATCTAAATAAGTCTAACTATCTATACGTTTTTATCTCAAACATTTCAAACATAAAGCATTATAACTTAATTATTATTAAAACTTCCTTGTGAGCACTTTAAGTGTTTGTAGGAGCCTGTGATTAATTTTGTTGATATGTTGTTAATGAATTTATATGCATTTATGTTAGTTTCTGTTTTGCTTTAATAATGTAATGAGGTGGGCTGTACCTATGATGTCAGAGTGTATTAGTTAGATGGTAGTCAGGTGAGGGTGTGGCCAACGGGGAAAAGGGACACAGTTTTGAGATCGTGCGGGAGATTTGATGGGGCTCTGATTTCCTTTACTTGTTGGCAAGAGAAATAAATCAAGTTTATGGAACAGGCGTCTACTGTATTTCCTCGATGGAAAGATGGTCACTACAGTGTTTGTATACAATTAATTTTAATCTTCAATATTTCTGGAAAGACTGCTGTCCCATTATCTGAACTTATTTCTGATAGAATTTCAAATCTAAGGAATACTTCACTGGTAGAAATTTAATTACTGCTCCTGCCCCTCCTCTGTTAATTTCATTGCCTTTACCCATCTACCTGTATATCATGTTCACATAATCCATTACCAAGTGTTTTAATAGTCCTTCTTTTTCATTCATTTCATTCACTTCATTTAATTTTCATTATTCTTAATCCCTTATTCCCCCCTTGCGCAATGGTCAAAACCATGCGCATCTGAATTGAGAATATTCAAAAGTATTATCGGTGCAACATGTCTTTGTCTCATGTGAACGCCAAATATCTTCTCTTTTTTTTTTCTTTTTTTTTCTCCTCTGGTACCATACACTGTAAAAAAAAAAAAAAATTACATCCCCAAGTCAAAAATTTCTAGTGACTGATCACATCTAAATTTTTCAATTAGTCTGACGTATTATTTCTCATTGAGCCAATGTTAACAGACTATTGCAACAAGAATTGCACTTGGGCCAATTAAAAAATTTAGATGTGACCAGTCACTAGAAAATTTTGACTTGGAGAGGTTAGACATTTTTTACAGTGTATGGATTGTTCATAAGGGCCTGTTTGTTATTGAATTCGAACAACTTCCAATTGAGGTTGTCATTCTAGTCAAAAGCATATTGAATCAAATCATAATCTTATGAATTAAAATTGTAATCAAATATTTGTTAATATCCAGTGTTAATATTTGCTTTAATTTCAACTGTAGCCTTAAATTAATTAGGTGTACCCTTGTATTGACAAATTGCGTTCAAGTATTCATTTAGATCTATTTAAAGGGGTCATATAATGCCATTTTTGTACAAGCTAATATGATTCTTTAGGGTCTAAATTGAAAGTTTATAATATACTTTAATAAAAAATTCTCATTAGTATTGTAAGAAAACACAAATTTTACCTGGTCAAAAACAGCTCTGTTTTCAGCACGCCGTTTAAGTGCATGTGTCTTTAAATGATAATGAGCTTTTCTCACCCCGCCCCTCTGTTCTGTGTGTACACCGTTTGTTATAACCATAACACAATAACCATAACGCGTTGTTCATTATCAACGTGGGATTATGAATTATATTGAGAACGTCGTACATAGAAAACATGCCGTAATGTACCCTGAGTGTAAACAGCCGCATTCATCGTGAAGCGTGCAGCAAGCGATTTGCAAAGATTAATATAAATATTAATACAAAGGTTAATAAAACATTACACTCACTTCTTCTTCTGGAGGTGCAGCAGGAACACGAATAGTTGGTACCGATCCTTTTTTCAGGAGCAGCTACTTAGCAAAACCAGCTTTATACTGACCTTGTTTGTAAAGCAGTCTGGTGTGTGAAATGTTTCGCGCAAACATGAAAGCATTGCTGTTGATCGTGGGGAATATTCCCTTCGAAAACAAAACTCAGCCACTGCGTCTTCAGTGGTTCGGATTTAGGAACATCAAAATGACTGCTGTGTTCCTTATTACACCCAAGAACAGAACACCACAATCGTTTAGATGCCATTCTGCTCATAGACAGTGCTCCAGCGTATCAACAATGACCGCGCCGATCCGCGCGGACTATGATTGAGGGCGGGTCTGTGTTGAAACGCTGCTGTCAATCAACAATCGTGGGAGTGGCGTCGATTTTGTGACGTCACAAAATCAAACGGCTTGATTTGAGATGGGGGAAAACATATAAGAAGATAAAAAAAAACACTGGATGGATTTTTATCTTTTTATGTACAGGCATTGCCAACACACATTTCAGTACAATCAACTTGTAAAAGTGCGTGTACCATTATATGACCCCTTTAAAAGTTATTTTAGTTCTATTTTTATTTTCTTTCTTGAATTGTCTTAATTCCCACTGTGCTATGTCAATTTCTTGAATTAGTCGTTACCATTCATTATTTTAATTTCTTTTCTAATTTCTCATGATTATCGTTTCTACGTTGCTTTATATATATATATATATATATATATATATATATATTTTTTTTTTTTTTTTTTTTTTTTTTTTTTCTGTTGGGGTTATTATCATGTTGCTACTAAGTCTATTCAAGGGTTGAACATTCCATTTTGGGACGGTTTGGTTGATGTTGACTATTGTTTAAAATTGTACTCATTCCTTTCACTCTGTTGATTCTCTCTTCTTTGCACAGCTCCTTGTGTGCTTCCCACATTCTGCATCCTTTTATTCCTGTGTTTCTGTTCAAGTTTGTCTCCTTTTTCCATTCGTGTTGATCTTTGTGAGTTGTTGCAATTGGCTTTTTTTCTTTTCTCTCATTGGCAAGGAAAGATCATTGTCAGCATGTCCTTGATCCCTCACTTCCTGTTGTGGGGGTTTGCTGGAGTTGGTTGGTGTATTTTAAGTTGAGAGGCATGGAGTCAAATGTCACTTTGCTGATCAATGGACAAGCCTTTTGTGAGATAACAAACACAGTCACTGGTTCTTTTTGTTAGAACCGTCCCAGAAACCTTCCTGGAATTGAGCTGCTGTCATGTGTGAATGAAACCTTAATCATTTCTGTTAGTGACAACAACATGTATTAACTCATCTGCTCATCTGGCCCATTGTCCTTCTTGGTGTTACCTGTAGAATGGTCATGTGGGCTGAGTGGTCTCCTGGCCCCTTTTGGGGCTCTCTGCTTTCATTAACAGCAGGGCTTGAACCCATATATTCTTATTTGTTATAAATTTGGCTTTTTATCATCATATTTGAAAGTTATTTATATTTTTCTCACAATAAATTTCAAAAATATTTTTTACAATTAGTCAATTCAACTCCGTTATCTCATTGTTCTGAGTCCCACTATCAGCACACTATTTATTAGGCATCTTGGACAACACTCAACCCACTTTGCTACAAGACAAAAGTTACAAGACAATATTTCATACTTTTGACAAAGAGTCAGATCCATCATGATATGCTGAAAAGAAAGTGAGATGTGTTATGCGCTGCGCAAATGGGGCACTGTTTTTCCCATTCTTTTTTTCTATTGCCACTACAGTTCCGATCAGGAAATTTAACCAAATCTATCCAAGGTCATTATTTTATTGGGCAGAATTTGCCCTGTGGGCCCACATATTAAATTTAGATACAGCTATATTGGCAAAATAATTGATTTGCCTCAGTGTCTTTTCAAACACCATCTCTCACTCCATTCATACTCAGTCACTCTCTCATTGGCCATCATACATTCTTATGTGGATTCTTCAGCAGGTTGTGCTCTAAATGCGGAACTTATCATTTTAGCTGTGGAATGCCACAAGGTCTGATCCGAACAACAGAATATGTTAAACACTATTGAGAAGTGTCAGTGATCATAAGGTTTAGTTTAACACCGTAGTTATAAACCCTTTTTTTCTTTTTACAAACACTAATAAATTAATATTTTAGAATAATAGGCCTAAGCATGGTGCAGTTGAGGGTAAGACAGCCAATTGTAATTCTCAAATGCATTTTGTCATTTGTTGGTCTACTTTTTCATATTCTTTTTGGTTTTTTTTTCTCATGAGTTGCTTTAAGAAGAAAATTGGAGATCTCTGCATAATCTTGGATCCATGGCCAATAACATTTCCATCTCATTATCCCAGTTTTTACATCATTTGTGATTTCATAATTTTGGACTTTTGGAGTTATTTATCCTTCTCCAATCTATCTCTAGAAAATTACCAAAACAAGATGGAGTGACCAGTATTGTTTTGCAAACAATAATAATCATTCTTTGACATTTTGTGTCTATCTTTTTCTTTGCCAGAGAATAATTCTATCATACTTTTAGCCCTATAGTTGTTGAATATAATAGCCCTCACTATACCAAATCCAGCCTCAGTTTTAACTATTTGGTGAGTTGAGCACCCACTTCTCTCTGTCAATGTACTTTCTTTTTCTTCATGGACACGAATTTCCCCTTTTTTTCGTGTCACTCAGCACGACTTTCAATCTAATGTATTTCAATGGGAAGTATTTTTCGTGCCTGCACCACGTTTTTCTTTCGAGAGCACAGTATTGTTGTTTTTTTTGTTGTTGTTGTTGTTGTTTTTTTCTCATTTGTTATTCATTTTGCAAACTTTAAGGGCTACATTACCCAACATTTAATCAGGAGATTTTAATCCTTGTTTTATTGCTTTATAATCGGTAGGCTACTCAACATTGTAAACCATCGTCAGTACTTCCTAACAGTCAAAATATATAGTAAATATATTATTCCTGAACGCGACTGCAGAGTTGCTTCTAAATGTTCCTGTTTCTTTTCTAAGAAATACCGGTTTTCCATTGGTTTGGTGTGTCAAATCTAACAGTAACTACATTTCCCACGAGCCTTATCGACCGTTACTATGGTGATGACGACAGATAAAACTGAGGACCCGCCGCCGATTCTCTTTTAATGATATCCTCATCTTTTTTCAACACAAACGCGAAAGTGTGCTTGATAATTCAACAATACTATGTTATGGCCATCAGTTTTATTTGTTTCCAGTATTACCCATGATCATCAGCTTCCGTTGCTATGGAGACGGAGCTAGCCCGCCCTGCAATTGGGTGATTTCTTCAGTGATTTCTCATTGCGCTCAAACCACTTTCCAGGTAAGTTGCAAGGCTCATAGAGTCGTACGTAACGATCACGTTTTGCTTAAATGCTATAAACAATTGATGCCTTTCTTTGCCATAGTAGATTCACATGATTTACACGTTAGGGCAACGAATTAAAGCCCGTCCAAGGTTTCCTCATTATCAGAAAAAAAACCTGTGAAATTAGGTTTGCTAAATGGCTAGCCAACTTCAACATAAGCTAACTCTAGTTATCTAGATGATGTCATTTTCTCTCGTCGTTCACCCACAACGTCACTGTAATGTGTCAGTAATAACAATATTATCACTTGGTCTAACGTTATACTGCACATAACGCTGCCTTTAAATCTGGGATGACGAACCCCAGACATGTTACGCGCCTTAAAAAATAATAATAATTTACGCGCCTTTTAACAGTCGCACAGGAAATAGGAACAACGTGAATCTGTATTTATTTATCCTAAGTATTTATAAGAAGATGGGAATCACTCACTATTAGGGTAATTAATAGGGTACATAACACTACATAATTAACATTTTCTGTTGTTCTCCCTGCAGATCCTGTCAAACACATCACCTGTCCGAACCTATAGCCACACCTGATTTCAAAACCCAAAGGCACTTTTAAGAGCCAACCTCTATCTCTTCTTTATTTTCTATATCTCACATCCTCTCTGTTCTCAATATCTATATTTCTGTCCATCTCTCCATCTATCTCACAGTCTTTATCTATTGCTCGTTCTTTTCTCTCTGTCTGTCTTTGTCTACTTGTCTGTCTTATCCATCTTTGTCAGTCTGTCTGCCTGTATCTGACTGTTTGTTATAATGCCGGGGGGGTCTACAAAAAAGATCTGCTTTTTTGTCAGGGCATTTTATTTTGTGCACAAAAGATCTGTTCACACTGTAAAAAGGAGCAGCCTCTGAAGCAGCGCCTCAAGAAGAAGCTTCAGAGGTTTGATGAGAAGCGAGAGGAATGGGTGGTTGGTCGTAAGAAAAACCACAACATTGCATCCATCAAGGATGAAGCCAATATCCTGGTACGTACAATTTCATACGTGACATTAAACTGTCAAGATCATCTAGGAAGTACATTCAGTGGTACCATATGTTATTAAGTGAGCATGCCAGCGCAAGGTCAGAAAGGCAGTATTTCCAATATAGATAAAGTTGAATAATTTTTTTCAATGATACTTTGTCCTCCCTGTGTCATCAGAACTAATTTAAAAGTACAATTTAACTATCAAATTTGAAGGTAGATGTAATTGTGATTTTTATTTTTTATTTTAGTGGTAATACCCTTAAGTAATCACATCTTCACTGTAACACAACACAGACCTAAATTATCTACCAGAGCAAAATTTGAACACACAGCAAATATAATTGATACTCAGGAATTCTTGAGTTCATAACAAATACAGGCATGCATTATGACAGAATTACAGGTGCAATATAATAATCAAACTTTCTTATCGAGTGGATGAGAAATAACAAATGAACTGCATTCATACTGTACTACTCAAAGCACTTTACAATGTGCACGCACGCATCAACTGTAAATATGTGTAGCATTCACCCATTTGGTCATGTAATCACTAAGGTTCTGCCTTTATTTTTAATAAATCTTTAGATTGTCATTGTCCAGTTGCACAATGGCTACATAATCTTATCAACGTAGGTGCAAAACCCGAGCTCCTAATATTACAAAAAGTTATATTTTAACCTTATTTTCTATATAGAGTTGGGTTTTGCTTCTAGTGTATGAGCCTTTCCTGTTTGCACATACTTGGTTATACAAAAGCTAAACACACCATTAGGTTAAAAATCCTGAATGGCAGTAATCTGGATGCTGTCATCAATAATGTTATATTTTCTTAATAATTAATATTCTTAGTTATTTTTTATGTTGTTTTTCTATTACATTAAACAGCAAAAATACACAATGTTGTCATTGCAGCTTGAGAAACTCCATGCCATTGGATACAAGCCAGTTCTGCTATTTGGAAAGGAGACCAAAAAAAAGAAATTAAGTGTGAAATATTAACCCCTCGCTGCACACTCTCCGCTTATGCCCAGGACTACCTTCAGAAGATAGGTTAATTTTATGAATACCTTTGTGAAGGTGAGATGCATGCACTGTATCTTAAAGTCACAGTTCATAACTTGTGTTGAGAACGCAAAAGATTTTATTAATGTTTAAATCTTAAAGGGGTGGCTCACCTCTAAAACTTAAATTCAGTCATTCTTTTTTTCTGCTGCTGAATGCTTGTATACAAGCATGCTTGTATAGGCTACTCTATGTGACGTCTCTACCAACACATGTAATGTAGACGTAAATGGGTCGAAAAACACCTGGCCACACCTGGCTATTGATTATGGAAATTGAAGTAAACTTTCAAAACAGTAGTTTCTTGCAACTGCAGATACTCAGACATGTAGATTCTAAGTGTATTGAGCTCCATTTGTATCAATATCATGCAGCACACTGCTCTACAATGGGATTCTGGGATTTGGCACCCATAGTTAAGTGCAGAATTTAGAATTATGTTTGGTATGTTTTTTGTAGGAGCCATATTTAATTTCTGTTAATGTAACGGGACTGTAAGCCTCGCCTCGTAGGGGAAAATTAAAACACTACCTTGGAAGACTTAAAAGCAAAATGATCCTAGTCCCCGCTCCGGTGCTTTGAGCCTCAATATGCACGTTATGTGTATATGTTTTACCTTACACTATGTGAGGATAGACTACAGGAATAGGCAGTGTAGGCTTCAGGTGAGTATGTCAATACGGTGGCTTCCTGAAGTGTATGTGATGAAAAATAAATTTAAATTCACATCCCCACCCACCTAATCCTAATAGTGCAAGTGAGACGCCCCTACCCCAAGGTAAGTTCAAAAATAACTGTTAAATGTCTTACGTTTAACAATTAATAATTTATTTTCCTTCCCTTTGTAAATTATATTTCTGCTGGAAGGATCTGTTTCAATAGCATAAAATACCAAAAAGTAACAAAAAAAATAAAATAAAAAAATAAACAGTTTTCTTGAAAGATCTTCAAATAGTTAACACTTTCAAAACAAACCCTTTTTTAACACCTCAAAAGTGTTTCCCCAAAATGAATGTCAGTAGTGGGGCACAAACTCATTTACAAACAACACTGGATGTTGATGACCCTTATAGTTCAACACAAATTATTCACTTCAAAGAACCTCTTTCAATTGAATAGATAACACTGACTTCACTTAAATGATTCTTATGAATCAGTTTTACGATTCAGTCTCCAATCGACTCAGTTATCACAAGCACAGCACAAATTGAAAGTTGAAACACTCAGTTCGTTCAAACACTCAGTTCGTTATCAGTGAAGTGTTCGTGTGTGTGTGTGCGTATCGAACTGTTGTACCAGTTTGTGGCGATGACAACTTTGATGTGATGACTTGTGATGACTTGCGATGACTTGCGATGACTTGAACAACAGCTGTAACGATTTAATGAACAGCTGAGACAGGACAGTGAGATGTCGTAAGGATGGCAGGGCAAATAAAAATGAAAAAAACACAGAAAAGTTTCAGCGCGGCCCAGGAAAAACTCAGGAACTTTCTGGAACAAAATGGCGAAACTCAGCCCAGCTCGCACGCGGCACGCATAGATCAAATGATCTGGATCACACAAAAAACGTCTTTCAAAAACAAATCTTCACCATTGATGATGGTCAGTCTCCCAAAAACAAATCACTCCTTCAAGATCGATCGATCAGCATTCTCGCGCACTGAAAAGTGCACTCAAATGATTCTCAGAAAAAAAAAATGTCTCTCGTTCCAACACGGTCTGTAGATCACCCAGAAAAACGTACTCGGTTACTAACGTAACCTCGGTTCTCTCTAGAGAGGAAATGAGTACTGCGTAAATCTTACGCTAGGGGAAAATCTCTTTTCCGCGAGATACTGAAGCCAAAAATTATCCTTAATTTTGAAATAATGTAAAACGCGTTGCGGCAGCATGCAGACACAGGCGAGGCGGCTTGCGCGCCTATTGGCTGCCCTGCGGCAACTGCAGCAGCCTATCGATAAGGCCCACTCGTGACGTCAGCTCCAATGGGGGCGCTTTGCGCCCAATACGTCACGTCCCGCCAGAATGGGCGTGGTCTAGGGCTATAAACATAGCTTCGAGAGGCTAGCTCACTGGTTTTTCATCGCCGAAGCGAACCAGAGCGTGTGCAGGCACGGCAAGATACGCAGTACTCGTTTCCTCTCTAGAGAGAACCGAGGTTACGTTAGTAACCGAGTACGTTCTCTTACGAGAGGTACTCTCGTACTGCGTAAATCTTACGCCAGGGGAAACAGTGTAAAACGCCGTGCATGCTAAGATCCAGCACCAAAGTCCCAAGGGCAAGTGCCCGGGCTCATATAGTACATGATCATAAGGGACTCACAGAGAGCCCAGGAAAGAGTGGCTAGAATAGCATCATTCCTGTAATAATATAACATCTTATAAGGAGCAGTTATACTGATGATGTGTCGTACAGTCAGGGCGACCCCCGGCCTGGACTGACGAATATAGTGGGTCTTACACACTGCCCATAGAGCTGCGCGATCCAACAGCGAGCATTTGCTCAAGCAGTTTCAGTATTCTGGCCCGAACACATCAGGGCAGACAGTACCGATTTTAGACCGAAAGCAGCTTAGCCTGCAAGGCGGGAACCTCTAGGTTATAAAACCTTATAAATGTAGACGGGGAGGCCCAGCCTGCCGCCATACAGATATCTTGCAAGGCAATCCCACTAGACCAAGCCCACGACGAGGCCACGCCTCTCGTGGAGTGTGCTCTGACTCCAAATGGGCACTGTAAGCCCTTAGAGGTATAAGCCAGCGCTATAGCATCAACTATCCAACTGGATAGGCTCTGTTTCGACACGGCAAGTCCCTTAGAACGTCCGTAGAGTGAAAACAAAGAGCTGCTCTGTCTGTCTGAAAACAGACGTGCGAGACACATAAGCTCTTAATGCCCTGACTGGGCAAAGGAAGCTTGCGTCTCCTTCCTCGTCAGAGACCGGTAAGGCTGACAGGGAATGACCTGCGCCCTAAACGGTGTGTTGAGGGATTTTGGAACATAACCGTGCTTAGGTTTGAGTATAACTCTTGAGTCATTAGGCCCAAACTCCATACACGTCGCGCTTACTGAGAGCGCGTGTAAGTCCCCTGTGCGCTTCACTGAAGCGAGAGCCAGAAGAAACACTGTCTTGAAAGACAGGTGTTTAAGATCAATCGTCTGTAAAGGCTCGAATGGGTCACCTTTCATGGCTTCCAGCACTGTAGAAAGGTTCCATACAGGGACTGAGGGAGGTCTGGGAGGATTCAGTCTCTTAGCTCCTCTAAGGAAGACGATGACTAAATCGTTCCTTCCTACTGACTGACCCAGCGTTGTTTTTGAGAACGCTGCTATGGCCGCCACATACACTTTGAGCGTGGAAGGGGTCCTGCCCTTGTCCAACAGCTCTTGTAGGAAGGAGAGAACCTCCGTCACCCCACAGTCTAGGGGCGACACGCCACGAGCTGTGCACCAGCTGGAGAACACTGACCATTTCGAGGAATAGAGACGTCGCATAGACGGAGCTCTAGCCTGCGTGATCGTGTTTAACACTCCGCTTGGGGAGGTCAGCGGGTACCCGTTGATGGCCCAAACATGAAGGGACCACAGCTCTGGGCGCGGATGCCAAAACGAGCCCTTGGCCTGAGAGAGGAGGTCCCTCCTCACTGGCACTGGCCATGGGGCAGTGCTTGCTAGCTGCATCAGAACTGGGAACCAGGGTTGGTTTTTCCAGAACGGCACTACGAGTAGCACTGAGCATCCTTCTCTGATCCGTTCTATCACCTGAGGCAGGAGAGAGACGGGAGGAAAGGCATAGAGCGGGCGGCGGGGCCATACGTGAGCCAGCGCGTCCCTGCTCTTGGAGAAAAATTCCAGACAGTGAGCGTTTTCTTGAGACGCGAACAGGTCTACTTCCGCTCTGCCGAATTTCTTCCACAGCAGCTGGACTGTCTGTGGGTGTAGAGGCCATTCGCCTGTCGGAACATTGTTTCTGGACAGTCTGTCCGGTCCTACGTTCAGGAGCCCTGGCACATGCGCTGCTCTCGGCGAGAGCAGGTTGCGCTGAGCCCACACCAGGAGGCGTTCTGTCAGCCTGTGCAGGTTTCGGGACCTGAGGCCGCCCTGGCGATTTATGTAGGACACCACTGACATGTTGTCCGAGCGGACCAGGAGGTGGTGTCCTCGTATTTAGGGACAAAAACGCGTCAGTGCGTTGTCTACTGCCAACATTTCGAGGCAGTTTATGTGTAGAAGCTTCTCCCGTTCTGACCATTGGCCGAAGAACGGTCTGCCCTTGAGCAGTGCTCCCCATCCCAAGGTGGAGGCGTCCGTAGACACTACCTTCACACTCGAGGAAGTCCCCAGGCTAACACCTGATTGGTACAAGTCGTTTGCTTTCCAAGGTTTCAGAGCTGCGATGCATTTCTGATTGACCTTGAGACGAAGCAGACCGGAAGCCCACGCTCGGCGCGGTACTCGCGCTTTCAGCCAGAACTGTAGCGGGCGCATGCGAAGCAAGCCCAGCTGAAGTACTGATGATGCTGAGGCCATGAGACCTAGCATCCTCTGAAATTTCTTGAGCGGGACAGATGCGCCGCAGCGGAAAGAGCTCGCTGCGCGCTGAATGTCTAGTAAGCGCTCTGGTGACAGTCGCGCTATCATAGACAGCGAGTCCAGTTCTGTGCCCAGAAAAGATATTATCTGTCTGGGAGACAGAGAACTCTTCGCCCAATTGACCCAGATTCTCGAGGTGATCGAGCAAAATGGTCCTGTGCTCTATGAGCACCGAGTGAGATTGAGCTAGAATCAGCCAATCGTCCAAGTAGTTCAATACTCGCATGCCCTGTAGTCTGAGGGGTGCGAGCGGCTAGAGACAAGCCGAACGGTAGGACTGAGCACTGATATGCCTGGCCCTCGAAGGCGAATCTCAAACGTCGCCTGTGACGTGACGCTATTTGTATTTGAAAATATGCGTCTTTCAGATCTATTGACACAAACCAATCTCCTCGGCGAATCTGCGTGAGGGTTTTTCTGGTCGTGAGCATTCTGAACTGTTGCTTCGCAAGCACTCTGTTCAGTTGCCTTAGATCTAGTATGGGTCTGAGACCCCCGTCTTTTTTCAGTACCAGGAAGTATCTGCTGTATAGCCCTCCTTCACTCTGAGCTTGAGATAAAGGCTCTATGGCCCCTTTGCTCAACAGTTTCAAAATTTCGGCTCGAAGTAGGTGGTGCTACTTCTGTTTTTACCGTAGCTTCGACGCGCGTCACATAGCAGCGAGGGCGTCGGCGAAACTGTAGCGAATAGCCTCTTTCTATAATGTCTAGCACCCACTTCAAAACCCCCGGGTAGCCTTGCCCATGCATCTGCACGAATGGCTAGGGGCTGAATGCGGAGCGCGCTCTGGTCGCTCAGCAACAGAGGGGCTTCGGTGTGCTGTAACATAAGCGTCGCGCTTCGAGGCAGGGGGCGCGCTGATAACAGCGGGCAGATTGCCCGCGCTCGACTCCTTTGCGGTGGTCAACAGAGAGGGGAGGGCTGGGCGAGTCCCGTAGGACCTGTCATGTCCATGTGTGAATGTGGGCGCGGGATAGCGGGCACATTTACAACACTGAGAGCCTTGTCCTCCTGAGCAGAGCGAATGCACGTTGGTTTTGTTTTTACAGAAACCTTGAGATATGCGGAACGTAGTGTTTGTGGGCACTGGGCAGTGGGCACATTTACCACGTTTAATGCGCAATCGACCTGGGTCGATTTCATGTGCGCGAGCCCTGTGTGACGGGCTGTGTTTGTGTGTAGGAATTTCGTCTACATTCGTAACACCATCGGCCGTGGCCGGGACACCAGAAAATACACTCTTATGGGATTTATCTGGGTAGCCGTAAAAGCGGCGTTTGTGTGCAGGCAAGCGGGCTGTTTCGCCGACTTGTTTACTGCAGAATACACTGGAACAGTCGCATTTACTGGAACTGAACGAGCGAGAAGTTGCCATAGAAACAGAGAGCGTCAACATGCTGGCGTTTGTTTGCAGGCGTGCGTGTATTACAGCAGGCTTGTTCACTGCAATATTGACATTTCCAGTCGTCTGAACTTCAGAGGCGGAAACCATAGAAACAGAGTTTGGGTGCAGGCGAACGGGTTGTACCACGCGCTCGTTGGCTGCAAAATACACATCTGCAGTCGCCTTTTCAGGGAACTGCCAGAGCGAGAATTGACGGCAAAAAATGTGTTTTGCCGGTAGACCCGGGATTCGATCGCGGGTCTCTCGTGCGAAAATCTGATGATCTACCACTGGACCACAGAGGAAGACACATAGACATTCAGTAGCGCGAGTATTATCAAAGAGCGTCAACATGCTGGCGTTTGTTTGCAGGCGTGCGTGCAAAACAACAGGCTCGCTCACTGCAATATTGACATTTCCAGTCACCTGAACTTAAGAGGGGAATGAGAAATGTGTCAGGAGTGGAGGTCGGCCCGGCCGCAGCGGGGCTAAAAACACCCTTTTCTCCTTTCGCCAGTGACGCACGGGAACCATAGAAACGGTGTTTGGGTGCAGGCGAGCGGGTTGTACAGCGCGCTCGTTGGCTGCAAAATGCACATCTGCAGTCGCCTTTCAGGGAACTGACAGAGCGAAGCATTGGCGGCATAATATATCTGCCGTTAGACCGGGATTCGAACCCCGGTCTCTCGTGCGAAAAACCTAAGATTCCGCCACTGAGCCACAGGGGGGAACACAAAGGTTTATAGATGCATGAGCATATAAGAGAGCGTCAACATGTTTTCTTCGGCGTTTGCTTGCAAGCGTGCGTGTTACAACAGGCTCGTTTGCTGCAATATTGATATTTCCAGTCGCCTAATCAGGGAACTGAGTTCTCTTTTCGCCGGTGAGTGACGCGTGAATGGGGCGCAAGGGCAGGGTAGCTTTCTTGTAACGTAAAGAAAAACTAACCCCGATCGTCCGCTTCCAGCCTCCCTTGTGAACGGCGCAGTTTGCGCGGCTCGAACAGAGGGAGAGAGAAAGCTAGCCCCGTGACCGTCCGCTCCTGACATCCCCTGTGAACGGCGCGGTTTGCGCGGCTCGAACAGAGGGAGAGCAGGTATCATCCCCCAAGCAGGCAAGGCAAGCGGGCGAACCGGCGAGCTTTGCGGGTTGGGGGGGGGCGGAGGAGCAGTCTCGGAGAAGGATGCCAGGTGAGTCCTCAGAGTCACCATAGGCAGTAACTGGCTCGCAGTGAGGGCGGTCGCCGTCAGCGAGCGCGAGCGCGAGAGCTGCGTGATCCTCAGGAAAGGGGCGTCTTGAAAAAGATGCCCGGCTCTTTTAGTGCAATGAGAGTGTGTGTCGCGGCGGCGAGCACACACACATACACAAAACACAGTAGCAGAGAAAGGATATAACGCCGGATAGCGCAGCAGGAAGGCGACTGAAGGCGGCGCGGCCAGCGGCTTCAGAGTGTCGACTCGTCCCGCTGAAAGGCTTCTTCAGACGGCGCGGCTTCTCTCCGGATCCAGCGATGCGAGAGCTTCGCTGAAGAGATGAAAAATCAGTGAGCTAGCCTCTCGAAGCTATGTTTATAGCCCTAGACCACGCCCATTCTGGCGGGACGTGACGTATTGGGCGCGAAGCGCCCCCATTGGAGCTGACGTCACGAGTGGGCCTTATCGATAGGCTGCTGCAGTTGCCGCAGGGCAGCCAATAGCCGTCTCGCCTGTGTCTGCATGCTGCCGCAACGCGTTTTACATTATTTCAAAATTAAGGATAATTTTTGGCTTCAGTATCTCGCGGAAAAGAGATTTTCCCCTAGCGTAAGATTTACGCAGTACGAGAGTACCTCTCGTAAGAGAACCCGTGGCGTCATCTATGATTATAAGGGCTGTAGGCTAGGCCTATATGCGAAATGAAACCGAACTTAAAGGGATACTCCACTTTTTTTGGAAATAGGCTCATTTTACAACTCCCCCAGAGTTAAACAGTCAAAATAATGTAATGATATGACGCAGCGCCTGAAAATAGTCGACCCTAGTCTAACGAGCTGGGGACTATTTTCAGGCGCTGCGTCATATCATTACGCTTGCTGGACTCATGGTACGGCAGCAAAGTTTCTTGATTATTACGCCAGGAATGAGAGTATAGTTCCTAGTC